>NC_090936.1:905654042-905963790 GCF_040938575.1 Ambystoma mexicanum
TCCTCCAGCATGGCCCCCTCCAATATGCCTTCCTCTTTCATCTCACAGTTCTCCAGAATGGCTGCCACCAGGCTGAGTCTTTTAATGCCCATTCCTCTATCTTAATCTCCACTTCTCACAGGCTTGACTTATTCCTTTGTGCTCTAAAAAAGTGATATAATTCAGGGGAAAAAGATATATCTTAAAGACCTTGGCACCTGCGATCATATACAGTATAAAACGCCCTTATGACAAGTATTATGTAGTCTAGTTATCTGGCAAAGCAAAGCTACGCTGGAATGAACATCATTTCAATTCAAGAACATTGAACATGAGTATTGAGCATTCAAACATAACGTCTCAGACATGCGTTTCCAAATCTTGGAGGTCATTAAAAGAAGAGACAGGCAACTCAACATGACCAAACTTTTAAAAAAACATAACATCTTTTGGATAGAACAGCTCAACTCCTTGTACTTAGGTGGTCTCAATGAAGAGTGTGATTGCTCTTGTTACATATAAATGTGAATTGAAAAAAGTGCAAGGAGTGTTTCAGCAATGTATTACATCTGTCATCTAACAAGGGTGCATATTTATCAAAGAAGCTACATGTAATGAACCGTTTGACGTCTTGTTGAAGTCGTGAAGTAATGTGAACATGAAAACTCCAACTTCACTATGGTTGTTTTTGGACAATGGGCCTCATTAAAACTCAGGCGTTAAGGGGATAATGGTGCCGTAAAAGGTGTTGCGCCGTTAAACCCTTAATCCCTGATTACGAGGTCCCTTTACGGGTTGCACTTTAACGCCTGCTTTTAGCAGGCGTTAAAAAACCAACCCGAAAAGGGACCTAGGCGATAATTACAGCACCGTAATTTACGGTGCCGTAATTAGCGCCTTCCCCAGTCCCATTGAGCCCTAAGGGGCAAAAATGGGAATGGGGAAGGGCCATGGCGGCATGGGGAATTACCGCCCCACCAACCTTGGAATGGGACGGTATTTCCCCATTCCACCATGGCGGACTCTTTACAACACCGGCACCAACCATGGTGCTAATAGCGCCATGGTTTAGCGCCTGGGTTGTAATGAGGGCCAATGTATTGTAAAACACAGTTCCACTAGAGGGAAAATACATTCCCTAAAAGTACTTTGCAAGAGAAATTCGACCAAAGAAATCACAAGTGCGCATATTGATCAAAGAAGGTATATGTAATGTCTTGTAAAAGTCATGATGTAATGTGGAAATTAAAACCTCACACTCTTCATGGTTTTTCGGAAAATGCGTTGTAACAAACAGAATACAAACATTGCTAAGCATAGCAGCGTGGCGAATTGCACGTGAAATACCATGGAATTTTCAATGCAATCCTAGAATGCTGAAGAGAATGATAGATAAACTGTACTTCAAAAGTGAAAATGATGCTGACTATTAAAGTAATGCCACTCATGTAACGTATATGTAACTTTATTATATCTGCCCTATGCATTTGCACTCTCTGTGACATCATTATTTAAACATTGCAAAAAACAACTGCCTGCAAGCTGTACCTGATGACGCCTTTTGTGAAAAATAAAAGTTTAGCCTTCATGCAGATCGGTTTCAAAGCTGATCGTTGAAGAGGGAGATCATAAGGCTCCAAAGAAGGGTAAGAGACTTCAACTAAGCAGAAATGCATATCAGGAAATTGTTTGCCAAATGGATGCGCACTAATGTACAGTGTTTTACATCGTAGGAGTTTATGAAAAGCCTCAAACAGCAAATACATAGACGATCTTGCTGAAGACCATGATAACACAGGTATGATTTCAAACTGCCCCTTTATAAAAAACCGAGAAAATTGTAATGTTGGTGATAATGTAGAAATATTGGATGGGTTATTATTAGTTTATTGTTTTATACATTTGAAAACAGAATACAGGTAGGTAGGGAGATACCCCCTTTTTTCAATTTTGAAACATAGATTTTGGAAACCAAGGGGTTAGAACTTACTGATGAAATTACAATTATATTAATCTATTTGTATAGATGGTGATCCCTGAGGATTGTTTAAAAAGACCGAAATTCATTGAATATGAAAATGTGCCTGTGTCCTTGGATTAAATAATATCTTGTATGAAAATAAAAACTTGTTTTAGCTTAATTTGAATATTTGTAAACACAGCTATGGTTTGAAATGTATTTCAGGAATATTAATAAAATACAGAGGGTTTCTTTTCAACATGGACACTGTGTGAGTCAGGTCTGTATCATCTATCGTATTATCTGCATTTTTATTTCTACTATTATGTACACCATATGCAACAACTATGTAACTACTCTGCCCACTGCTTTTGGAGTAAATATGACTTTTTCTTTTTAAATAGTAGGGTTAAAGACTACATCATTTTCAGAGACTGCCCTTATGAAGGATCTTAGAAGTCTGAAATTCATTGGCCCACTCTGTCTTCCTTTTGACTGTATAAGACAATGTAATTGTATTAAAGAACACATTGAGTACTGATAAACAAGATTTGCACCTAATTCTTGTAAGAAAATAGATAACTGTAATATATATTTTGCTGAAAGGGAACACCCAATGCTGGGGATGTATCCTTCTTTACTTTGACCGGGTAACCCCAAATCCAAAAGGTGTGCTCACAATGACTTCTTTTAGGGTAATGTATGCAATACAAACAAAAGGCAATGCTTCACCCTGTAGTGTCTACCCAAACATCCACACACAAATACACATAATAATTTTTATTGCAGTACGGAAATATATATACAGGACGTCATAATTTGATAAAGCATCATGTACAGAACAATATGAATATAAAACTACCAAGTATTACCATCTTTTAAGAATTCTCGCTATTGTATTTTACGCAAGAATTGAAAGTATCCTGTATGGAACAGATAACTGTCATGATATTTTGTCACAACAAACCCCAACCCTTTATTCTTCCTGAGTGATGGAATAAGGTGATAGATTGACTACCACCGACTCTGGTTCCTCGTTTGCATCTGGTTGTGTGGCCATCCCTGTGTCTGACTTCCGCGGCCTAAAAAAGGCTAACATTGGGAACAGGAATTGCTACCTCCCCTTTCTCTTGTGCACCCTCGATTGGCAACATAACCTGGGTCATTATAACCTGTATCACCTGTTCTATTATTGGAAGTGCTACGTTCTGCATCATCACAAGCGCTATCTGCACTTGAGCTAAAAGAATTATCTCAAAATCTTACTGTGAGTTTGTTCCCATAGTCACTGGAGAAAGAATTGGCAGAGCTCACCATATAGTGTGATCTTACATAGGCAAAACGTTTCTCATGTGTGAACTGACCCAGATCTTTTTCAGTCTACAAATTCTTTCATTTGTGGCATTGACATGTGGATTTTGCAATACAGTCTTTGCAAATTAAGCCGGTGAGGTAAGCGTGTGGGTACTGCTCTGGTTGCTTTGAGAATTGGTTTGACATCACATTGATGGTGTGTGGGGGCTCATCTGGTGATGGTAATTTTCCTGACATGCGGTTCCCTGTTTTAGATGGTATGAGTTGATGAGGCCACAACCAATTTGGTCTTTTATACATTGGGGTGCAAGTGTTATTATCTTTTGGCAATTTACATAATGGTTAAGCTATATGAAGCTATATGAAACATGGTCCTCTATATTATAGTATTACTGTACACACCTTAGACTAGACACACTGAATGTGTAGACATAATTATTATTCCATAACCATCCAGAATTTGAAGGAAGCACAGGTATGGTTTTGAACATCGGTGTGGTGTATATTAACACTTTAATTGGGTGAAAATGAACCTTGTGGTTCGAAGTGGTGCTTATGTTTAATTGTTTGTTATTGGGTTCATGCAGCCCTGATTGAAACACTGTGACCTACATTGCTTTAAAGACGTTGCAATAACACAATTGAAGGACTGTGCAACTTTTGATTAGTTTCCCTTTGGAAGTGTTACTAATGAGTTTAGGAGAGATATGTGTGTGTTATTACCCCTGAAGAATGTCAAGCATTCATTAGGTATGACTGAAACATGTTGCGTTTATGCATGAACATTATCACGTATGTTAAAATTGATACTCAATGCTCAGGTGTATCCCTGATTTTGACTCTATGCAAGACAGAGGTATAGGTTATTATCGATTTTTCTATGTTTTAGACTGTAGGATCGCCTTTTATATGTTTAGTTAGAAGTTTGGAAACTTCTAAAGTGTATGCTCATATTGTTGTGTACATGAAGTTGTATCAAATTCTGACATCCTGTATATACATTTCTGTACTGCAATCAAAATGAGTATGTGCGTTTGTGTGTTTCAGTGGGGATGTTTCCCTGCCATTTGCCTGAGCCATTCCAGTTTCACACCACAAGTGTCCCATATGGCGTTGCATGTACTCTACTTGCTTCTACCTCTTTTCAAGACGTATACACTCCTGTTATGGCAAATATTTGACCACCATCATCTTTACCTAAAGATGCATGCTGATGACAGTTATATTCTTAAGTCATCAACTGGGCCATGGACCATGGAACAGACATCGCTTCCTGTCTGTGGAACAGATAGTTTTGGGTGAAAGAACATTTTCCTTTTAGTAATGTTAATGTTAATGTTAAAGGTATTTGCACCACGCACCACCACCAACAAAGTGGTCCCCAGGTGCTCTGGCAGATCTGAGAAGGAGAGTGTGGAAAAAGGGGGTTTGGTGGAGAGTTAGTTGAGTGTATTTGGGAATAGGAAAGTGAGATTTGTGATGTTGTGTTGGCAGTTTCAGTTTGGTTTGCACCGTTCGCTGAGCTTAAGCGTGGTTAACGGGTCTGTGAGAACTCCCATGTGCTGTTGTCCTGGGTTATGTGTTGTTAGTCTGTTGTTGCAATGTGGTGAAGTGCATGTGGAATGCTGTGCAGAGAGGTGATTGTCTGGTTTTCCATATGAGAGTTGTATACGGAAATTTGAGAGTTGGGTTAGCAGGTATTTTGTTATATTTTATTTGATTTTTCAGTCTCTCTCTCTCCTACCTCTTTGTCTTTGCTTTCTGCGCTCTCTCATACTGGGTCAGTGGTGTTTAGGTTAGATGACTTTGGTCCCTCCCTACCCATCCCATGTGGGGATCTTACCTAACTTGGTTTCTTCTGTGGGTTAGAGTTATGGGGCATGGGTGGTCAGGGTGTCGGTGTGAAATTGATTTAATGGTTATGGTTTTCTCCCTGGGAATCTTTTTTCCTGATGGTCTATGTTTCCTAGTCGTTTCCTCCCTGTTTTCAGAGAAAAGAGTCAGGTTTTGAGTCGTTTTCTGAAGTCCAGGTGATCCTTTTTGTTGCAAATGTTTTTTGGTAGGTGATTCCAGGATTTTGCTGCCAGGTGAGAGAACAATTATCCTCCAAATGTTCTATTAGTGTATGGTTTGGTTCTAAGCTAATGCCGTTGCTTGATCTGAGTGGTCTCCTTGGCAAATTACAGGAGACAGAAATACTGGTAAATCACCATTCCATGGAATTCGTATGGCTTGAGCAGCGTCAGGCAAATACCCCAATTTCTATAGCCACACCTGACTTCTGATAACACGGGGGAGGGGTAGAATGTGACATTTAAGGGGACCTTTAGTTGCTCATAGCTAGAGCCCTTTCTGATGATATGAACAGTGAGGTGTGCTCCCAAATTTCGACAGGGGAAAGGGCCTGTAAAGGCCGCTTTATAGCTGCTGGGAAAGAAACCTTTCTCCAAATTCATGGGTGAAGGAAAGTGCTATCTTAGCCAGCCGGCTAGCTCAACATCACCACTGCAGAATATCACATATCTTTGGGTGTCACCTCCCTGGGTGGGTTCGAATTCAGCAAGATTGTCAATTGTGTTATTGTGCTAATTCAGTTTTGAGAGGTCAGAAGAATACCTCTTTGCAAATGTGAAGTCCATCTGGCATGCTGGTTTAGGTTGGAGGGGTGATGCAAAAGTGGTTTAAGCTAGTGATGGGTGATGTGTCCCCTATCCTGCTGCAGGCCCAATTGAGTCACTACTTGAAGTGTGTGTAAAACCTGTGTAAAACCCGTTCTCTTCTACTGGGCCCACAGTTCTACCATTGATGATTTGAAATCAGTGTGGAAGGATAGGTGGACATCATGTACATAAGGACAGTTACATGAAGAAGTGACTGACACTCCTCTTTTACCTAACGACTGTGCCAGTTCAGGTTTCTCACAAGTTTGTGTAGTATCAAAGTGTCTCACTGAACTAACCCTAATGTTCTATGATCAAGATCATGGGTGGAGTCAAGTACCCTCTACGAGTCCAAGGGCAAATAAGAATCAGCGCACTAGGCGGCTATGCAAGCTGCTTGGTGAAGCCCTGCTCTATGCTACAAACAAAAGACGGTTCAAAGGGGCAGATTGTGTCTCAGTATTCTAAAACATGTTAGAATAGGCTGGGCTATATTCAGCTTCTTCTTCACTGCTGCCTGTTCTTGCCGCATGCAGGAAACCGTCAGTCCACTGATGTGTCACTAGTGAGAAAGTTTAGTTGAAATCTTGAACCTCAAAGGACAAGCTGGATACGCTCAGTGTTGGTGGAAGGGTGGTAGTAAAATGTACAGCACAGAAGGTTAGGAAACAGAACAGGGTGGGGAGCGGTGGGTGAAGGATCTGTGCAGTCCACATGTTTCTCTAATTTCTGCTGGTAGTTTTTAAAATTCAGGAGACCTGGTGATTTATCTAGTCCCTCCATGCAGACTGATCCTGCCACTGTTCTACAAAGCTACATAAACATCTAAAAAGCAATTTGCAATTGCAACAAATAAACCGACTACAATGGAAGAGATCCTTAAACCAAGTTTAATATTTTCACTCTGGTTCCAAGGTAAACAAACAACCTGGATACAAAACCTGTATAAATATGACACAGCTAATGTTACATACATATTTTGTTAACATATCAAAAGTAATGGACACGTTACTAAAACAAATCAGGAATCACATTATCAAAACATTACAGAACACACTAAATATTCACAAACAGAGAATGAACATAACACAGGACAGACACATCAGAAAGCTCTACACTGGCATAACAATGATAAGCCCCAACACTTAGCAAGGATGACAACAATTGCTTTAATACCATGGCTCAGAGCATGGGAAAAATGAAACCAGATTGTCCTTCCTTCTAATTTATTAAAGGACCCATGGTACAGGCCAGTAGCAGGTAACTATGAATCTTAATTACATAGTTAATATGTCTGCAGGTGCACAAAGACAAAAGACAACTGCACACTAAGACTGTCCCTGCTCTCAAGAAGGCATAGTGCGTAAAAATAGGTGACATATTCTGGAACAAAAGAGATCATGATATTTTAGGAACACCAGATATGGTCCAATTACAACATGCTCCTTTACCATATCCATAGGGGATATCTCTGATTTGCATGGGTGGACTCTAATAAACGTATTTTTTAATTTTTTTTATAATGTGCCTAATACCGTACCTGAGTTCGGTTTCTAAGCGCCGTTCTCTAAGTATATCCAGGCATGGAGATGAAATAGCATGCCAGGTATGTAGCCAACACAGCAGCTCCAACAGCGCAGGCTCAACATCTCAGTAATCATACACTCTGCAAGAGTGAAGACACACAACCTACTTATAGAAAGTATATCAGCTTTTGAATGCACCTCACTGACAGAGACAGGGAAAATCCAATCCCACTCATGCTTAGCCCCAAAGAACATTGGAACCGCAAATATAAAGTCTACTTTGCTTGGAATCAGGTGCAAATCACTTGTCACTGCACTTTGAAAGGGAAAAATAAAATGTCCCAAAACACATACACGTTTGCATCATTGGTACTGCACTAGGACACTTCATCTCACTCTGCACATATGTATACATGCAGTGACAGTACCACATGAGGTACTGGGAAAGGAGGAGAAGCCATCTTTGAAGCATGCCTCACGAAGAACATAATTCATACTCTTGGGGAAAACATCAGTACAAACAAATAATATATACAAAAGTGTCTGAAAACAAGTCACAATATGTAATTTCTATACACACTGAGACAGTTATTGCTAGACTCGAACGGTATATTAGACAGCTGGCTTGTTTATTCTGTGAGGTGGAATAATTGCTTTTATCATTGTATACTTATATGTGGTGTATATGTGTTTTTTAATGTTTTTGATACTTGTGCTGTGAATAAGAAAATGAATTAAAATATGACATTTTAGAAAATTTCTTGTATATGGTATTAATTATACTACACACAGCCCACATTTGCTAAGTGGCTGTTGGTAGTGTTTTGATATCTGAGCGTAGCATGTCGTGTTATTGATTATGTATGTGTCCCTTCTTTTGCTTAAATAGATATATTATATCCTCTCTTGGTAGGAGGGATTATCACCACAGTGTGGGGCAACCCTGGAATGAAATAAAGCCTAGACCTGCCTGAAACATTGCAAAGAAAGCCTGAGACTGACTTTCCCTATCCACAAGGGCAGGCAATGACACAGTGGCCTTAGTTTCCTCCTGATCTATCTCATGTTATCTCTCCTCATCATCCTCTTGTATCTGTTTGGAAACCAATCCTTGCTGATGGGTTATCATGACTCCCCTCTACAACTTCAATGTCTACATGCTAGTTTAACATTTTCAGGTACAAATAGAGTATGTGCTACTACCACATCCTCCTGGTTTTCAATGCTAGCCACCCTGGCACCCAAACATAATCTCTTTCAATCATGTCTTTCCCAAAGAGGTCTCACTGCCCCGACATGGTCCCCTTCAGCCAGCCTCTTCCAACTCCCCTTCCTCCAGCATGGCCCCCTCCAATATGCCTTCCTCTTTCATCTCACAGTTCTCCAGAATGGCTGCCACCAGGCTGAGTCTTTTAATGCCCATTCCTCTATCTTAATCTCCACTTCTCACAGGCTTGACTTATTCCTTTGTGCTCTAAAAAAGTGATATAATTCAGGGGAAAAAGATATATCTTAAAGACCTTGGCACCTGCGATCATATACAGTATAAAACGCCCTTATGACAAGTATTATGTAGTCCAGTTATCTGGCAAAGCAAAGCTACGCTGGAATGAACATCATTTCAATTCAAGAACATTGAACATGAGTATTGAGCATTCAAACATAACGTCTCAGACATGCGTTTCCAAATCTTGGAGGTCATTAAAAGAAGAGACAGGCAACTCAACATGACCAAACTTTAAAAAAAAAAAACATCTTTTGGATAGAACAGCTCAACTCCTTGTACTTAGGTGGTCTCAATGAAGAGTGTGATTGCTCTTGTTACATAAAAAATGTGAATTGAAAAAAGTGCAAGGAGTGTTTCAGCAATGTATTACATCTGTCATCTAACAAGGGTGCACATTTATCAAAGAAGCTACATGTAATGAACCGTTTGACGTCTTGTTGAAGTCGTGAAGTAATGTGAACATGAAAACTCCAACTTCACTATGGTTGTTTTTGGACAATGGGCCTCATTAAAACTCAGGCGTTAAGGGGATAATGGTGCCGTAAAAGGTGTTGCGCCGTTAAACCCTTAATGCCTGATTACGAGGTCCCTTTGCGGGTTGCACTTTAACGCCTGCTTTTAGCAGGCGTTAAAAAACCAACCCGCAAAGGGACCTAGGCGATAATTACAGCACCGTAATTTACGGTGCCGTAATTATCGCCTTCCCCAGTCCCATTGAGCCCTAAGGGGCAAAAATGGGAATGGGGAAGGGCCATGGCGGCATGGGGAATTACCGCCCCGCCAACCTTGGAATGGGACGGTATTTCCCCATTCCACCATGGCGGACTTGTTACAACACCGGCACCAACCATGGTGCTAATAGCGCCATGGTTTAGCGCCTGGGTTGTAATGAGGGCCAATGTATTGTAAAACACAGTTCCACTAGAGGGAAAATATATTCCCTAAAAGTACTTTGCAAGAGAAATTCGACCAAAGAAATCACAAGTGCGCATATTGATCAAAGAAGGAATATGTAATGTCTTGTTAAAGTCATGATGTAATGTGGAAATTAAAACCTCACACTCTTCATGGTTTTTCGGAAAATGCGTTGTAACAAACAGAATACAAACATTGCTAAGCATAGCAGCGTGGCGAATTGCACGTGAAATACCATGGAATTTTCAATGCAATCCTAGAATGCTGAAGAGAATGATAGATAAACTGTACTTCAAAAGTGAAAATGATGCTGACTATTAAAGTAATGCCACTCATGTAACGTATATGTAACTTTATTATATCTGCCCTATGCATTTGCACTCTCTGTGACATCATTATTTAAACATTGCAAAAAACAACTGCCTGCAAGCTGTACCTGATGACGCCTTTTGTGAAAAATAAATGTTTAGCCTTCATGCAGATCGGTTTCAAAGCTGATCGTTGAAGAGGGAGATCATAAGGCTCCAAAGAAGGGTAAGAGACTTCAACTAAGCAGAAATGCATATCAGGAAATTGTTTGCCAAATGGATGCGCACTAATGTACAGTGTTTTACATCGTAGGAGTTTATGAAAAGCCTCAAACAGCAAATACATAGACGATCTTGCTGAAGACCATGATAACACAGGTATGATTTCAAACTGCCCCTTTATAAAAAACCGAGAAAATTGTAATGTTGGTGATAATGTAGAAATATTGGATGTGTTATTATTAGTTTATTGTTTTATACATTTGAAAACAGAATACAGGTAGGTAGGGAGATACCCCCTTTTTTCAATTTTGAAACATAGATTTTGGAAACCAAGGGGTTAGAACTTACTGATGAAATTACAATTATATTAATCTATTTGTATAGATGGTGATCCCTGAGGATTGTTTAAAAAGACCGAAATTCATTGAATATGAAAATGTGCCTGTGTCCTTGGATTAAATAATATCTTGTATGAAAATAAAAACTTGTTTTAGCTTAATTTGAATATTTGTAAACACAGCTATGGTTTGAAATGTATTTCAGGAATATTAATAAAATACAGAGGGTTTCTTTTCAACATGGACACTGTGTGAGTCAGGTCTGTATCATCTATCGTATTATCTGCATTTTTATTTCTACTATTATGTACACCACATGCAACAACTATGTAACTACTCTGCCCACTGCTTTTGGAGTAAATATGACTTTTTCTTTTTAAATAGTAGGGTTAAAGACTACATCATTTTCAGAGACTGCCCTTATGAAGGATCTTAGAAGTCTGAAATGCATTGGCCCACTCTGTCTTCCTTTTGACTGTATAAGACAATGTAATTGTATTAAAGAACACATTGAGTACTGATAAACAAGATTTGCACCTAATTCTTGTAAGAAAATAGATAACTGTAATATATATTTTGCTGAAAGGGAACACCCAATGCTGGGGATGTATCCTTCTTTACTTTGACCGGGTAACCCCAAATCCAAAAGGTGTGGTGACAATGACTTCTTTTAGGGTAATGTATGCAATACAAAAAAAAAGGCAATGCTTCATCCTGTAGTGTCTACCCAAACATCCACACACAAATACACATAATAATTTTTATTGCAGTACGGAAATATATATACAGGACGTCATAATTTGATAAAGCATCATGTACAGAACAATATGAATATAAAACTACCAAGTATTACCATCTTTTAAGAATTCTCGCTATTGTATTTTACGCAAGAATTGAAAGAATCCTGTATGGAACAGATAACTGTCATGATATTTTGTCACAACAAACCCCAACCCTTTATTTTTCCTGAGTGATGGAATAAGGTGATAGATTGACTACCACCAACTCTGGTTCCTCGTTTGCATCTGGTTGTGTGGCCATCCCTGTGTCTGACTTCCGCGGCCTAAAAAAGGCTAACATTGGGAACAGGAATTGCTACCTCCCCTTTCTCTTGTGCACCCTCGATTGGCAACATAACCTGGGTCATTATAACCTGTATCACCTGTTCTATTATTGGAAGTGCTACGTTCTGCATCATCACAAGCGCTATCTGCACTTGAGCTAAAAGAATTATCTCAAAATCTTATTGTGAGTTTGTTCCCATAGTCACTCGAGAAAGAATTGGCAGAGCTCACCATATAGTGTGATCTTACATAGGCAAAACGTTTCTCGTGTGTGAACTGACCCAGATCTTTTTCAGTCTACACATTCTTTCATTTGTGGTATTGACATGTGGATTTTGCATTACAGTCTTTGCAAATTAAGCCGGTGAGGTAAGCGTGTGGGTACTGCTCTGGTTGCTTTGAGAATTGGTTTGACATCACATTGATGGTGTGTGGGGGCTCATCTGGTGATGGTAATTGTCCTGACATGCGGTTCCCTGTTCTAGATGGTATGAGTTGATGAGGCCACAACCAATTTGGTCTTTTATACATTGGGGTGCAAGTGTTATTATCTTTTGGCAATTTACATAATGGTTAAGCTATATGAAGCTATATGAAACATGGTCCTCTATATTATAGTATTACTGTACAAACCTTAGACTAGACACACTGAATGTGTAGACATAATTATTATTCCATAACCATCCAGAATTTGAAGGAAGCACAGGTATGGTTTTGAACATCGGTGTGGTGTATATTAACACTTTAATTGGGTGAAAATGAACCTTGTGGTTCGAAGTGGTGCTTATGTTTAATTGTTTGTTATTGGGTTCATGCAGCCCTGATTGAAACACTGTGACCTACATTGCTTTAAAGACGTTGCAATAACACAATTGAAGGACTGTGCAACTTTTGATTAGTTTCCCTTTGGAAGTGTTACTAATGAGTTTAGGAGAGATACGTGTGTGTTATTACCCCTGAAGAATGTCAAGCATTTATTAGATATGACTGAAACATCTTGCGTTTATGCATGAACATTATCACGCATAATCACGTATGTTAAAATTGATACTCAATGCTCAGGTGTATCCCTGATTTTGACTCTATGCAAGACAGAGGTATAGGTTATTATCGATCTTTCTATGTTTTAGACTGTAGGATCGCCTTTTATATGTTTAGTTAGAAGTTTGGAAACTTCTAAAGTGTATGCTCATATTGTTGTGTACATGAAGTTGTATCAAATTCTGACATCCTGTATATACATTTCTGTACTGCAATCAAAATGAGTATGTGCATTTGTGTGTTTCAGTGGGGATGTTTCCCTGCCATTTGCCTGAGCCATTCCAGTTTCACACCACAAGTGTCCCATATGGCGTTGCATGTACTCTACTTGCTTTTACATCTTTTCAAGACGTATACACTCCTGTTATGGCAAATATTTGACCACCATCATCTTTACCTAAAGATGCATGCTGATGACAGTTATATTCTTAAGTCATCAACTGGGCCATGGACCATGGAACAGACATCGCTTCCTGTCTGTGGAACAGATAGTTTTGGGTGAAAGAACATTTTCCTTTTAGTAATGTTAATGTTAATGTTAAAGGTATTTGCACCACGCACCGCCACCACCAAAGTGGTCCCCAGGTGCTCTGGCAGATCTGAGAAGGAGAGTGTGGAAAAAGGGTGTTTGGTGGAGGGTTAGTTGAGTGTATTTGGGAATAGGAAAGTGAGATTTGTGATGTTGTGTTGGCAGTTTCAGTTTGGTTTGCACCGTTCGCTGAGCTTAAGCGTGGTTAACGGGTCTGTGAGAACTCCCATGTGCTGTTGTCCTGGGTTATGTGTTGTTAGTCTGTTATTGCAATGTGGTGAAGTGCATGTGGAATGCTGTGCAGAGAGGTGATTGTCTGGTTTTCCATATGAGAGTTGTATACGGAAATTTGAGAGTTGGGTTAGCAGGTATTTTGTTATATTGTATTTAATTTTTCAGTCTCTCTCTCTCCTACCTCTTTGTCTTTGCTTTCTGCGCTCTGTCATACTGGGTCAGTGGTGTTTAGGTTAGATGACTTTGGTCCCTCCCTACCCATCCCATGTGGGGATCTTACCTAACTAGGTTTCTTCTGTGGGTTAGAGTTATGGGGCATGGGTGGTCAGGGTATCGGTGTGAAATTGATTTAATGGTTATGGTTTTCTCCCTGGGAATCTTTTTTCCTGGTGGTCTATGTTTCCTAGTCGTTTCCTCCCTGTTTTCATAGAAAAGAGTCAGGTTTTGAGTCGTTTTCTGAAGTCCAGGTGATCCTTTTTGTTGCAAATGTTTTTGGTAGGTAATTCCAGGATTTTGCTGCCAGGTGAGAGAACAATTATCCTCCAAATGTTCTATTAGTGTATGGTTTGGTTCTAAGCTAATGCCGTTGCTTGATCTGAGTGGTCTCCTTGGCAAATTACAGGAGACAGAAATACTGGTAAATCACCATTCCATGGAATTCGATAGGACTCCATGGAGGGAATTGCCGGTATTACTGGCACTGGTAATACTCTTTTTATTTCGCTGGTGGAGGTAAGTCAGGTAAACCGCACCTGCAAACTTGTAGTTTGTCAGTCCAGAAATGAGCTAGTGAACGGAATTACCAACACATTAATAACAGCTCAAAAAACTCCATATTACGCCCATTGTTTTTGAAAGTTCGATAGTGCTGATGCCAATTTACAGAGTCAGTCACATCTTTCACAATTTACTATACAAGCTGGAAGGAAATTTGAAGTGATCCCCTGTATTTCCTATTGAAAACATCTGGTGTTTGCATTGTAGTTATTTGATCAGTTGAATATATAATACAACATGACTATGAATCACACAATGCAATGCGTTTTTATCGTGAGCAGTATGGCTTGAGCAGCGTCAGGCAAATACCCCAATTTCTATAGCCACACCTGACTTCTGATGACATGGGGGGAGGGATAGAATGTGACATTTAAGGGGACCTTTAGTTGATCATCGCTAGAGCCCTTTCTGATGATATGCTCAGTGAGGTGTGCTCCCACATTTCGACAGGGGAAAGGGCCTGTAAAGGCCGCTTTATAGCTGCTGGGAAAGATACCTTTCTCCAAATTCATGGGTGAAGGAAAGTGCTATGTTAGCCAGCCGGCCAGCTCAATATCAGCACTGCAGAATAACACATATCTTTGGGTTTTCACCTCCCTCAAAAACAACTTTCCCCTGCACACTTTCTAATGTCTGAAAATCAGACCAAACATTCAAGTAGGTAATCAATAGTTCATATTAACCATTTGGTATAATTGACAATTTGATATATGAAACTCTCTTTTTCAATATTTCGGGAAAACACAATATTTTATTATACAAATAAAGAAGCCCAACGCGTTTCCAGTCACAAACTCTTCTTCAGGGGCAATATCACAATTTATCAGATTTCTAGAAAGTAGAAAAGAAACATCTTAGTGTAATATTTCACACTGTAATTTCAACAATAACAAAGTAATTATTTTTTAACAATTTTTAACAATTTTTAACAAATCACGTATTAATACATACTTAGATCAATCAGGGTCCTCTATAACATAGAGGTGAATCAGCTAGTGTAGCTATTATTAAAAATTAGGAGAAAAAGAGCTTTGCTCGGCTCAAAATAACCAGAATTCTATCGTATCAATCTGCACATGCAGTCAAGAGAGATTGCTGTCAAAAAATCTTTACTCAGTATGGTCGGAAGAAAAGCGGACACCACTTACCCCAACAAGTGGGTGTCTAGATAAGGAAACAATCCTAGAGGTGTATATATTCATGAAGTAAATGATTGATAGGACCCCGCGTCCAACGGTGATCAATATTAAGTCTGCAATACAAATAATACCTCTAATTAGGAAAAGAAGTATAGTCTCGGTGGAATGTAGTAAAAGAAAATAGATAAACACTTACATCGATAATGATGTCCTACACAACGGTACCCAGAAAAAATCCTAACTGCAAAAAGCTGAAAGTAAGAAGAAAAGGATAAGTGCTAGTTTGAATAACGAGTCAGTCAATGGTACAGGGAAAGGTACCTAAGCTACTTACAGAATTCGCCAAAGATCAACGAACGTGGGAGCCGAGGAGTGATACATCTCACCAGAGTAGAATGCGTTGTTCCAATGGGTGCTATTTATTTATACTCAAAGAAGTGTAAAGAAGTGCATGCGCAGTAGATTGCGCTTGCGCCTAAGGAAAAGGTCAAGAGCGTCATAAGGCTTGCGTCATATGCGAACATGCGCAATACCCAAAGGAAGGAAAGTAAACACAGCGTTGTGACGTATCAAGATGGCGTATGCGTGTGCGTTTGATGGAAAAATGTAGGGCGTCATGAGAATGATGTCATTTATCATGTGCGAACGCTTAAAAAGTGAAAGTATTCACGTAAGGAAGGAGAGTAGCGTAAGGAAGTAAGCAAAGTGTGGAATACTCATAGCTCCGTGACCATAGTGACATGATCTGCGTCAGAACGTGATGGTGGCTGTAAAAAACTACGGAAAAGGAAGTAGCGTAAGACAGTGAAATACTCGTTACGTAAAAGAATAAGCAATGGAGATGATAAAATAATTGAAGATCAGTGAAATTGTCAGTCATAAATGTCCAAAACTGAAGAGTCTTTAGAAAATACATGTACTGCCTGCCCACCTAGGGGCGTACAATCTTACACAGTCACATGAAAAATAGACCTATTACAAAAGAATGGAAATAAAGTTGCATTTTTTATGATGAAAGGCAGTAAATTTGCATACATGATATATAAAGTGTATAAACAAATTTATAAAAAAGGGCCCAGCTAATAGTCTTCATTCATCCACAAAGGGGAGAAGGAGTCGAGGCAATGAATCCAAAAAAGTTCTCTCTGGGCTAGTAACTTCTGTAAATTACCTCCTCGAGGAAGTGGATGTATAGTTTCTAGTATTACAAAGCGCATATGTGCTACTGTATGTTGATGGTCTCTGAAGTGTCTGTATACTGGTGATTTAATGTTTTTGTGTGAATATTAGACTTATGTTCTGTCCATCTCTTCTTTGCTTTCCTGGTGGATTTGCCAACATAGTATTTCCCGCATGGACAGCATAAGGCATAAATAACATTTTTAGAGTCACATGTAGCATATTGTTTCAGAGGTATCTTTTTGCCAGTATTGCCATGGCGGATGTGATCACCTTTAATCGCATTTGAACAGTGTTGGCAATTAAGGCATGGAAAAGTCCCATTTTTGATTTTACACAACACAGTTTGATTACCAGGTTTCTGTTTTTCAGCCTTAATCAATTTGTCGCCAAAGTTTCTGCCCCTCTTGTATGCCAGCATTGGTGGTTCCGGAAAAAGGTTGTTCAGTTGTGGATCTGTTATTATGATCTGCCAGTTTTTGTGGATGATTCTCTTGATTTGAAAACTCTGACTGGAATATTTCAAAGAGTGAATTAAGTTAGTTTTCTTCATTTTTGCTTTTGGGTCCAGGAGGTCCTCTCGGCTATGCAGTTCAGATCTGAGTATGGCTTTATCGATCAGGTCTCCAGGGAAACATCTGTCTCTGAATCTTGTTTTCATGTTGATGTATTCTTCCTCTAGTTTATCTGCTTCCGAAGTAATTCTTTTCACTCTGAAAAGTTGACTGTAAGGTAAATTTTCTTTAAGATGTTTTGGATGAAAACTTTGGAAATGTAGACTACTATTCACATCTGTTGGTTTCCTGTAGATCTGTGTTTTAAGACCCTCATTCGTAATTTCAATGGTGACATCCAGAAAATGTACAGATGGTTTACCTATGTCCATTGTCAACCTAATCCTGTTGTTACATTTGTTGAGGTATTCCCAAAATTTCAAAAGTTCCTCTTCGGTTCCTTTCCATATGCCGAAGATATCGTCAATGTTTCTAAACCAGTTCTTAATTTTGTCTTTCCAAGCAACATTATCTAGAACATGTGTATGTTCAAAAAAAATACATACAAATATTGATATATGAGGGTGCCACCGATGATCCCATCGATGTACCTGATGTTTGCAGAAAGAATTGTCCATTAAACCTGAAGTAATTGTTGAAGAGAATGATGTTAATAAGTTCAATTGCAAATACTTTGTGAATAGTAACTTCTTCATGTTTTAGTAAGAACCATTTGAGGGCATTAATGCCCTGGTTATGTGGAATAGAGGTGTAGAGACTAGTGCAATCCATTGTAAATAGTATAAGGTTAGGTTCCTCCAAGTTCAAATGTCTGATATTCTGAAGAAAATGAGTTGTGTCCTTTAGATAGGTTTCTGTTTTTTGAATTAGAGGTTGCAGTGCCGTATCCAGGTATACTGCCAAGGGATGAAAAATGCTCTCTGTACCCGCGACAACTGGCCTAAAAGGTGGGTCCGTTCTGTTCTTATGAATTTTCGGGAGTCCATAGAACACCGGTGTTACCGGATTGTTGTTAATCAGAAATTTACTTGTGTTCTCTGATATCCATTCTGCATTTTCGGCTTTTTCTATAGTTGTTTTGATAGTAGCCTTAATCTTGCTAACAGGGTCACTATCCAATTTAAGGTAGGTATTTTGATCAGATAACAATTTCAAACAACCTTCATTATAAAATGAGGTGTCCATAATGACGAGAGCCCCTCCTTTGTCTGCTTTCTTAATAGTTATGCTATTATCATCAGCTAGATCTTTAATTATTCTCAACTGATGTTTTTTGATATTTTGTTTGCTAGAGGTCGTGTATTTCAAGCTTCTAAGTGCTCTTGTGGTTTTTAATTTAAACAAATTTATCAGGGGATGATTAATTTGTGGATGAAAATGACTTTTGTCTTTTATTTCCAGATAAGGACATTTATCTTTTGTGCTTTTATCTGTAGTGAGATTATCAAAAAAGACTTTCAGTTCCATTTTTCGAATTAATTTGAACAGATTGACCTCCACTTCAAACAGACTTGTATTGTTAGTTGGTATAAATGAGATACCTAAATTGAGAGTATCTATTTGTGACTGAGAAAGAGGTTTGGAAGAGATATTGACTATTATTGGTTCCTTCAATGTTTGTTCTTCTGACGGGGTTTTCTTTTTCCCTCGTCTGGTTTTTCTCCTCCTCCTAAAATAATCTCAGGTGGTGGTATTGGTGCTGGTACGGTCCCAATTGTAGGAGAAGAAATATCACTTGGAGTAATTCCCACTGTTGGTAATGTCGTCCCGCTCGTCGAAGGACGTTCTTCAAGCTCACCGCTGGTGACTTCGCTACTATCCGTATTATTGTTAGTGGGTCGTGGTTTTGGTTGCCTTGGTGTAAAGTTGGCTTGTTTGCTGTTATAGAACTCCTGCCAAGAGTAGACAATATCCCGGGCCTAATCAAGAGTATCTCGCCTGAATTTCCTTATTTTCCGCTGTTCTATTTCCTTTTTGTAGTTGTCTAGTTTGTTGTTGATATCTTCTAAGATAGATCCCAGTTCTGCCGTTGTTTTAAATTTGGACAGTTGTGAAGAAATCTCTTCGATCTCTTGGTTGATTTGTGATAATGATTTTGATAACTCCTCAATTGTTAATAGAATAAGATCCAGTGAGCATTTATTCAAAATTTGGTCCCACCGTTTAACAAATTCCAAGTTGTCTTTGCAGAGTGTAGGGCGTAGATAAATCCTTAATCCTCTGGGAATTCTTTTCGATTTAAAATACTGTGCCAACGTGGTGGCATTAAGCTTTTGCGAGATTTCTCTACAGATTAATCTCTCCAATTTTTTAATTAGATTTTGGGGGTTATCTGTCCCCAGCGGTTCTTTGCTGGTTTCTTTGATAAGTCCTAGGATCCGTATGGCCTCTTCATCAGAAAACGCCAATGTTGTAGCTGATTTGTCCGTGAGTTCATTAATTTTTGAAAAAGACATAACTAAGAAAAGGCAGGGTGCCAGTGTTAGGGTATCCGATGCCAACCCCTCCACAACGTGTGAGGAGAAACAAACAATAAGAACAGCAGATAACACTAAGGCACACCTATATTAAAGGTTCTTTTGATTAAATACCTGCAAGGGTATTGTTGAAGACATTCTATAATGTTTATATGGAGTTTTGAGGTGCGGGGGGCAAAAACTCAACCTTGGCATCTAGGTTGGATATTTAAGAACAAAAAAGTGGCTGTTCCTAAAGAATCCTTTAGGAACTCCCGTCCCCTGCACACTTTCTAATGTCTAAAGATCAGACCAAACATTCAAGTAGGTAATCAATAGTTCATATTAACCATTTGGTATAATTGACAATTTGATATATGAAACTCTCTTTTTCAATATTTCGGTAAAACACAATATTTTATTATACAAATAAAGAAGCCCAACGCGTTTCGAGTCACAAACTCTTCTTCAGGGGCAATATCACAATTCATCAGATTTCTAGAAAGTAGAAAAGAATCATCTTAGTGTAATATTTCACACTGTAATTTCAACAATAACAAAGTAACTATTTTTTAACAATTTTTAACAATTTTTAACAAATCACGTATTAATACATACTTAGATCAATCAGGGTCCTCTATAACATAGAGGTTAATCAGCTAGTGTAGCTATTATTAAAAATGTGGAGAAAAAGAGCTTCGCTCGGCTCAAAATATGGGTTCGAATTCAACAAGATTGTCAATTGTGTTATTGTGCTAATTCAGTTTTGAGAGGTCAGAAGAATACCTCTTTGCAAATGTGAAGTCCATATGGCATGCTGGTTTAGGTTGGAGGTGTGATGCAAAAGTGGTTTAAGCTAGTGATGGGTGATATGTCCCCTATCCTGCTGCAGGCCCAATTGAGTCACTACTTGAAGTGTGTGTAAAACCTGTGTAAAACCCGTTCTCTTCTACTGGGCCCACAGTTCTACCATTGATGATTTGAAATCAGTGTAGAAGGATAGATGGACATCATGTACATAAGGACAGTTACATGAAGAAGTGACTGACACTCCTCTTTTATCCGACGACTGTGCCAGTTCAGGTTTCTCAGAAGTTTGTGTAGTATCAAAGAGTCTCACTGAACTAACCCTAATGTTCTATGATCAAGATAATGGGTGGAGTCAAATACCCTCTATGAGTCCAAGGGCAAATAAGAATCAGCGCCCTAGGGGGCTATGCAAGCTGCTTGGTGAAGACCTGCTCTATGCTACAAACAAAAGACGGTCCACAGGTGCAAATTGTGTCTCAGTATTCTAAAACATGTTAGAATAGGCTGGGCTATATTCAGCTTCTTCTTCACTGCTGCCTGTTCTTGCCGCATGCAGGAAACCCTCAGTCCACTGATGTGCCACTAGTGAGAAAGTTTAGTTGAAATCGTGAACCTCAAAGGACAAGCTGGATACGTTCAGTGTTGGTGGAAGGGTGGTAGTAAAATGCATAGCACAGAAGGTTAGGAAACAGAACAGGGTGGGGAGTGCTGGGTGAAGGATCTGTGCAGTCCACATGTTTCTCCAATTTCTGCCGGGAGTTTTTAAAATTCAGGAGATTTGGTGATTATCTAGTCCCTCCATGCAGACTGAGCCTGCACCCATTCTACAAAGCTACAGAAACATCTAAAAAGCAATTTGCAATTGCAACAACTAAACCGACTACAATGGAAGAGATCCTTAAACCAAGTTTAATATTTTCACTCTGGTTCCATGGTAAACAAACAACCTGGATACAAAACCTGTATAAATATGACACAGCTAATGTTACATACATATTTTGTTAACATATCAAAAGTAATGGACACGTTACTAAAACAAATCAGGAATCACCTTAGCAAAACCTTACAGAACACACTAAATATTCACAAAAAATGCGGGAAACATAACACAGGACAGACACATCAGAAAGCTTTACACTGGCATAACAATGATAAGCCCCAACACTTAGCAAGGATGACAACAATTGCTATAATACCATGGCTCAGCGCATGGGCAAAATGAAACCAGATTTTCCGTGCTTCTAATTTATTAAAGGACCCATGGTACAGGCCAGTAGCAGGCAACTATGAATTTTAATTACATAGTTAATATGCCTGCAGGTGCACAAAGACAAAAGACAACTGCACACTAAGACTGTACCTGGTCTCAAGAAAGCATAGTGCGTAGAAATCGGTGACATAATGTGGAACAAAAGAGATCATGATATTTTAGGAACACCAGATATGGTCCAATTACAACATGCTCCTTTACCATATCCATAGGGGATATCTCTAATTTGCATGGGTGGACTCTAGTGAATGTATTTTTTATTTTTTTATAATGTGCCTAATACCGTACCTGAGTTCGGTTTCTAAGCGCCGTTCTCTAAGTATATCCAGGTATGGAGATGAAATAGCATGCCAGGTATATAGCCAACACAGCAGCTCCAACAGCGCAGGCTCAACATCTCAGTAATCATACACTCTGCAAGAGTGAAGACACACAACCTACTTATAGAAAGTATATCAGCTTTTGAATGCACCTCACAGACAGAGACAGGGAAAATCCAATCCCACTCATGCTTAGCACCAAAGAACATTGGAACCGCAAATATAAAGTCTACTTTGCTTGGAATCAGGTGCAAATCACTTGTCACTGCACTTTCAAAGGGAAAAATAAAATGTCCCAAAACACATACACGTTTGCATCATAGGTACTGCACTAGGACACTTCATCTCACTCTGCACATATGTATACATGCAGTGACAGTACCACATGAAGTACTAGGAAAGGAGGAGAAGCCATCTTTGAAGCATGCCTCACGAAGAACATAATTCATACTCTTGGGGAAAACATCAGTACAAACAAATAATATATACAAAAGTGTCTGAAAACAAGTCACAATATGTAATGTCTATACACACTGAGACAGTTATTGCTAGACTCCAACGGTATATTAGACAGCTGGCTTGTTTAATAGAGAGTTATAAAAAAAACATTCCAAATGAAATAAAGCACATCACGGTTCATGCTGCAGAGCTGAAACTTCATTAAAACATGCAGTGCAATTACTAATGTGTGCACAGGCGTACCACCACCACCCAGGTTTCAAATATTATACAAAAATAAAATAATAAATGCCTGTTAACATTCATGCTTAATTGATGCCAATGAAGACCAACTAGTTTCGGCAAAGCGCTCACAGTATATTCAGGGTAGTTCTGGTCACTTGCGCTAACCATTGAACATCTGAAAAGTGTGGACTTTCACGTACTCCTGAGACTTACTCTAAATTATATGAATTTGGTTGAGTATCCAAGTATGGCGCTGGTACGTCCAAATAGTGATTGAGCTGATTAGCTTGTATTATTTCAAAGAGGCATTAGAAATAAGTGTACAACAATCCCTTTAATGTGTAGAAAGCTCTTCTGTTGACAGTGACACGTGTTTCACCCTGAGTCTGGTCTTTTTCAAAACAGGGCAGTCATTCTGATATATTCCAGTAAGCCAAACATACATAATATTGTAGAGTGAAATTGTGTGAAACACAAGTGATAGCACATAAGAACCAATTGCATGAATACAATTATCAATAACCAAAAAAAGTAAATTAAATTAATAAAGGAATTGTAAAGTCACGTACAAAAAATAAATAAGCGAAAGGGATACATGGGGTTGACAAAGGGAACATTGTGAGCGAGAAAAACGAGAGACATTCTTCAAAGGTAGTTGTAGCTCCTTTGGTAACCAAAAAATAAAAATGATAATAAAATTGCAATGTCCAGATAATCAATATTAATAATATAGATTGCATGCACACATGGTACAGAGTTCCACTATGGCCAGATAATCTGCTTGTGAATAATAGGAAGTTTGCTATGTTAGCTGGGCTCATTTAACGTGGATGCCTTGATACATGCATCGTGTTTGTCAGGCTCTACACCACAGGTGCACTCACCTTCAATATTGTGACACTCAGTAGGAGTGGTAGCTTGATGTGTTCACATTTAAGGGGTAGGAATTCCCTGGGTCCTGTAAAAAGAGTGCATATATATATATGGGTTTTATGGACACACGAGCATGCATTCAAGATGTGAATTAAAATGAGCTCGTGATAATTGGATTACTCTCAGATGTGTCCGCATGATAGTCGATGGTTCTTGAGAACAGTAATCAAAAAAGCCACTTGTTGTCCGTGTGGACTATAAAAGATACAAATAATATTATCATGCTTTGGCACCCTGCATCCCGGCAGGTTTCTACTGCTTGTGGTTGCTTTGGTTCTGGTCAATCATATATCATGTTAGTAATGTGCCGGCTGTATCATAACCGTACAGCTGCGCAAAACATCCTGTTATGAGACCGGGATGTCAGCCTCTATTGATGGGCCCTAAAAATAATAATATATGTGCACTCCATAGGAATTGTATGAGTGGCATAGTTCGTTAAGATAGGAGTGATAGATAATCTTAACATGAATATAAATGTTAACTGCCCACACGATAATGTGCATAATCTAATGCTTTCTATTTTGTTAAAATTTGCAGCAATTCCGATAGTGCACGTTGACATAGTTTACATTCTGCAAACTTACCATAATATAGAGAGGATCTCTGTGTTACCAGGAAGCTATATCCAAACAGCCATATGACAGAGAAAATCCAGAGACAAAATGACTAAGTTGAGCCATTGAAAAGTTCGGAGAGATACCCAATCATACGTGGGATCTCCAATGCAGAATGCCATTAAATATAACAAACCAAACAGTAGGCTGGCCCCAAACTATGTAATAACATCATAAAGTCCATACATTGGATGCATCACAGCACAACATATTGGAAACAACATAGTCATTTGTAGTGGATCTGTCCACACAATCAAGGACTCAAACCCATGCCCAATTAATTGTTGAGACCAGAGGTATGGCTGATTGTGTGTTGTTCGACTTTGGTCATTGTTTTGTACTGTCTGTAACATTACACACATTCTATCTTTGTAAAATTGTCCATGTTCAATATAATGGGAAACCAGTGGTGAATTCATAGCTTGTGATCTGATTCTGGATCGATGTTCACCAATACTCATGGAAATGTGACACTTGCCATGTCAATATATCTTGTATTGCATTGACATGTAATCATGTAGACACAGTTCTTGGTCTGACAATTTGTAAACATTTCAATTTTCCACGTGCAGGTCTCATATTTCACTTGACTATTTTTTCTTGCATAGGCACAAGATACAAAATTTCCTCATGGGAAGTGAACGTTAATAGGATTCAAACCCCATGCAGCTGTTAAGCTTGTAGGGTGATGCATTGCTCTAGTTAATGCCTGAATGAGATTATGTTTAATGTTCATGGATCGCCTGAATGTAAACAATGGTTTATACCTGACCAATTTGCCATGATTTATTTACAACATACTTCACTTTATTGCTGTATCAATTAAAAGTAGATGAACAAACATCGCATTGGCTTGATTGAGCAGTATGTGGTGGTTTCAATAATTCAGTTCTGGATTTCGTAATCAATTTATGTGGGTACCTGAGTCTCCTTTCCAAATTGGAAGCCGTCTGATCATAATCTGTAATATGTGAACTATTACAGCGTAGTCTCAAAAATTGCCTAAAGACTGTTGGTTGTGAAACATCAGTAGAGTATTTGTATTGGTGGATTTACTATACAAAGCTGTTACAGGGTTTGAAATTAAAATTCAATGAGCAGGGGCTAAAACCAGCTCCTGGGTGTCACCCAGTAGGCAGGAGCTACTGCTGTGAAACCAGGAGCGAGTATTCAGCACACTGCAAATTTCCCTTCCCCATGAGATGCACACTTTCACTTTTTGACCATTGCCTATGATTCATTATGTTTAAATGTCTACTAGATGTGCCCTAATACGTAAGAATTCGCAAACATTCAAAGTTAATGTCACATAGGCATGTTTGCAATGCTCCATTGCCAGAAGGTGTTTTAGGCTTCTCTATATATGTTATAAGGAGAGAACTTGTGCTGCCTGCCTAGGGCCCACGTTTTGCTGCCTCAGGCTATGACAACTTAGTAGTGCGCCCTTGGTGTAAACTGTGCTGCAATGTTAACATCTTGCTACTCTGACCTTTTGGTTATAGTTGTTTTATTGCAGGGGCCATCTGCCACATTTCTCAGTTTCCAATGTATGCAGGGTTTCTGGATTCACTGTGACAATAGTTTGAGGTCTGAGGCATTGAAGTAGAGAATACATCTGACTGCATAATGACTGGCTGGCTACTATATTCTTTCTCTTCTGGCACTCAAGTGTCAGGATTTCTTTCACCATTATTTTTCTCCTCTTGCTCATTCTGAAAATGGTGACCATTGTGACACCGGCAAGACAACAGGTAGTGTTCATTTTATATTAAGATAAAACTGCAGGCCTGGGCCCAACAACGTTAAATCCATCAGTGCTTCTGTGTCCACTGGATGCAATTGTAAACATTTGCAAGGCAGAGTGCAATAGTGGAAAGTAAAACTAGGCGAAATTGCCTTAACTCTTCACTTTTACACTACTTTTTGTTAAAAAATAAATAGTGCCTGCAAATTACGCTTTGTAGGCACCGTTTATTGATGTGTTCCTATGGAAACTACAAATGCAAAGCGGATTTCAAAAGAATCCATTGATTTTACACCTGCTTCAAAATGTCATGCAGGCTTATAACCTGGTGCTCTTCCAAGACGGAGACCGGAAGAAAAGCAGAGAAGCAAACTCTACTTTGTGCCCCGGCAATCCCTTAGTGGAGCCTTGGAAGAGCACGGAAGTGAGATTTCTTTTTGCACTCTGCTCAATGCAAAATTTGCCCCATATTATAGAAACAGATTTCACATGAATGTAAAACTTCCACTTTTCAGCAACTGACCGGCATTATTTAAATTTTTTTCTTAAGGGTTCAGTCTAGACTAAATATGACCAGAGTCGAAATCTCTTTGGCCACTAGTAACTTCAAACCAAGGCATTCTGCGACTCACTCTCCCTGTCCATCCTCCCCTCTGGCCTGGCGCACTCTGCAGTGCACACACTCGATGTCTTGATCTCCTCTGACCTCCCCCTCTCCATCCCTCTGACAACTCCTCTCTCCTAGAGCGATCATTCCCTCCTCTCCTCTCACCTCTCCCTCTCTTCCCCCCAAGTCAAGCCTACCCCAACATTGCCACCTACCTTCTCGGACATCCGGCCCATGAAGCGTGTGTCAGTTGATACTTTTGCTTCCACCTTCTTTCCCCCCCCCTCCACCTCTGGCTGTCTCACATCCTGACACAGCCCTGTCTGTGCTCTTCTCTTCAAATTCTGATACTCTTGATGCTCTTGCCCCTGTCATGAGAATCCGTTTGAAGTCCAAAGCCAAGTGCAATTCCTGGTATGACTCCAACCTAGCTACACTTAAATGTAAGCGTAGGGCAGCTGAGAGGAAATGGAGGGCTTCTTGTTCATCCTCTGACAAACTGGCCTGCAGCCTGCTCCAAAGGCAATACTGACTCTCTGTCCTCACCAAGAAGAGTGTCCACATTCAACCCTTTGTCTCTGCAGCATTTTACAACTGGGCCGAACTAAAATCTGCAAGGAGCTGGCCAACCATGCTGCAGTCTCTACCCCTCCTGTGGCCTCCCAGGCTCTTTGCAATGCCCTTGCCTCTCACTTTTTCTCAAAAACCCACGACATTCTGTCCATCCTCTCCTCCCCTACCCCTCCTTTCCCCTCTCCATCTGTGCTTGCTGACCCTCTTACAGCCACCCCCACCCTCATTCTCATCCCTTCCTCTTTTCTCCCCTGATGAGGTAGCTAGACAAGTCCGATCTATGAAAGCCTCATCAAAACAGGCTCATCCCTGTTCCTCTAAAACCATCAAGGACCAAATTGATGCCCTTGCTCCAGCCCCTGCCAATTTTAACAAGCAATCCTTTGTCTCAGGATCCTTTCCTCCCCTCTGAAGCACTCCCTTGTGTATCCTCTTCCGAGAAATCCACAGCCAACCCTTCTTGTCCGGCTAACTATCGTCCAATTTCCATCACTCCCTTTCTGGGCAAACTCCTGGAAAAGCTGGCCATCTCTCAGCTTAACCTTCATTTTTATTCTGTTGGCTGTCTCCATGACCACCAGTCTTGCTTCAGAGCTGCTACCAGAAGCACAGAAACTGCTCTCCTGAACATCTGTGAAGATCTGCTCTCCAACCTTGACTCTAACATTCCATCTGTCCTCATCCGACTCAATCTCTCTTCTGCCTTCGACAGTCAACCATACCATCCTACTCAACCGTCTCTGTTATAACCTGGCTATGACTGATCAGGCTCTGGCCTGGATGACCTTTTTCCTCTCTAATCTACCCTCCCTGGGTCCTTCCTATCATCTATATCCCTCTCTACCTGTGGTGTTCCCCAGGGGTCTAACCTCTTGCCCTGGCTTTTAAACCAATACCTGACAACTCTCCCCCACTGCATTGCCTTTTTCTGCTCGAATTTCTGCTCAATACTATGCTGACAAAGCTCACCTCATTTTCAGGCTGCTCTCGGCCACCTCCTCTCCCTCTCTCATCTCTGATTGCCTAATTGCCATTCAAGAATGGTATGCCGCCAATGATCTTTGTCTGAATGACAGCAAGACAGAGATCCTCCTCATCAGCACACCTTCACCACCCTTTCACCTCACTCTCTGGCAGGCCTCCCTTTGCCCTCCTCCTACCCCCACCTGTGAAGCTAAGAACCTTGGGGTCATCTTTGACTCCACACTTTCCTTCTCCGCCCACATCTCTGATGTCTCTAAAAAGTCAAACTTCCTACTGCACCTCCTCAGAGGTACTCTGCCTTTCCTCTCCTTCCCCCAGAAGCTCTCTGTCTACCAAGCTCTGGTTCTCTCTAGGTTGGACTGTTGTAACAGCCTCTTTCTAAATCTACCTGCCTCTACTCTCTGCCCTCTGCAAGTAATCCAGAACTGGACTGCAAGACTTGTCCTTGGCCTCAAACCTTGGGATCATATGTCTCCAGCTCTGAAATCTCTCCATTGGCTCCTAGTGGATGCAAGGATTCAATTCAAAACCCTCTACATTGTCCACAAGGCTTTCTGGGGCTTGTGTCCAAAATACCTTCAGCTATCCCTCCACAAATACCTCCCCTATCGTGCTCTTCACTCCTCTACCTCTAACTCCCTCAGGGTCAGTTGTTTTTCAAGGATACGAGCTGGGGGTGTAAGAGGATTCAATTCAACACTACAGCTAAGTCAATGCCCAGTCTGGGATACTGAATGGAAACCCTTATTGATATGTCTTTACGTCCAGTTCATGCGTTCTGGATGACTACCCCTATATAACACCCCTCTCTTGGAATCCCCCTCACCCCACTGAGCCACGAAGTAGTTCTGTTTTGCAAGTTTAAACGGTTTATTTGATAATTTAAACAATATATATATATATCACACTTTATAATAAATTAATAATTGAATATCAAACTTAATCTGAGCAGTAATCAATAATGGATAGTCCGGCACTAGCACACTTCTTTATAATCAATGATGAGTGGTTATAGGATGGATACGATAGCAACAATACTTTTATGGTTTCAAATGGATGCAATGTGGAATGAAATGCAGTACAGAAAATAACTTGATAGGATTTCAGCAAAAGACAATGTAATCACTTTCTTGGACAATTCACCCCCCCTTTTATGCACTGTAAGGAGATGAAGATGACACAGTTCTTAGGAATGCAATCAAATAGAATTCAGTTCAATTCCCCCCAGCAGCTTATACAACAGATAGGAGTTTTGAAACACAGGCAAAATGCTTTGAATATGGTGACAATGCAGTGAGAAATATGCTGAAAATGGTTTTAATTCCCTTTAGGAGGTTCAGGGTGAGTGAAATATACTTGGGATGAGTTCAGGCTCACTTTAGCAAGGATCTAGGAGTAACTAGCAGGTTAAACACATTTTTGGCAAAGGAAAGCAATGAAGCTGCTGTTTTCACACGTGGCTGGATTTTTAACCAAATTGCAAATCGCGGTAAAATTCGCGAGTGCGAGAATCGTGATTACGGCAAAAGTATGAGGAGTGGGAGGTCGGAGTTCTAGGCTTGTTGAAAAGCTGAGATTCTAAGCTTTCAGAGGAAAGTTAAACCAAGTTCCTAGCCCAAACGGTTCCAGAGATACGGACGATTAAATAAAGGTAGTTTTTCGGATTTGAAATTTTAAAAGTTCAAAGCGACAGGTTACAGCTTGCAGCTAGAAAATGACAAGTGACAGCTTTGCAAATGACAGGTGACAGTTAGGAGGCAGTTCTGGTTAGATTAAAATAGATTGAATTATATTATTTTAACTAAGAGATTGGTTCTGCACAGTTCTGCTAGGTACTCACAATATAATTTTAAAAGGAATGGGCCTCGCCACGATCTGGTCAGCGGGTTTTCTTCACTCGCCACGGACGGTCTCTGCACACAGCGTCTGGGTCTGCTCTACTCTGCTGGTCTGGGTCTCTGGTTCTGATCAGGTCTGTGGGTCCGGATACAGCGGTCTCCGGTTCAGCTGGTCTCTCTCTGGATACAACACTGCTCTCTGGCAAATGGCAAGAGTTCTTGCAAAGAATTCAAACAGCTCGCCTAGCTGTGAATAGTTGCAATGATTTGAGGCCTGCTAAAGAGGGATTTAGCTTGTAGTTGACCTCTCTGCTACAAATTCTGAAGTAAAGTCTTGGTCTCTGAAGGTGGATAGATTGAAGTCTCTATGTTGGCTCTCTGGTGGTTGATGGAGGTAAAGTATGGATTTTCCCGGCAGAGCGTCCCGCAGCAGCTGGAATAGAATCCCCTCTCTAGCTTCCAGTGGCTCTTTTTATGTATTTTGAAAGTGGGTGTGTGTGCAACATCACTAGCCAGCCCCTCTCTCAACTGCCCATTGGTCAAGCTTTCCTTTCTCTCTTGATTGGGGAAAAGAAGTGGAGTGTCAGAGCGATGTCATTTAATGGCTTGCAGAAAGGACACTCCCCTGTCAAATTACACACAATCTATATTTGACCTAAAGACATATTTCATAGATACACAGTGGTTTGAAATTGCATGCACCCATCACATATCACATGAAGTATACCCTGTTCAAACTCTGCTCTTCCTGGGGGCTTGGGTTCAAAAATGGCAACATATTTCACTTTTTGGTCGGGTTACCAATATTGGATTTGTCCCTGCATTTACACCAATGTTCGCAAAGCATGTGGGCATTAGGTGGTGGAGTGTCAGATTTTTAACATACATACATTTAGAGTAATATCCTCTTTTCCGCTAAAAACCCCCCTGAACATACCACCGGGTCCTAACACATCTTCAAATGTGCACAGAAAAATCACAAGAATAATGATATCACTTATAACATTTTCACAAGTCCGCTCTATGAATGATCCATCTTTTTAGATTTATGTTCTGGCCCCAAAGGGGTGTGGTTTTTCAGGTCACATGGTGTAGAAACCAGTTTATCCAGTTTCTGCCAAGCTCAGAGACCCTGCCCCTCCCAGCTCCCCCTAATAAACCATCTGCCTGGGCCCTGGAAGGCCCATTGTTCAAAAGGAAGCCATTTACGACTACCCTAATAAACCATCTGCCTGGGCCCAGGACAGGCCTTTGTTCAACTCCCTGTAGCTGCTCCACCCCTAATCTAATCAGAGAGGTGACAACTCCTTTTGGCAAGGGGAAGAGTGGCTGAACAGGTTTTAACTCCTGTGGGGGTAGATGTCAGGCAAAATTCAGTTCCTTAAGCCAGGCCCCATCTAATGTCACTTCTAGTTACCCAGTTTTCTGCATTCAAATAAACTAACAATTTTCACACATGCAGCTAGAATGGTGATTCTAAGTTTAAAACTATGACATTTAAACAATTGAAACCTATGTGACACTCAAAAGTAGGTCACTCATTTCTTTTAAACATTTAGATTTTTAGTGTCTTTCAGTCAAAATTTACTTAAACTGCTGAAATCCACAGCTCAGCCAGTTTTGCTATGAACATTATTTTAGGCTCATCCTCTTTCCAGATTTTGTATGCCCACAAGACTTTATTCTGTCAAATGTCTGCTGGTGTTCAGTGAGATTGTTGGATATTCTGCAATGTTTGAAATGGGCATTCTGAGCCTGCCTTCAGAGAAACAAAGGGTGGTTTTTAAAGTGCTTTCTAGCGAACAGGCACTGCTGTTTTTCTCTTTGGCACCCCATTTCACTTATGGCTCTTCTGACCCAGCACACCCGCACCGGGGGGTGGCAAGTCAGGCGACCATTTTGGTGTGCGCACAAACTGCGTGGTTTTCATAGATTCTGGCGCACATGTGGGCTTTTTCGGCCATCTTGGATTTCCTAAGCCCACAGCACCAAATGTTGTAGCATAATAGTCCAAACGTGGGTCAGAACACCCAACAGGGGTAGATCTCTGTCTTCAGCTGGGGGCTCCCTCTGGAACAGCCTCCCTGACACTCTAAAACTTGAGGAGAACCATCTCCAGTTCTGGAAGCACCTCAAGAACTTCCTCTTTGCTTCTTCCTTTGCTCCCCTTTCCCCTGCTGATCTGTTCTCTCTTGGAACCATGCACCTGGCCGCCCTCTGTCCTCTGGGCCCATGTACCTGCTACCCTGCCACCCTCCCGCACTGCCTCTGGGCCACCCCTTGCAGTGGGGTCTATATCTGTACCCATACAGCCCCCCCTTTTTCTTCCAGCACTTATCAAGTCCTACCCTGTCTGCTGCCTTAAACCCAGCACTTGCCACTTGCTGGCTGCACTACCACTGTTTGTTGCCTGTATTATTTATGTATTTATTATTATTTATCTGTTTGCACCACACTTTCTACTTCTCTCCCCTTCCTGTGCACTTTTCCCATCCCCCTCTCCCATGCACTTGCTCGTTCTCAATGTCACTGGGCCTAGTAAGATCGTTGTTTTGTCCTCCCCTGTTCCTCTCCACTTGTGTACGTGCACAATAGAGATAAAATATCAATTCAATATCAATTCAATTCAACACACAAGCCGACATTATTGTCGGACAATGTATTAAAAAAAATAGACGGGGAATGAACCTTCACGTCTCATTGGTCATGGTCTAGGGGTTGATAAAGAGGCAAGTGCAAGGCCAGAGTGATGCTTACAGTTTATCATCAATGACAGAGTACCATGATGTCCACCTCAACAGCCTTTTTCCAGCTGATGAAGAAGGTAGTGCCTGATCCAGCTTCCACAGCCATGCACAGGTAGGCATTGTAGGACATACAGCTAAGCATCAATAAGTAACTGGTCACCACTGGAGAATATGAAGCACTGTTTCGCCTGTGTTAGGGAGGCTCAGCATCCGTTGTCTGACTGTCTTATGTGTATCCATCAGTGTGGTTAAATTAAACACAGGAACAGGCATAAAGTTGCAGCAAATGCAAATCTGCCACTTTGAGAGTATACCCTCAAGCACAATCTCTTGAATCCACAGTAGAAGGTCATGTTCATGATGCTGCCATGGCCATGTCCAGGTGAGGATGGACATGGCCATGGTAGCCTGACCTGGACATGGCCATGGTGCTGGTGTGGATCATCTGTAGCAATAATCATTAGGCCCATGTTGGGATCTGGAGTGGGGTTATCCATAGAATGTCTGTGGTGATGATCCATCTTTGAAACCACGAGGGAGCAAACAAAAGACTGTACTTCGAACAGCAGATATGTCCAGATTTTGCCTGAAGAAGAAAGCACCGTGTCTTTTGAGATACTTTTTTAAGGTTTTAAAATCCCCTGCCTCTTCTGTTCCAAAGGTTCCTCTATTTCCGCTCTCCCCAATGCCTTCAATTGTTCTGTCGCTTCCTGAAAGTCTGTACACAACCCTAGTTGTGCCTGCTGCCATGGATAAAATACATATAGTCATTGAGCAGTATGATTAGATTATTGATCATCCACAATAGTGAGGGCACGATCAGATTATCCAACATTTGCAGCAAAGCTAAAAATTTTGCAAAAGCTTTGATAATACGAAATGGCACAAACAGGTTTTGTCACAATCCATATGATCTAAAGCCCTTTGCACTAGGGCAACATATAATATAATAGCTTGTACACTATGTTTGCTATGTAACATAAAAAGAAATGTGTTTATTACATATTTTCCATTTTAAACCGGATCTTTGATTTTCAGATGTAGATTGAGTCAAATGATAAATAAGAGATGTTGGCTATAAATAATCTGCATAACATATTTTTGAAATAGCTTAGTTGGTGTTTTCATTAATTTCACGGCTATGAATAGCTACTAGTCATACGACCTAAGTATTTTTTTAAATACTGAATTCACATGCTATTATAATTAACATCCACTGTTCAAATTCCATAGATGAGGAACATGCAGCAAACACAAGTTCTGCTATGGCAACACACCTGCAGGTAATTTTGCTCATTTGTCTGCAGTATAGTTGCACAGAGTATGCTTCATTTTTAAGGAAGAAGAGAAACACAGGTGCTTGAAGAAATAATATCACAGACGAAAAAGAAAGGTGTTAGAAAAAATAAATCTCAGAATCTCAAATATATACACATATATGTATTATAGGGCAGCAATACATATTAAGTTGAGTCGCGCTCCCATAGAAACCTCTTAAAATTCTATTGTTAATAACTTTTGATTCGAATGACAGTTAAAAAAAGAACGTTATTAAGTAGACAAAAAAATAAATGTTCCCAAAGTTACGGCCTATTTCCCATTCATTTCCCCATAGACAAAGAAGCTCAGTTTTTGCCAAAGTGCACAGCCCAAACCGCTGGATGGGTTTGGATCATGTCAGAAAGCAACTTGGGCACGAAGCGTTGACTCGCAATCCATGGGTGGTTTGGTATTATTCCGTGCAGTAGTTATTTCAATATTTGATAGAGACAGGGTGACCCTTTCTCAAAAATATATAGCTATATCTCAAGGATTTACCAAAACCTGCATGTTTTTAGAAAGGAAACAGCTACCATCTTGTTTTTCTCTCGATGCAAGAGATATTCAAGGTTATAGCCGAGGATATGGTAAAATGAAACACAGAAAAAAAGCAATTTTTAGGTAAAAAAACATGCAAATGCCATCAGACTAGAGGTGGAGGGTGGCTAAAGGGCACCAAGTGAAATGTGGGAGTTGGAGGGGTTCTAGGGACTAAGTTTGCAACACAAAGCTTTCTGTAGCCTCGGCTATAGTCCTGAATAGCCGACATCTCAAAGCAAACTGCGTCACAGAAACAATGTGTGTTATGAGGGCAAAGGGAGCAGACAGGGGAGTTGAGGAAGCCATCTGGGGAGTGGGGGGGGAGATGGCACAGATGAGGGAAGCTCTTGGTGAGGGCAGAAAAGCATTTTGTTTCAGAATTTTTTTCCAATATTCGTGGCTATAAAGGACTACAGATAGTCGAGGGTATGTGTAGTTCAGTACCCACGGTTACAGTTTTTTGGGGGGGAAAGTTATTTTTACAGCTATAGTGACAACAGGGGTGATAAACCACTGGCCATCGGAATGGCCAGGGACACGATTGCCATCCAGGTCTCCCATCCATGCAGTAACCAGGACAGCCCCTGCTAAACTTCAAAGGGCGGAAGGGGCCAGCCTCCTCAGGCCATGATGTCCAATAGTGAGCCAAAGTTACATGACCACTTAAGGTAATGGGCCGGCCCTGTCCTTGCTTTGAAGCTAAGCAGGGTCAAACCATGCTACTGTCAGTCCCTGAAAGTTTTGCACTCAGAGACCATTGTTTGCCTTTTGGTGAATTACATTCTGTTGTTTGTAGTCTCCCAGTCAATAAGAAACAAAGATATAGTTATTTCTTACAGCAAGAGTGCGTTCCCCATCCCTGCAGTAACTGGGACAAACCCTGCTTAGTTTCAAAGTGAGGAAGAGGTCAGCCCCCTAAGTCCATGTTGCCAAATAAATGGGCCCACCTTACATGACCACTTAGAGAAGCATGGCCTAATGGGGCTGGATCATTCTTCACTTTGAAAGTAAGCAGCGCTGGTCCCGGTTACTGCATGGATGGGAGACAGTCCACTGTCCCGAATGCTGTGTGTTTTCTTAGTTTTAAATTTCTCATAACACACAGCATCTGCATAATTCTATTAAAACTGTGCTACTGTCAGTCCTTGAATGTTTTGCACTCAGAGACAATCTTTCTGCCTTTTCCTAAATTGCATTCTGATATTTGTAGTCTCACAGTCAAGATGGGGGGAATAATGCCACAAGTATACACTTTTTACCTAACACAGTTCTATAAGGATTTATATATTTGTGTGACAACTAAGGTATGTGTACTTTTAAAGTTATCTTTATAAAGGAGAGTGCTGTTGAAATCCAGACATGAGGGTGAGGAGGGGAAACATAAGAGGGCAAGAAAGCCATGAGTATTTAACCACAATGTGGCAAGAGAGTTTGTAATCCTGGACACGCATGCAGTTATTCTCCCCTGATTGTGGCTGCTTTTCAGGGCACAAGTAAATGACACGTGGGTGAAGAGCGTAACATTTCTTCACAGGGCAGATGCAACACATGGGTTTTTTGAGGTTGGCAAGCTTGCTAATGTATTTGGCTACCAGGATTTTACTCAGGTAGTCATGTTGCCAGTGCAGACACTTAGCCACAAGACCTTTTTTTCTTATGGGATTTTGTTTACCAGGGAATATTTCATGACAGATTGCTGGGTTTAAAAGGTGCCTGAAGACCCTGCTAGTGGTTTGGAAGCATTTTAAAAATCTATGGAACAACAAAACCCTTGAAATTCAAGAACAAAACGCTAGTTGCAGAGATGTTAACATGCAAACTTAACGTAACAAAACCCTTGACATTCAGCTATAGCAACCTTAACGATGTACCCCCTGTTGCGCTGCTTATGGCCACAGCGATGACATCACAGATCACATCACTGATCACATCACTAATTACATTTTGCATTAGAACACTGTAGACATTCCAAATATCCAGAAAACCCGAAGAAAATCGGCATAGAACTCCCTTAGAAACCATTGTGTGATCAAGACGGGGTCAAAAACCAAGGCCGAATGAAAGTGAAACCTATGCCAGCGCACGTTCTACCCTGAAGAGAGAATATAAGACCCTGCAGTTGTGCTGTGGAACCTCGCCGTAGCGCACCGGGAGGCCAAGTAGCACAACCCGTCCAGCACAATCACTGGGCAGAGGGAGACGACTCCAGCGGGCAGGGAGATAGAAGAACAACGTCAGAGTATTACGCAGTCCTAAAGGCCGCAACGGTGAGCCCCGCACAAGCACCTGGACCCCTATCGCTCCACCTACACGGCGCAAACTGCTTTGAACTTTCCCTGGTCTTTGTGGTGTGCGGCTCCGGAGCACCCAAAAGAAAGCAGGCACCAATAAAATGCCAGACTGCACATCAGAACGAGGACCCACTGGGAAGCCTGGCGGACCCCGAACAGCCCTCGCGGCTCTGCCGGTTCTGTGCCGGGCACCGCCCAGGACCCTCGTACGACTCGTGCCTGCTGCCTGTAAAGTGCGCCGGACTGTTGTCATGACATCTCCAAAATAACTGGTGGCCCGATCGCAGTCTACTAAGAACACAGTAAGTGATCGCTGCCTCCCCCTGCTAGTCACTGATGATCCCTAAGCAAATTTGAGGCCAACAAACACATAAGGGCCACTGAGTCATCAAACATGATATGCTCTGCTGACAGAAAAAAGCCACACCGAGAAAAGGAAAAGAGCTCCTAAATCTGCTGTAATTTGTGCGAGGCCTATCCTCCCAAATTGACACTCACACATTACATGCACACGAAACATGCAAAATATGGAACCAACCATCCGGCACCCATACAAAATCTAGCAAGACATGTTGTCTGTGGCTGGCACCCCCGTGCGCCTTGCTGTGAAGCGAGCGAACAGGCCCACTCTCTTTTGCACCTGAGAAGGTGCGAGGGGAAATAAGGCACGGGGAGCCATACTCCGCATACAGAAACGCCGCTGTAGCTGCTATTGACTGGAGGCGGATACTACGGCACCGTAACAAATGAATTAAGGTGCACATCTACACAACTGTAGGAGATATATGATTGATCTCGCGCTGGACAACAGCAGTGTGCAGGTATAGTACGAAATCCCACTGTGCGACTAGCGGTTTCCAGTTGCCTCAGCTGATACCCGAACGGAGCACCACGCTTTCTCAGCCCTTGAGGTCACCCTACACAATTGATTGAAGTGCACTTCCGGCCCTTTAATCCTGGAATCAGCTTGAAGGCATCCAACTTCATCCACCTGTAGACGTGGTAGCACGTATTGAAATCACCTCACAAGTGGGGTGCCAAGACCCTCCTTGCACACGCTATACAGCGAATAAAAAGCACAGACTACAGGAGACCGGCATCTCACCCCGGAGATTTGGAGGCATTCCCGCAACGTCACAGAATCTCCATACTGATCACAACATTCCCAATTAAGCCCAAGGGAATACCCCGAATAGATACTGTGCTCAAAGGAGAAATAATAATTTCCTTCGCTGCTCTTGACCTCATGCATAATTGGGACAGTGAAGCCTCCTCTCATTGGGACTACACACCCATCTCGGTCCATACAGGAAGAAAACAACTGACTGAGTCTCGCAGTGCTTCCGTATATATTCCATAACATCACCACCGCGAGTGCAGCGCACTCCGGGCATATGAACATTAAAGACAAGCTTGCACTCTATTAGTTTTCCCCACATCTTACCCGCAACGCTTCCCTCCCCAATGTCGAGATGGCATCCCCTGGACCTGAAGCCGCTACAAGTAAAGCTGGCGTTGCCGACCTACTTTCCGAAATGAAGAGTATGCAGGCTGATATCAGTGGGAAAATAACCCACATGATTGATAAAATGGAGGAGAAGCTTGAGGAGGTGGATCACAATCAGACCTCCTTGTCCACAATGGAAACACAAATAGACGTCAGAATATCAGACATTGAAATGAGAGAAGAAGAATTCCGCCTGAAAGTCGATGACCTTGAGACCGCGAATGACGCAATAACATTCACGTTTTTGGCGTACCTGAAAGAGAGGGGGAAACAGAGCCTGATTTAAAAAGAACTTTACATACACTCCTGAAGCTACTATTTGAAGATGACTCTGTGGATGAGCCAAAACTCGACCGTAACCGTCATGCTGGAATTGGGCAAGGCGTGTAATTACACAGGGACATGCAGAATCAAACCTCTGAGCTTGAAAGGTCACTGGGTAGGGCCCATACAAACATATTCAAATAATGACTATGTCGATGACAGCTGATAGCTTGGCAGGCAAATCCGGGTACATTAAAGCTGGCACCCTAAATGTCAAGGGACTCAACCACCCTACTAAAAGGTTGTTGGTTTCTCAGGAATTTAGGAGTGCCAACCTAGACATACTCTTCTTGCAGGAGACCAGGTACACACATGGAGAGGAAAGAAAGGTGGTGAACACCAAAATGGGATATGAATACTGGGGGTCGGGCCTCTTGCGAAAGGCGGGAGTGGGTACCCTGATCAGAAAAGAAGGTCTTAAGTTTGAAGTCATGAAGACTTGGTCAGACATAGGGGGAAGAGCCATTGTTGTGGTCGGTAGATTACACAACACTACTCTCACACTTGCATCCCTTTATGCACCCAACACAGGCCAACCCCGCTTTCTTCAGGACATGATCCCAAAGATTATGCTTGAGGCCGAAGGTGAGGTCACTCTAGGGGACGATTTCAACATGTGGGCAGACCCCGCACTTGACAGACAGGCCGGCAATCCAGCCTTCATCAAAATGATGGACTTATATGGGTTACATGATATATGGTGCCAGCTCCACCCTCGCCGTGCAGGTTACACGTTTTATTCGACCACGCACTCTACATTCACAAGAATAGATTACTTGTATCTCGCCTCCGGCTTGAAAGAAGCTGCATCCACCTCGGCGATTTCTCCAACCTCCTGGTCAGACCACAACATGGTTACCACTGATATAAGCCTTCTGGCCCTTCCACACAAAAACTCGAAATGGCGGTGCAACAAGTCACTGTGGAAGGACCCTGTCTTTAATGAACAGCTGGAGAAGGAGATCACTGAGTACTTTGAGTGAAATGACACGGGAGAGGTATCTAAAAACACAGTGTGGGAGGCCGGCAAAGCTAAGTGGAGAGGCATACTGATAAGAGAGGGAGCAGACAAAAAAAGAGAAAGGGCCCTAATAGAAAATAGGCTTAGAAAAGAGATTGCACAGTTAGATCTGCAAGCACAATCTAGAGAAGGGGAAAGGAGAGAAAGGATAGCTGAGGCGGTCCGAAAGAGGGAGGAACTCCGACATCTAGAGGAGGCACTAGTCATTCGCAAGCTCCAATTTCTTAAGCAGAAACACTACGAAAAAAGAGACAAGGCTGATGCACTCCTGCCCCCAGGCTGACTGGACAACGAGCCTAGCACTGGGTCACAGCAATAGAGAGTGAACACCCCCCCACATACAGTTCCCAAAAGTATCCCCAAGGCCTTCGCTGACTTTTACGAACGCCTCTACAATTCGGAGACCATACAGGGGGTGTCAGAAATTGACCATTATATGGATGGGATGAACATGCCTAAACTCCCACTAGATAAAGCTGAATCACTAGAGTCCCCGATAACACCTGAGGAGGTTGAGAACGCTATCAACTGGCTACCCTTGGAAAAGGCCCCCGGAAATGAGGGGTACACTGCAGGATTTTACAAGACCTTCCTTGGTCCCCTCCTCCCGTTCATGGTTGACCTGTTCAACCACATTCTACAAACGAGAATAGCACCGGAATCTTTTTCACAGGCGTTCATCTATGTTATCCCCGAAGACGGTAAGGACCCCAAACAGTGTGCTTCCTACCGACCTATCTCCTTACTTAACATCGGCCCAAAAAATATACACACGTGTATTAGCAGCAAGGCTTGAAACCCAGATGCCATCCCTAATACGTCCAGATCAGGTTGGATTTATTCTGGGTTGACAGGGAGCTGACACCAGCCGTAAGACCCTACACTTAATACATGAAGAACATACATGAAGAACAGAAAATGTCGGGCATCCCCTCACTACTGTCCATAGATGCGGAGAAAGCGTTTGATAGAGTGGAATGGAATTTCATAGAAGCGGTGCTGCACAAAATAGGAATCAGTCCAAAACTCAAGTCAAAACTTCCAAAAGAAGATGAGTCAAAGTGGTGTACACATTACCCCAAGCGTCAGTGATTGTACATTCTGATTACTCTAGGTGGTTCACCCTTGAAAGAGGCACAAGACAGGGTTGCCCCCTCTCAGCGATACTGCTTGCACTCTCGATGGAACTACTTGCCCAAAAGCTTAGAGCTGACGGTTTGGTGGAGGGCTTGAGAGTCGATGGCAGAGAATACAAACTAGCCCTCTACGCAGACGACATCTTACTCCATATTCTGAACCCTTTAACATACGTGACCAGAGCCATACAGCTTATCGAGACCTATGGTTCGTTATCAGGGTTTAAAATAAACTGGTCCAAGTCAATTCTGTTTCCCCTGCATGAGCCCACTCCCGAGTCCTGCACAGAACTATCATGATTAGATTTGGTGATGGGGGCCCGACGTTGCGCTATCTGGGGATCAACCTAACAAGGAACATCAATGAAATGTACGAAGCCAACTTCCACAACTCCTCTCAGCGTTTCACAGGGACAATTTCTTGGATGGGGAGGTTGAACGCTATCAAAATGGTATGCCTCCCTCGCTTCTTATATCCTCTCCCACTGAGAGTCCCAGATACATTTTTCAGGGAAGTTAAAATGGCCATACTACTCTTCCTGTTGGAGGGAAAGAAACAGAGAATATCATACGAAGTCCTTATACTCCCAAAAGGTGGGCCTCTCTGACCTAAAATTATATTATCGAACAACCCAATTGCGCGTGCTGTTCCCCCATTTAAGGGATAGGAGAGACCTACAGTGGGTCCAACTGGATAATGAAAATTTGGCCACGGCCACGTGATCGGAATGGTTGTGGGTTCCCCAGCCCAAGCTCTTGCATAGACTCTGAGATCACCCCATACTTGGTACTATCTAGGATATATGGAAGGAGGGGGCAGACATGGTAGGGGTCATGATGTGCCCTCCCCCCTAAACCACATATGGTCCCTGGGGATTCATGAACATATACCCAAACACCCTAAATACCAGTCATGGTTCGATGCAGGCCTGGAGAGGGTCGTGCAGCTTTGGAATGGAGGGGCATTCCTGACAATCCCAGAACTCGAGGAGGCACTCCGACTAAATCCAATCTCAGTCTTCCTTTATTTACGCCTTAAAGGTGTGATGTCTAGAGAAAAATTGCAAATAAAAATAGAAAGGGACTGACACTGTTTGAGAAACTCCTCAACACGGTTACCGAGATCAAGGGATTGATTACACACATGTATAGTGGGCTGATAGACACTGGCACGAGTTCAATCAAGAACCTCAAACACAGCTAGGAACAAGACTTTGGTAGAAAATTTGACCAGCACACATGGGAACGGATATGCAAAACACCCTTGCAGGTATCGATAGCCACGCAATATAAATTACATGCTATTAAATTGCTCTATAGATGGAAATGCGATCCCTATAGGCTATCTAAAATGTTTCAAACCCCCAGTCCTATGCGCTGGAGAGATGTGGCACTAGGGCCACTTACTGGCACATGTGGTGGGAATGTCCCCGGGTACGAATGTATTGGAGCGAAGTCCTGGGCTGGATAAGGCAGGTTAATGGAATTTCTAGAGAAGCAACACCTCTCTTTGTTTTGTTTGGCCTAGAGGAGGATGAGGAGGGAGTAACAAGTGTGGGTGGACTCGCAGCCCCCCTACTGCTAGCGGCGAAAGCCTGCCTAGTGAGTAGGTGGAAGGTACAGCATTCCCCCTCTAAAAAAGAGTGGATTGGAGTAGCTACAAAAATATGGACAAAGGAAAGAATCACTGCTGCTCTCCACGGAAGATCGCCCAACACGAAACGCTTTGGAACGACTTTGCAAATACGTTCGTCACTGCCCCTGAAAGTCATCCTGTATGTCTCCAACAACAGTAGTTGATGAAACCCACACTATATCTTACTGAACTCATAATAGGACACCCCCAGAAGCCTGTGCAATGCCAAGCCAAGAACAATAAAGCTTTATGCAATGTTAAACATGTTGGATAAGAAAGATTGACGGTCCTACGTGACACACTGTTGTATGCAAACTGATATTCTCAGAATCTGCCTTTGACCTGCCTTGGAGAGAGGAGGGAGGGATTGGAGGAAGTTGAATTACCCATGAAGGTATAGTATCTTGAGCGAAGATTGTGATTCTAACATTGGATCAGTGGTTGCAACATGATACTTATGCAAAATACGTACTGTTCTTATTTATTTTTTGAAAACCAATCAAATTAAATTAAAAAAAATATATATATACTAATGTGCATGGTTAAAAGCGATGCCTAGTAGCCTATCACTGTTTTAAAATATACAGCGGGCAACACTGAAAGCTGTAGTCAGTGGCCATGGCTAAATTCCATGGCTAGTCCCCAATAATATGTTATAATATACAATCGGCACAGCCAAAGGCCAAGGCCACTCGCTAGTATTGTGTTGAAGACCATGGCTAGTGGCTGATTAGTGTATATAACAAACAGTGGGCAGTGCCGAAGACCCTAGTTAGTGGCTGGTTAGTGTTGTATAATACACAGTGGGCACGGCCGAAGGCCATTGCTTATTGTATTTTATTATTTTAAAATATACAGTGGACATGGCCAAAGATGTACAAACACCTCAAGGTCAAAGGACATGGCTAGTGGCCCATTTATATGTTAGAATATATAGTGGATACAGCCAAAGATTGTGGCCACTGGCCAGTATTGTACTAAATTCCATGGCTAGTGCCTGATCAGTGTATTTAATATACAGTGGACATGGTTTAAAGTTGTATCCACTGTAAAGGCCAGAATCTATGGTTGTTAGCCTGGTAGTGTAACGCTCACCTTGTTTCTGCAGGGGCGTCAGGGGTTGCTGGACGTGTGGACCTCTGTGTGGTCTGCTCTGGGGTGGATCAGCATGGATGGCTGCTAGGTCTGCTCTGGGATCAGCTCCTATAAGAGGAAATGCGATAAATGAAGCATGCCAGTGTTTCTGGAGCCCTCCGTACACAGTCTCTTGGTTCCCTGAATTCCGAGATCCCCCCCGGGGTTCTTCTCACCTCGTGATTTGTGAAGCCAAGCTCTCCGTCCTGCTTGCTCTCAGCAGGGGCGCTGTATCTGTATGACGGGCTGAGATGGAACCTTGTTGCTTCACTGGTTCACTAGCCTGTTGAGTCCAAGCCCAGTCCAGCTGTGGCAGCGACTCAATTTGTTCTTTGCTTGCCTTGTTATGCTTAATAGTCTCTTCCTTGCAGCTGTTATATGTTTATTGTATTTTCCTTATCGGCTTTGCAGATCAACAGTCTTGTCCTTGTTTGTTGACTGTGATTAATGTTTTTTTTCCTAGTTTTGTGGCTCTAGGCATTTAGCGCTGTCTCGGTGCACTATGTACAGCTGTGCTGGATGCGTGTTCCGGTGCGGGTGACAGATGCGGGGAAGTTTGTGCTCCAGAATGCGGTGGTAAGTATAAATGCGGCAAGCTGTTTTGTATTATATTCATGGGTGCCATGGGTGCCATGCATTTCCAAATGCTGCTGTAAAGTGCTTATTTTTCTTTTCTTTTCTTCACAGGTGCTGGTTGATCCGCTCTGCGGAATGAAGTTGAAGCTGCAGGGATCCGGATGCCTCATGAGCCGTGATGATCAGAGAAGAAGTCCCAGGTAAGCATGATGCTTGAAGGCTGCACCCAATCACGGGAAAATGCTTTCTGGCTTCTTTGCAGGTCGCAGGTCACGGAGAGTGTTACGCTGTGGTCGGCAGAGCAACACGAAGCACGAGGCAAGGTTGAGTTGTGGCTTATATAGCCAGCCACAACCAATTAGGCCAGCCACTTCCATGCACTGGCCTACATGTAGACCGAATCTTCTGGTTCAATGCTCCACCATATTGGAGTCCCAGGAAGTTGCTGGGAAGTTGCTGGTTCTTCAGTGTTCTCACACTCCATGAGCCTGGTGTCAGAGGCGCCAGGACAGGGTCCAAGTGGCCCGTCCTTACAATCAACGGGTGTTGATTGGGGTGGCGCTCTGAGTACTTTTCTGGTATAGCGACCCCACTACAGTACGGGGGTGGTTGACCCTCATTTGCTGGTGCAGGTGTGCTCCTGGGCAATTGACTGTGACAGTTAGTGCTTTAAAATATTCAGTGCACATGGGTTGTGACCACTGTCCATAACTGAAGGCCATGACTAGTACCCATTCACGTGTTCATGTGTTAAAATATATTTGGCCATGCACACTGACAATGGCAGAAGGCCATGCTTAATGCCAGTTACTATAGTAACAGAATTAGTGATGTCATCAGTGATGTGATCTGTGATTTCATCATTGCTGTCATAGGCTGCACAATACGGAGCGCAAATTTAAGGTGGCTTTAGCTGGATTTCAAGGGTTTTGTTGCGTTAAGTTCTCACCTTACCGCCCCTACAACTAAGGTTTTTTCCTTGAATATAAATATATATAAAAACTTTGGTAAGGGATGTTATGCTTGCAAGTAAAACTGAAACCCCCCAGAAATTTGCCAGTAACAGTAAGCTAAGCAACCATAACTCACGCCACCACCATGCACTGCTAAGACTAAAACCCACAACATCACTGATGACATCACATATGAAATTAATTTTGATGATAAATCCCTAAGTGGTGATTGCAATCCACGGGTGTTGATTGGGGTGGCGCTCTGGGAACTTTTCTGGTATAGCGACCCCACTACAGTACGGGGGTGTTTGACCCTTGTTTGCTGGTGCAGGTGTGCTCCTGGGCAATTGACTGTGACAGTTAGTGCTTTAAAATATTCTGTGCACATGGGTTGTGACCACTGTCCATAACTGAAGGCCATGACTAGTACCCATTCACGTGTTCATGTGTTAAAATATATTTGGCCATGCACACTGACAATGGCTGAAGGCCATGCTTAATGCCAGTTACTATAGTAATGGAATTAGTGATGTCATCAGTGATGTGATCTGTGATTTCATCATTGCTGTCATAGGCTGCGCAACAGGGAGCGCAAATTTAAGGTGGCTTTAGCTGGATTTCAAGGGTTTTGTTGCATTAAGTTCTCACCTTAACATCCCTACAACTAACGTTTTTTCCTTGAATATACATTACATGGCCACGGTAGTGGCCATGTAGTTATGGTTAAGTTGGTGTTTCCATAGGAAGAGCACTTTTTGGGTGGCTTATAACTTCGCTCCCCCTGGACGAATCCTCACCAAACTTTGCAAAAAAAGTTTGGTGAGGATTCGTCAAGGGTGGGGGGGCAAAGTTATAGGGGGGGTCCCAAAACTTTTTTTTTCCAATAGACTGAATGGGAAAAACCTTTGTGCACGGCTACAGTCCGAACCGCTGGACGGATTTACACCAAATTTGCGGCAGGAGCGGGGGGTGGTACCGAAGGCGTGCTTTTGCAAATTTGGTGTAAATCCGTCCAGTAGTTTTTTATAAAATGACCAAAACGTAAGGCAAAAAAATTAGTGATATCTGTGGTCGCTTCGCGGACGGACTTCCTTGTTCGCTCCGCGGACAGCACCCCGATTGGCCCATGGCCTTGCATCATGTCCGCGGACATGTGACATGTTCGCTGATTGGACGGCGAGGGGCGTGGAGCACGTCAGATTTTCTGTGGCGCCCGCCTTCTTGTATTCGCCGTCGACCACGTACAGCGCGGTGAAACGTGGATAATAAATTGTATTTAGTGCCGTGTGTTCGTGTGTAAGAGTGTTTGGTGAGGGTGGGGGAGTATGAGGTAGGTTCAATGTTTTCTTTTTTTATGTGCTAGACGTTTTTGTTGCGTTCGATTTGTCCGCGGAGAACACAGCTGTTCTGACATTTTGTAAATAAACTAAATGGTGGGGTGTTTAGAGGACGGAGTATGTGTCATTTTTGTTCGCACGGAAGGTAAAAATGAGCTATGAACACTCGTGGTGTACTTAATTGTTCATAAATACACAAACTGGGGGTGTCCTCAGGACGCTGCTCGTATTGTAATCTGTCTAGTTGAATGTGTTCTAAGAACACTCGCGGTGTCCCGAAATGGTTGCAATTACACAAAATGGGGTTTTTCTGAGAACGTTGTTTGTATTGTTCGTTGTCAGGGTGAAAGTGTTTTAAGACCACTCCTTTTGTCCGCTAATAGTACAATTTCCTATGGGCGTCAACCAACTTTTTGTCCACTAAAGAAACGATAAATCCGGCTGGTGTGCGCCGACATTATGTGATAATCCTATGACTGGTGCTATTGACCTGGCTGACTTGCTTTTGCGACACTAAATCATATCTCCCGCCCCTAAACCTGATATTATCAAAGCATTCATATTCCCCGCCTCTCTCCGTGACGTTACAGGGTGCGTCATCAAACGCGCCCAGTCCTCTCCAGTGCTAAGTGACTTTACACAGAACCCGGAAGACAACACATATTATGTCACAACACAGCGCGCCACAATTCGGAATATGAAACAGTGATTTAAAAGCAAACAGCAAGATTGTAAATTTTGTAAAGTACATTTATTTGACATCAAATGTTTAGAGAATATTCAGCAATTTGCATTTGTCTTTGTTGTCGATCCGCAAAAGTTCATGTTGAGGCACGCGATGTTCCTTTGCGGTACAGAGGGTGTTAGATCAGCTTACAACTCAGTGCGCCACAATTCAGAATATGAAACCGTGGTTTAAAAGTAAACAGCAGGATTGTACATTTGGTAAAGTACATTTATTTCACATGAAATGTTTCGTGAATATTCAGCGATTTGCTATTGTCTCTGCTGTCGATCAGCAAAAGTTTATTTTGAGCCACGCGTTGTTCCTTTGCGGTAGATCGGCTGTTGGTTTATGATAAAAGCAGTAAATGGTCGCTTTGATAATCGGAAGGTTGCTCCAACAACGAGCCATTAGACCACCCTATTGGTTGGTATGTTGCTTTTAGCCGCTAGTACTGCGCAAGGGCATATTGGTCCTTGGCGATTGTCCCATAAAATGGTGAGGGTCATGAAGCTGCATATTTGGACCTGCACCTGGCAGTTGAAGACCCCATCCGCTGGAGTCTGTAAATCGTGACATAGGCAAAATGGGGCCACATACCTGTTTTAAAAAACATAAATTAGTCTCACCAGCCGATCTTCATTAAAAATCATCATTTTATTTATTAGGGCGTGAAACTATTTGCAATCGAAGATAGTGCAACGGAGTATGTTAATAATAAAATAATAATATTTTCCCATTCATATAGCGCTAAGAACCGTGAGGTATCTAAGCGGTGCTTATTATTAACCACGGTGTGTGGTGCTCATTTATCGACCACGGAAGGATGAAAGGCTGAGTTTGGCCTTGCCGGGATTCGAACTTGCGTTAGCAAGCTGTGCACGGATGTCAAAGCGAGCGTTGTACTCGCTGTGCCAGGTGACAGGCTACAGTGAAGTGGCACAGCGAGTAGAGCGCTTGACCGCCTATAGACCAGCTACATTATTTCTATTAACCCACCCTGTGTCGTCTGCCTTTTTCAGAGCCCTCTAAACGAAGGGGATCAATTCGGCAGTGATCGTGCGCGGTAGAAAACATTATGCCACTTTCAACAAACAAGTTCAACTTGAGCGGTCTTTAATGCTACGCTATTGTAATTATATTTGGTATAAAATAATCTAAAAGGTTACTTACAGTACAATTGCAATTTCCATTGTCTACGAGTAGTGCAGTCCCAAAATACGACTCCGCGTGTGCGAACTATCTTTCGCATAGTGATATAATATATAAAAGTGGTTTTGTTTCAGAAATTTCATCCTTCTCTTACGTTTGAGCAACACTCCTTCGATCAAGAGAAGTCTTTCATCACAATCTCTGTCTGTCAAGGTCAAAACACAATACAACCTTATAGTCCGCTTCGTGAGCCTCTCCGGGGCCCGAGAAAGAAATGGAAGCAGCTGACCTTCACTGTGAACGGGCATAAATTCTTACTTTGCAACATTCTGTGTAAAGCCATCTGTGAGAAGTTGGTTTTTGCACGCCATGTTTGTATATTGTTTGCGTGATATTAAAAAAAGTTTGTTTAAGGGACATTATGGTTCTAAGTACAGCCGAAAGACCCCTGAAAATCGCAAGTTATGGTAAGCTATGAAAAATAACTCACGCCACCACCGTGCACTGCTAAGACTAACACCCAGGACATCAAAGATGACATCGCAAATGTCATTGATGAAATCACTGATGACATCACATGTGTATGTACTTTTCATGGAATTTGTGTACTAGGGATTTTTATTATAATGTTGCGAAAAACATTGATGTCATCAATGACATTTGTGATGTCATCTTTGATGTCCTGGGTGTTAGTGTTAGCAGTGCACGGTGGCGCGAGTTATGGTTGCTTATGTTACCATAACTGCCGAATTTCGGGGGGTTTTCGGTTTTACTTTGAACCATAACGTCCCTTTAACAAAGATTTTTCACTGAATTTCATAGGTTTTTAGTAGCGCAACTTAACCATAACGTCCCTTTAACAAAGTTTTTTTACTGAATATATATATATATATATATATATATATATATATTCACTGAAAAAACTTTGGTAAGGGGACGTTGTGGTTGCACATAAAACTAAGCTAAGCAACCATAACTCACGCCACCACCATGCACTGCTAAGACTAACACCCAGAACATCACTGATGACATCACATATGAAATTAATTTTGATGATAAATCCCTAAGTGATGATTGGGAGACCTATCATGAACGACATAATTTATTAAGTAGTTCATGCCTAGAAACACTTGAGTACAGGCGTGTTATAAATGCTATATCATATCATATTAAAAAATCTACTCATCTAAACAAAACATTATATTGGAATGCTGTTTGGTAATACAGGATCCTAACCATATATACATATAGGGAATGGATGCAGCATGCACCATAGAAGTGCAATATTTTTAATCTGGTAATTATGGCTAGTAAAATACTAAATACTACACTATGACCGTTTTGAGTAATGTTAAACATGGAAAACAATTCAAACTTACTACATACTTGTGTTAGTAAAAACAATACATTTTAAGACCCACAATGCATAACAATCAGAGGCACATACAGGCAAACTAAAGTAAGGGAGAAAGGAACTACATAACTAGAAAATGTCGATAACATTAATGTTCATCATCATTTATACAAATTAATTGTGTGTTTGAGGCCTGCTTATTACCCCAAACATGTGCACCATGAGCTGAGACCAACCCCAAGGAAAGTACGTTAAGAACATAGGAAAAGGTTAACGTCTAGATATATTTCACCTTTTGAATTTTAAAATTCTCACTGTCAGTGAACAAAAACAACTGCCCTAAATATGTAAGTGAACAAAAACAAGTGGCCTACATATGTGATGTCATCAGTGACAAGTGTGATGACATCTTTGATGCCCTGGATATTAGTCTTAGCATTGGATGATAGTGGTGCGAAATATGAGCTTAGCGTAACTGGTGAATTTCTGTATTTTTTTCGATTTAACTTGTATCTATAATGTACCTTAAACAATGTTTTTTTCACTGAATTTCATAGGTTTTTACAAGTGCGCCCTAATTTGCTACAACTTCCTAATATCATACTCACCCCAATATAGCAGAATTTTCACCCAATCTAGGAAGTTTCAAATGAAAACTGTGCCATTCCCCACCTTCTAGCAACATTCTTAACACTTCTATCAATTTTCAACAACTTTCCACACCGTTTCTTTAGTTCGATGATTTTCGCAAATGTCTGATGTCATTGCGGACTTCTCAGACAGTGCCTCGGGACCGTGCACACATGTGTGACATGATGATATGTCCACGAACTGGTCCATGCTTCTCAAAATTTTGAAACTGCATATTCAGCCAATCTAGGAAGTTTCAAGCTGAAGGTTTACTCTTCCACAGCTCCTAGACCCATTCTTAATCATTTTCCATCTGCAATTCACACCTGCTATTTAACTTTAAAATAGCCCTCAGCCATGGCCATGCCTCCTCCCCAGGGGCCACCACCACAAACACCACTACCAGCTGCTGGGCCTGCACAGGGAAAAAAGGCACAATGATGCACAGGAGGATCAAAAGGACCAGATAGATGAAATTAGGGCAATACTTACCTTCAGCACTCAGAGAGAATCATGGGTGTGGTGGTTCTTTAAGTCTGTACAACGGGTACCAAAGGCTCAGGCAACCCATGTTGAATGCATTGAGTGTGGAATCATACTCAGTCGTGAACAACACAGACAGTACTCTTTTGATAACACCTCCATGTGCCACCACACACCCTCAAAACAACCTCAGTGCTCTAAGAAAGGCTGTTCCTATATCAGGAAGTAGTAGGCTGCCTTCCTCTACCACATCTTCCTCCACCACTCCTGCCACCACACAGGCTACTCCTGTGAGACAAAAGATCACACCAGCTGCCTCACAAGCCATAAAAGAGGTTTTTGAGCCATATAGTTTCAAGACAACAGTCCTCTGTATATACTGTGACACACCGCTCTGCAGGGGGAGCAGCTTCAAAGAGCATAAGAAACACTGCCGCCTAAATTAGATTTAAGACACACCCAACATCTTCCCCTGACCATCTGCCCCTCTGTATCTGTGGTTGGGGCCCCTTCCCTCATACATTTCCCTCTCCCATCTTACTTCCTGGCACTCCTGCAAAAAAAAAAAAATACAAAATAAACAAACACCCCAAAAAGATTTCCTTTTGGAGCCACCTTCACAGTTAAGAAATAGAACAAAATAATGTCTTATAGACTCCATCTGCTTTACATTTTTCAATATAGTAGTTAGACTCTTCTATACCTCTATCACTAACACACATTAGCACACATATACACACATCCTCGCCCCTGTTCAATTATACCCACACAACTCTCATACCTATGTACCATTATAACAACCACTGTTTCCTCGAAATATCATAATGTTCCTACTTATTCCATCACCCCACCACTCCCTTACACCACTAGTGATGCACATATTCTACTATCAAAACTTTATTACCTTTTCCCCATCACTAAAAAATTGTTATTTTATACGTCAAACTTATTGTTACTGCAATACATTTTGTAAAATCCAATACAGTTATAATACTCCAATGGATATCTGCTTTAAGCATTCCCGTAATTATAACACACTTCAAACAAACATCTATCACAGGAGCTCTGGGCCACCATCAGGATCTTCCCCGCTGCACCCCCACCTGCCGACACTTGCAGGGAAGTGCGGACCTTCGCCCCCACCCGCTCCCAGCCCAGCGCGAGCGTTCTTGAAAAATCGCCAAAATTTGCGGAATAATTTATTTAATTTCCATAACGTGATTCCTGCAAGTCTTCACCCAGTTTCCATGCCACAGAAGGGTGCTGCCCTCCCCTGCAGACACTGGATGCCACTTGGCCTTTGTTTGTAGCACGAGGCTTTTGCCATTCTAAGATGGCCACCTCGAGTGCCTGCACCTCCTCACCCCTCCGAGCTCTGCAGCAACAAGCCCTGATTGGCTCCCTCCATTGTTAAGAGGCCAATCAGGACACCGGGCAGGCGTGAGCCGGCCTCCGTGAGAAGGCATCGGGAAAAGGCTCAAGTCCTGACTGAGCTGACCGAGCTGCAGGCTGCACCAGGTCATTAAGCCCTATCACCATTAGTCTTGTTTACTGCCCTACTCGTCATGCCCCTCTCGTTCCTGAGCCTTTACAGACAATCCACAGCCTGGACCTGGCCCTCGCAGCACACCAGACTTCATTGGTGCTCCGCCGCCGCACTCTATCCCATCGAGGTAATTCACTTGTGAACATTGATTACCTATAACTTGCAAATGTGATACCATCTGTCCCATTTGTAGTAACACTTGATAACTGCTCCCAAGTTATGCCAAATGTTTCCTAAACCCAACCACCTGCTGCATCACCTCTTGTCAGCTATACTCATTGCATTGTCCCACAGTTGCACATGCACATGCATTTAGCATGCCACTACACTGTATTTTGATAGTTACATTTAGCCTGTCACTACACTGTATTTTGATAGCTGCAACTAGCTATTTAAATGTGTACTGCCATTGAAAATTGCATTTAGCCTGCTACTATTTTGTATTTTGATAGTTGTATTCAGCTATTTAAATGTGCACTGCCATTGAAAGTTGCATTTAGCCTGCAACTACACTGTATTTTGATAGCTGCATCTAGCTATTTAAATGTGCACTGCCACTGAAAATTGCATTTAGCCTGCTACTATTTTGTATTTATTTAGTTGCATTTAGCCTGTCACTACACTGTATTTTGATAGCTGCATTTAGCCTGCCACTACACTATATTTTGATTATCGCATTTATCTATCTAGGCGGTATCTAGTAGCCACTCGCCCTCTTTTTGATTGCTGCATACCCATCCCAGATTAGCCTCGCCATTCGATTTCCACACCCCACTTACGGTCAACAAAATGTACCTACCAGGCATCTACTCAGTAGTTCTGAGAGTCATTCTCCACCTTATTAATTCTTCCAGCGCTCCCAGCTTTACCTCTAGCTCGGCCTCCATAGGCACCATTCCATCACCCTCCATTATGCCCTACATCACAACCACTCTGCCTCACTCCTCCATACCATGTAGCCTCCCTGTGAGAAATACCAGACTACGTGCCAGACTACCTAAACTATACAAGCCTCGAGCCAGGGTCGCCATCCAGTCTAAACTGACTAACCGCTCCCCAACTATGCATACGATCACTCATACACCAACCCTCCTTTGGAAAGACCTAAGCATAGCCCAACCAATATTATGACCAAGCATAAGGCTCACAACTCAGACGCCAGTCCTACCCACACCAAAAGTACTGTCTCGCCCATAAGAGGCGCCCTAATCAATGCGAGCTCTATAGTAGCCCATGCCAAAGACACAGCAGACCTCATTCTATCAGAACATCTAGATTTCATAGCTATTACCGAGTCCTGGCTCCATGCATCCGCAGGCCAAGCCCTTTCATTAGCCATCCCCGATGACTGCACCATCCTCCGAGTGGATAGAACAGAATCTAGAGGTGGTGGCCTGGCCAAAACACACCTCAACATTAGACTTGACTCCTCCAACCACCTCCCATCTTGTGAATCACTCACAGCTAAGCTGACTACTGCCGATTCCCAAACCATATCCATTCACTTATTCTACAGACCCCGTGGACCCTTAGGTTCTTTTGAGGAAGACCTCACCTCCATCCTCACCAATAACCTAAAAAAATACCTCCCAGTGCCTCCTCCTAGGGGACTTCAACTTAGGCCTTAAAGACCCCAAAAACCCCAGACTACCCTCATTACCAACACACTGTCAGAACTAGGCTTTACCCAAAGAGTGCCCACCCCTACCCATAATAAAGGGAGAACCCTGGACTGGGTAGCAGACCATAACTGTATGGCCTCCATGACCGCAAACTCCCCTCGGAACACCATCTCCTTTCCTCGAAGCCTCAAGCCCCATCTCCAATAAGGTGCTAGCCTCAGCCATCCCTACAAGAAGCAACTAAAATATCACAGTGGAAAAACTGATCCCCCTCATCCTCCTGACTCTAAACCAACTCCCAGCTACCACCAACCCCCACAACCTCGTAGAAGGTTACAACAACATCATGCGCTCAGCCCTAGACTCTATTGCACCGCTAAAACTAAGAAAATGCAAGCCGAAAAAACACCTGAACTCCTGGTTCTCTACTCACCTTAAAGCTCTTAGATTAGAGAAACGCAAAAAGGAACAAGCCTGCAGACAATCACCCACAGACAATAACAAGCTGATTCTCAATAAAATAACTTCCACTTACAGAAATTAAATCATAGCCGCTAAACAAGAGTCTTGCAACCAGAGAATAACACAAGCCAATTCTAGTACCAAAGAATTATTCACTATCATTAAAGAGCTGGAAACACCTGTCTTAATCCCAGACACATGCGTAAAAGACAAACAATGGTGCACCAGTGTCCAAAATGCCCTGTCCAACAAAGTAGCAGGCCTACAAATTAAAATTAACAACAAGAAAGAATCCATAACTAAATTGACTAACTCCTCTAACATAGCCCCACTGCCCACACCCCAAAACCCTATACCCAACCAACTTACCCGCTTCAGCTTTTCCAAAGTCTCCACCCTAGAAGTGGAAAAATCATTCTCAGCCTTAAACCATCAAACTGCCAGGGCGACCCTTGCCCTTCACAAATCATTAAATATGCGGCAAGAGACCTCTCACCATTCATTACCAAACTCATTAATGCCTCCTTTTCTTCAGGTACCATCCCCAGTAACCTTAAAGAGTCCTGGGTCCTCCCTCTTCTCAAAATAACCCTCCCTTGACCCTTCTATATCGACCAATTAAAGGCCCATTACCACCATCCCATTCTTGCTCAAAATATTAGACAAGACAGCATACCAACAAATACAAAAATACCTCAAACAAAACCATCTCCTGGGCATCCGGTAATCAGGCTTCGTACCCCAACATGGGACTGAAACGGCCCTTATCGATCTGAAGGCTCAAATTGACACCCTGAGAGACAATGGGAAAACTACTTTACTGCTCCTCCTAGACCTTCTCGGCAGCATTCGATCTAGTATATCACAAAATTCTATGTTACCACCTGGACTCAGCTGCCCACTTCTCCCAAGAAGCCATTGGCTGGATCGAGTCATTCCTAAATAACAGATCTATGCGTGTCTTCTCTACCTCAGCCGCCGCCGACCCCATCCCCATCACATGTGGAGTCCCTCAGGGATCTTGTGTCTCCCCCACACTGTACAACGTGTTCACAAAGCCCCTGTTTGATGATCTTGATGGCCTGGGTATCACCTACACTAATTATGCCGATGATACCCGGATCCTCATCCCGTTGACGGGAGATTACAACCATGATTTGGCCTTGGTGAACAGGATGTACCTCATCATCCAGGCATGGATGGCCTCTCATAGTCTATGCCTGAATGATGACAAGACTGAACTCATCACCCCAACGTAACCAAATTGGATCACAAATATACCGGCTTCATTATTGACGGGAACCCGATCAAGGTAGCCAAAGAAGTGAAAACATTAGGAATATACATTGACTCCTCCCTCTCCTTCCACAAACACGTTAGCTCCATGGCATCTTCCACGGCCTACACATGCAAGCTAATAAGAGCAGCCAAACCCTTCCTATCCTCACAGAGTTGCATCACTCTAGCCAGAGCCCTTATACTATCAAAATTGGACTACTGCAACGCCCTCTACATAGGAGCCAACAAACAGGTTACTAACAAAATCCAGATGCTGCAAAACAATGCTCTCAGAGCAGCGCTCAGCATCCCCAAGAAAGAACATATTTCCAACATCAGGAGAACCCATAACTGGCTCACCACTACAGACAAAATCTTGCTAAAAGTAGCCTCTCTAACACACAAATGCCTCAACAATGCTGCCCCCCGCTACTTAGTCGACAGAATAAGTAGATACACCCCTAACAGACCCACCAGAACTTCAAATGCAAACCTGCTCACAGTTTCCAGGTTCAAACAAACCAACATGGGCGGCAACAGCTTCCAGGTGAAAGCAGCCCAACACTGGAACTCCCTACTACCTTCCTTAAGGACACCTCAATCCTACACCCACTTTAGACGTAACTACATCCAGTGGATAAAAAACAATGACCGTTAATTGACTGTCTAACCTACCTTACCTCTGTAAACTATGCAAATATGTATACTTGTAAACTGTATATCACTGCTTCTATCTCAACTGTTTTCAACCAATGTACTCACTGTAATTACTGTACAGCACTGTAACTAAGCTGAGAATAATCTTGGCTCCTGCGCCCTCTTACCCTCGGGTCTGGCACGCAATATAAATGAATAAACTAAACTTAACTGAACACTCATATAATATATCCATGCTACCACACACATATTCTCTCTAACATACATACATATTCTTTAAAACTATGTAAATGCCAAAAACTGTTTGGAAATACAGTCTTTTTTTTGTCCACTGTGGATTTTTTTTCCATTCACCCAATCATTATTTCATGTTAATATAACAACACGTGTATCACACACTAATGCTGTAACAAACACAATACATAGAATGTACTATTTATGAAAGTCAAAAAGGTAAATCCATATGTACAATCGTATACAATTAAACAATTTAAACATATTTAACACATTGTACGGTTGTTTTTTCCTATACAAAGAACCAGAGATTCACAAAGAAACAACTACACATTCCACAAGCCCTATCATCAATTGCACTATGCAGAGAATATAATAGCAAACATACACCTGGAAAATTACAGGCACAGGGTGGGGGAATTAACATCAATTAAATTGTTTTTCCTTAGAAAATGGTGCCTCTTTAAAGAACCTTTTAAAAATAATGTTTGGGGCTTTTATATACTGAACTAACAAATGTTCTACTGAACTTAATTATGTTTTCTAACTTTCACAAAAAGTGCTTCTAATTTTTCTTTCTGTTTTTCTTTTTGTTTCCTTCAACTGATAAATAATACTTCAATCAATATTTTATGTGTTCACAGAAACTGTTTCAATGCATTTTGAACATGTTCAAGAAATATCTGATCGCCAACATCAGACAAATGGAATTTCTTTGAAATATTTGGACAATATCAAATCTCATATTTTCATTGTGAAAAGATGTCCTTCCAACATTCTGAAAAAAAACACATACAGCTTTGTTTATATTGTGCCTTGCTTTCTTTTTTTGTGGACAAAATAGATTAGAACGCTTCCATATTTCTCTTTGAGCTATCCGACAATAAACAATCTTCGAATGTATTAACAGTTCTATTCACTTTGCAAATGTATACTTCATGGACAACGGTAATAACATTACGGTGACATAGCCCAAACTGTTGCCTCCACAGTGAATTACATTGATGTCTGGATACTTTGTAGTAGTTATACTCTCACAAAACGGGAGCAATTCTGCCCACTTCATTTATCAAACTCATCAAATCCAACATTCCCAGGTAATCCACACTGCTCACAGTACACCTTTAACCAATGGATGTATTTGCGATGATTGTGCTGTCGACCTGCGCTACACCCTAAAAGTAGATCATTGTGCATAAGCCATTCAATGGAGTGCCAAAGTCATTGTTATAATGTCATTCATTCTTAGATCCAAGAATTGTCCACCATTCAGCCACTCCCCTTTATCAAAGCCGTAGACATAGCCATCGTCACTGCACAACAAGAATAACTCTTGCTACTCTGTCTTCCTGTACACCACAACCAGGAAAACCGAATTATGTAATCCTCCAATACCTATTCTACACTTTTTACTTTTATGAACAATACAACTTCTAATAACAAGACTTGCCCAGAACTCTACCACTCCCAATGACGTCCATGGATGTAAAAAGTGACCACGGACTTGTGGCACCTGCACTGCTTTTTTCACCTATAAAAATAGCCCCCTATTAACTTTTTTTCCACAATCCCACCCTTTCCAGGCCCTATTTTGGGCACATATTAACCCAAATGGAATTTCCAGACTTTTATCTCACTGCACTGTCCGCGGAAAATGATCACTGTCCGCAGATCCAACATGGCAACCATTTCAAAGAATCTGATGCACCACATTCTTTTTTATGAACATCCAAACAGACAGTGTTTTTTTTTTATCAGCGGACACCTAGCCGGCCTCTGATTGGTCCAGAGTTGTCCGTGGACTCTGAATCAGGAAATTAGTCAGCGGACCAGACCCAGATATCACACATTATTTTTGAAACGACTTGACAGATTTACACAAAATGTATAACAGCATGCTTTTGGAACCAAGCCACCACTCCAGGCGCAAGTTTATTGAAAATTCGTAGAGAGGTTTGGGCTGTAGGCACGACCAATTTGTTTTTCCATTGTGTCCATGAGGATTTCAAAACGTTTTTCACCCCTCTATAACTTTGCCCACCCGCCTGCCTTGTAAAAATCTTTTTGAGGTGGCCATATACTTATTTTGCAAAGTTTGGTAAGGATTCATCCAACGGCGCCAAGGTTATAAGCTACCCAATAGTGCTCTTTCTATGAGTTGAGCAATTTAACCATAACTCTAATATATCCGTCCAGTACTTTTTTTTTTTTAAATGGCCAAAAAGTAGGTAAAAATAAATAGTGATATCTGAGTCTGGTCCGTGGACTCATTTCCTGATTCCCTGATAATCAGAGAGCAGCGTGAAGTTCACAGACATAATACTCACCCGCTGATTCGTCAATAATAAATGTGAGGTGCGTCAAAACTTTTGAAACAGACGCCGTGTTGGATTCACAAACTGCGTCCATAGTCTACGCACGTTGAAGTAAAAGCATATTAAAAAACCGAAGATTACACTTGTCAAATTAATGAAACAATCTCTGGGGAGGTGAGAGGTGATGAGGTTGGGATATGGCCATAATCTGGTATTTTTTAATCCCGAAGTCTGCAAACATCTCAGATGTTTGTGGACATCCATGCATATTTCTGCATTACAGGATTGGTGTAAAACAGTTTTCAATGGCTTATAACTCTGGCACCACTCAATATAACTGTATGAAACATGGTAATATAATTCTAAACCTGCCCATGAATGGTCCTGCAAAGTTTGGTGCTGTTTCACCAATAGGGGGCACATTTAGAGGGGGGTCTCAGAATATTTGAAACGCTTATACATTTGGTGCCATTTGACGAATCTGCACAACAGTTTGCAAAAAGATTTTAGACCCAGATTTGAATTTTCTTGCAACATTTGGTGGGATTTTCTCAAGAGTGGGGCAAAATAAGAGGGGCGCCTCAACATTTTTAGATGACTTATAACTTTGTTGCTGTTGGACAAATCTGCACAAAAGTTTGCAGAGATAGTATAGACCCAACCTTGAATGTTTGTGCAAAGTCTGAATGGATTGTGTCAAGTGGGGTCTAAGTTGGCACTTTAAAAAAAAGAAAACTTGTGTAAGGAGCATTTCCAATGACCCGAAAGCATGGTTTTGCAAATGTGTCAGTGTTTTATTTTTTCAACAGTGTCATAATGTTGGTTCAACAAATTGTGATATACCTTTGGTGACTGAGGTATAGCCTCTGGCCATATTATCCGGGTCAAGGCCAGAGTCCTTCACCCAGACAATCCGGCTACTGGCCATGAACACGAGGGACTGGCAATGGGGTTAATGTGGACCTGGCCACAGGGGACCCGCTATGCAGTACAATTGGGATAGGTTTGAATGGAAAATAATATTCTGCTTGTGGCAACAGCCCGAAGTGTTGGACAGAATTGCAGCAAACATTTGCGAGGAGCATCAGTAAGGAACTCAAAGCGTGTTTTTTTCTGTCCTGTGTTTTTTCTAAAATGTCAAAATTTAAGTACACACAATTGTGATATAACTTTGGTGCCTGGGCAATGGGCTTGGCCCTGAGCAAGGACAAATGTGCACTCTGATTTGTTTATTGGAGCGTGCAGCATGGCCGGAGCCCTACATTTGAATCTGAAAAAAATAATCTGCTTGAGGTTACAGCCTGAAATGCTGAACTGAATTACAACAAACCTGCATGAGGAGCATTAGCAAGGACCTCAAAGCGTGGTTTTGCAAATCTGTCCTGTGTTTTATTTTTTCTAAACTGTCAAAATGTAAATAGTGATATCATTTTGGTGCATGGACAGTGGGCCTGGCCCTCGGCAAGGACAAATGCCTACTCTGATGTACTTATTGGGGAATGCAGCATGGCTGAATCCATTTGTGATGTAATCTTTGATGTCCTGGATGTTAGTGTTAGCAGTGCACAATGGTGGCGCGAGATATGGCTACTTAGCTTGCCATAACTGGCAAATATTTCTGGTTTTTTTTCCGGTTTTACTTGTAACCATAATGTCCCTTTAACAACGTTTGTTCATTGAATTGCAGGACCTGTTCATGCTCTCCATGTCGTGATGGTGGTGGTGGTGTTGTCCTCTGGGAATGTGGGATGGCCATGACAGGTGCAATTCTTAAACTACTGGAAGTCTCCTGGAAGTAGGTGTTAAAAGTGTGTGCTAAATTGAGAATGACTAAAAATAATGGGTGGGTCCCTTCACAGGAACTGTCCTCGGATTACTGTGCTGAAAATAGACCTTGTTAAGTTGTAAAAAGTTGATATTTGAGCATGGAATGGGTCTAGGAGTTCAGGAAGGGTAACCTTTGAACTTGAAACACCCTAGATTGGCTGAAAATGCAGTTTTAACCTGTCCGCGGTGACGGACACTGTCTGAGGACATGCCGTCATGCTGCATGGGTACGGTCACATGATGAAGTCTGGGGGCATCTGTGACAGTGGCAGAAGTCTGCATACCTCGTTGAGAGGGAGACGCAGTTGCGCATGCGCATGGATGTCCAAAAAACGGGCGCATTGTCCGTAGAGTAATTAAAAGTGTGTCATGCGAAACTGGACATCTCTGGACATGGCATGATGTCCACAGGTGCCCCATTCTATATATGTACCCTTTGAACAGTTGTGATGTCCTTGGATTATTAATTAGGGTTTTAAAGAAAAAAATATGAATTTATTACACACAGGATGTTTATCGCAGAAACAATAATGTGTTTATGAAAGGGATGGGGTAATAGAATAGGAAATTTAATTGGGAGGGTTTGGAATTTCAATAAAGTCACCATCTTGGGAGGGATAGAAGTTTCATCAAAGTGTCTTTGATTTATGTTTTTCTAATTTCATTGTGGTGATTGCTGGGGGAAGGGGGGCAGGTACAAGTAGGAGAGTGATAATCAACATTTCTAATAACAGACTAATGACTTTGCAGAGAGGTGCATGATGATTGGAAGTTTGAAAATGTGAGGTTGTCACATTGTATGCGTGGATCATGGCCTTTGTCTGTGGACAGGGTGGTGAGCAAAAGACGTCTGGAAAATATATTTGGTGTTATTTTGTGAATGAAAGAGGGCTTGGAAAGGGTGGGAGAATAGAAACAAGTTCATGTAGAACTATTTTTATAGGTGAATAAAAGCTGTGCAGGTGCTGTTGTGTGTGTCATAAATGTTTCTGTCGGTGAACGCTATTGGGATTGAGGGGGGGGACTGGGTGAGTCATGTTATTTGAAGGTGTATTGTGCATACTTACTATATGGTTTCATTGAATTGTGGTGGTTGTGGCCAGTGGCCAGATTCTTGGGGGTATGGCCATAGGCTGTCCCCCCAGGAATTTCACCACTAGCCACATTCACTATAGTAATATGTGTATAGTTATTATAGACACTATAGGGGGAGAATACCGTATTTGTAATATGGTGGAGTTATATAATTGAAGTGTATATGGCATGTATTATTGTAGGATAATTGAGGATAGTGCTCCTTGATCCCTCCTCCACCTTTGACACGGTAAACCATTCTATCCTCATTAAACAGCTTCACAGACCAGGCACAGGACTGTCTGCCCTGTTTCCTCGATAAATGCCCTTTTCAGCTGCAACTGGGACGTTTCTCCTCCACCAACGCAATATCAACATTCAGTGTCCCCCAGGATTCTATCCTATGGCTGTGGCTCTTCAATATCTATCTTGTTCCTCTGGCTCATCCAATCTCCTTCTTCTCTCCTAATTTCCAGTGTTATGCTGACACACATCTTTCCTTGAAATGTCCCTGTACTACTTTCTGCTCCATGTCTTGTATCCCTGTTTGTCTGACCGCCATCTAGGCATTGTTTGTGACTAATGATCTCTGTCTCAATGCCAGTAAAATGGAGATCCTTATTAGGACACATGTGCTCTGCTTCCCTCCTAACCTATGGCTGTCCTCTCTGAGCCCTCTATCTTCACCATCCTCTGAGAGAAAAAAAAGACCTTGGGTCATCTTTGACTTTTCTCTCTCCTTCATTCCTACATCTTGGAACTTGCCAAGAAGGCCCACTTTCAGACTCAATTTCTTACAGGCATTCTACCTTTCTTCACCTTCCCCCAGAAGCTTAATATCTGTACAGTCCTGGTCCTGTGTAGACTGGACTACTACAATAGTCTTTTTTTCAACCTCCCCCTTTGTTACCTATGCCCCCTTTGACTAATCCAGAATAAGGTGCAAGACTTATCCTTGGCCTCAAGCCCAGGGATCATGTCTCCGGAGACCTAAAATCTCTACACTGGCTACTGGTGGCAGCTAGGATGAAATTGAAGACCCTTTGTATCATCGACAAGGCTTTCTGGGGCCTGGGAAAACAGTATCTCCCACTTGCTCTCCTTAAATACTCCCCTGCTCGAGTCCTCTTCTCCTTCAACTCCAATTCTCTGATTGTCAAACATTTCACCAAACAGAGAGCTGGAGGCAGGATTCTCTCTTAGGGTGGTGCCTCTCTTTGGAACAGCCTTCCTGCTCCTCTCAGACTAAATTCGAAAATGTCTTAAAGCTCTTCCTCTTTCCCTCTTTCCCTTACCTGCGAATTCATACCAATGCCGATGAGATTGGTGGCCTGGTCCCTCATGAACCTCACCGGTACCATGCCCTATACCTAGTGGACACCAGTACCCCCACCCCTTCAGCACTGCACTTGTGGGCGTACCACCAGGTGGCTGTGCACCCCACCCTTGGGACTCCTCAACTCCAGCACTTAGCCAGTGGCCTCAAACTTTGGCATTCCTTGGCACTTTTCCCCACTGGCTCCCATCAGCACTTGTGTATTCATGCTCCCCCTTCCATGCATGCACTTCTCCCTCTGCACAATGCAAATGTGCATTTTTAGCAGAACTGTGTACAAATTATTTGTATAAGTAAGCTAAATGCAGATACAAAAGATTTATAGAATAGTGTTAAGTGACAGTTAGTGTTTGGAAGTGTAATATGTTGATACGGTTACATGTACAGTTTTTGGAAGTGATTGATGGACGAATGTGTAATTGAAACCAGGCAATGAGGGAGTGTTACACATATAAAAGCTTAATGGGTAGAAGGGCTTTACTGTGGGATGGGTGCCCATGCCAGCCAAGTCGTTTAATGATGCCTAGCCTGGAAAAGGGACTGTGGAGACCGTGGATAGTCATGAAGGTCCATGAATTAGGGTCCTGATTGTATGCTAAAGAAAATTATTTGTGACAGAACATTTTTTCTATCCTTTTTTTTTCTATAGTATACCATTATCCATTATTTCCATTAGCATACTACAAAATGCTATTGGAACTGTTGGAGAATCTTACTGCATCAACTTTATTGAGAAATGTAAAGTAGAAGTATTCTATAAGATGAATTGTTTATTTTCGATTTTTTAACTGTGAAAGGTGGCTCTAAACTGAACTTTTTTGGTGTTTTTTTTTGCCAGACCCATCATTCTCTCTGGGTGCTGGAGGTAGGCTATCTCATATTTCTGGTCCTCTTGATCCTCCGTTGCATAATTGTGCCCTTTCCCTGTCCAGGTCCTCCAGCTGGTGGTGTTGTTGGTGGTGGTGACTCCTGGGGCGGAGAGATGCCATGGCGGAAGCCATTTTTTAAGTTAAATAGCAGATGTGCTAATACTCTTCCAAGAAGTTTCTTGCTCCTGGATTTCAGATGTACAATTAGTAGCGATAGCTCTAGGAGCTGTCCAAGGTACACTTTCAGGTTGAAACTTCCTTGAATGGCTGAAAATGCAGTATTGAAATGTCCGCAAAGCACGGACCCATTTATGAAGCGCAGACCTGTTCACACACACACATCATCACAGCACGCGCACGATCACGTGACACTGCCTGGAAATTCCATGGTGACGTCAGATGTTCACGGACGTCGGCAAACAAGAAGGATGTTAAATTGGTAGAAAGTTGATAGCAGTGTTAAGAATGTTGCTAGACGATGGGGAATGGCACAGTTTTCACTTGAAACTTCCTAGATTGGCTGAAAATGCTGCTATACTGGGGGTGAGTATAATATTAGGCAGGTGTAGCAAATTATAGTTACAAGTAAAATAAAAAGAAACAGAAATTTGCCAGTTATGGTAAGCTAACCAACCATAACTCACGCCACCATTGTGCACTGCTAAGGCTAACAACCAGGACATCACTGTCTTTGATGATATCACTGATGACATCACATATCTAGGGCACTTGATTTTGTTAATTGAAGAGTGTCTTGAGGTTGATTATGCCCAGCAGCCCAGAGGAGGATGTCATCCTGGGTGGAGCTTCCCTGTTGATTCAAAATCACGGTCAGGACATGCAGTGGTACTTCAGCAGTGCTTCTGCGCTTACTTGAGGTGCTGTAGCCATCTCTGGTCATCTTCTTCTTTGGAGCGTCAGTTCCAGTGGTTGACTTAGCCTTCTGGCTTAAAAGCCTTGCCTTTTATATAGGAACCATTCTTCAGTCCTCCAGATCCGTCAATCACCTTGGGGTGTCCTTGTAGGACAGCCTGCTACCCAGTTGTAACTGGTTCCAGCCAGGCATTCCCTCAGACAAAGGCCAGAGACGTTTCAGGTTCCTTCCTCACTTCCTGCCTTAGCAGACACAGTGGTTCCTTAGCAGGCTTCACAAAAAGATCCTGCCAAAGGCAAAACTCAAGGAGGATCCATCCCCACCTGTAATGGTAGAAGAATGCCAAGAAATAACACAGAAGTGAAAAATAAATAGTAATACAAGAAGACAGGGGCCATTTGGGGAGAATGGTCACCCATTGGCGCTGTACTACAGCTGTTAAACTAACACATACATGGTAGTAAAGTATCCACTGCGACCAGCCATTTAGGTCTGTTTGTTACTGTAAATATAAAAGATGAGCAGTGGCAAAGAAGTTACAGTGTAGCCTCCCAGCACTCCACGTAAGGCGGTGTGTGCTGGTCCCTCATAAAGAAAGCTACGCATTATAAAAAATATCCTACTATCCTTGACAACAGTATTTCTCATGGAAAAGTAATGATAAATAAACAATGGACGGCCAAGGAACGCCCCAGCAACACTCAGATAAGGTGCTGAATTCTGCAACAACCCATTACAGATGCCTATAGTAAAATACATGGAAGAATGCATAACTCCATTAAAAGTCAAAAGAATTACAGTAGCAGAAAAATTGAGTTCCCATCTCAGAGCAAAAAGAATGAGTGAGTGGTAAACAAGTCCCACTCACTCAGGAGAATGAAACCAACAATACACAGCAGTCCAAAAAAAAAATGCTGGGGTTCTCTCAGGTTGAGGGAAATTGGCACAATAAATTAAAATTCTCCCTAACATGAGGTACTGTAATGAGGAAGAGTGAGTTGGTGGTAGTTGGATACTGTGACACGAGTGATGTGGTGTTAGTGGGGTACTGTGACATGGAAGTGGGATGATGGTAGAGGGGGACTGGCCCAAGCAAGGGTGAGGGAATGGTAGTGCAGGATGGTGATGAGTAAGAGTGGGGTGAGCAAAGTGGGAGACTCTGATGAGGAAGAGTGAGTTGGTGGTTGCGCGGGACTGTGCCAAGGAAGAGTGAGATGGTGGTGGTGGGGTACTGTGATGAGTAAGAGTGAGTTGAAGTTGTTGGGGTACTGTGATGAGGAAAAGTGAGTTGGTGTTAGTGGGGTACTGTGACAAGGAAGAGTGAGTTGTAGTAGTGTAGAATAATAATAGAAGTAATAGAAGTGTACCAAGCTGTCCATCTTGGAATGATGTTCTTCTATCAGAAAATAATTTATATGGTTATTCTAAGTTCTGAGAAAATAGTTTTCCCAGGTAAGACAAGTGTAACAATGGTATTATGACTATAATATACACTGGATGGGAAGTGATCGTTAGAAATAAATAGTCGTAACATTTTGAAAGGAGACAGTTTGCATTTTTAGTACTAATCAATAAATTGGGGAAAGGGCGCGGGGTGTTTGCGTCCCGCAGGGGAACTTTGTCTGGCCCAGGAGGGCCTTCGTACTTTGGCCACGCCCCCCCCCACTTTAAACGCACGGACATTCAAGCCCGCCGGGTGAAGCCCGCGGGGAAAGGGCGCGGGGTGTTTGCGTCCCGCAGGGGGACTTTGTCTGGCCCAGGAGGGCCTTCGTACTTTGGCCACGCCCCCCCCCACTTTAAACGCACGGACATTCAAGCCCGCCGGGTGAAGCCCGCGGGGAAAGGGCGCGGGGTGTTTGCGTCCCGCAGGGGGACTTTGTCTGGCCCAGGAGGGCCTTCGTACTTTGGCCACGCCCCCCCCCACTTTAAACGCACGGACATTCAAGCCCGCCGGGTGAAGCCCGCGGGGAAAGGGCGCGGGGTGTTTGCGTCCCGCAGGGGGACTTTGTCTGGCCCAGGAGGGCCTTCGTACTTTGGCCACGCCCCCCCACTTTAAACGCATGGACATTCAAGCCCGCCGGGTGAAGCCCGCGGGGAAAGGGCGCGGGGTGTTTGCGTCCCGCAGGGGGACTTTGTCTGGCCCAGGAGGGCCTTCGTACTTTGGCCACGCCCCCCCCACTTTAAACGCACGGACATTCAAGCCCGCCGGGTGAAGCCCGCGGGGAAAGGGCGCGGGGTGTTTGCGTCCCGCAGGGGTGTTCGCGGACCGCTGAGGGGAAGCGTTGCACTCCTTGTTTGCTTGCTGAGATATCACTCCAACACTGAACAGAGGGAGGTTGGAGTTTGAAGCCGCTGCTCACCGTCGCTCACCGTATGGAAGCTGCTGCCGTCTGCTGTCTGTAAAGGAGGTAACCTAGGTGTCAATCCCTTATTGGCGCCTTTTTTTGCCCTATTTCTGAATCAATTCTCTGGGCTCTTATGCCGGATCACCTTGCTCAAGCCACTGGGGGGACCCCAACCCTTGCACCCCTTGTGTTTTTTGGCCCTGAGTTCGGCCCGGGCCCCCCTCCCGGCGCCAAGAGGAAATTCAGACAGCTAAAGAGGTCTCGGATAGCTGGTCCCTTAGCTGCCTCGATAACACATTGCGCACCAGGAACCACCCATGAGGCCACAGCACCCGCAATTCTTGGGGATACCCACTTCCTGCTCAATGAGATCCGTCATCTTCTGGATAGTCCAAGGGTAGAGCCCTTCCCCTTACCTGCACGGAATCAGGTTGTTTTACCCTCTGGGCCCCGGCTGGACTCTCCTATTTCATCTGTTTTGGTTGCGGGGGACAGACTGACACTAACTGCCCAAACTGCCCAACGGGGCAATTCCTCCTCAAGCTCCCACAATAGCTCCCACAATAGGTCGTGGAGCGATATACTTTCATCTACTAGTTTAGGGGGTAGCTCCCCCCTTGGTGTGTCCCCTTCTCGGCCGGTCGAGGTCACCATCCAAAACAATACATTTGCTGAGAGTAACCATGAGCCCAAATTGACCTCTGACCAACCTACCGAGGAAGCGCCCTTGCATAGGGGGTGTGGGTGTACCCAAGTACTGGCGGAACTGGCCATCATCAAGGATCTGTTATACACTTTGCTAGAGGCTCAAAAGAAGGGAGATGGAACTGTTCAAGTGGAGGAGCCCAGGATCAACACCCCAGCTGACGAAGGGCACACGCCCCCACTCCTGGAATGTCCCCCAGTTTGTCTTCCTGTAGAGGTCCCTTTGGTTTTGTCCACCCCCAACGAGACTGCCATTGACCTAATACAGGCACAGGTCTCTGCCCCCATGGTCTCCGAATGTATCGAACCCAAAGCCCAGGGTCCAAGGAAATCGGGGGCGCAACTAAAGTTGCTGGAATCAGGTAGTCCCAATCATACAATAGTCTTTCTTCAGGGGGTGCCCAAACTGGCAGCAGACAAGCCAGAGCCAAGGGACGCTTTACTTAACAAATGCCTGTTCTGGCTAAATACCACTGGAGGCTGCCCGTTTGTACGTAGAGAGGCTTTGGCGGGGTGCAGCAGAATTACCAGCATGGGCAAAAACTCCCTGGACAGCATTAAATTGACTTTTTGGGACCATCGTATAGCATACAGGGTTTGGGGAGGTTGTGGTCGGGCTGGCAAGTTATCGAAGAGTGGGATTTCAATCAGTATGCCCCCTTTCCTCAGCCCTGTCACCCCTGTTAGATCTGCCATAGTAAAGACTGGGGTCTTCCCTAGTAACAGCTTCCTTTCAGGTGCTAATTTGACTGTCCTAGGCCCGAGGCGCCATGGGTGTTGGAGGAGGCATGGGGATGGTGGGACCTGATTTTGGCCCTAAAGATCTGCTTATGGTCTCCATTGGAGGGGGTGGATTGCTCGTACTGCCCTGTTGTTTTCTCTGTGGTTGATTTTATGCAACGCTGTATCAGAACTGCATTTTTATTTTTATTTTTAGTAATGTTTTTGTAGGATGTACTTTGATGGTCATTTTTTTGGCCGAATAAAGTTGTTTGACCTGACTAATCAATAATGTCCTAAGATATCTGTGTTTTTGTTCTGTTGATGTTGCTATCACCAATGGCATAAAAGGGTGTATCAAATGGCTCCCTGATAAAGGGCGAAGAGAGATAGAGTGAGGCACAGCAGGAGAGAGACAGAGAGGCAGAGAAAGAGAGCAGAGAGAGTGGATGAGATAGGGAGAAAGAGAGGGAGAGCTACATCAGCATGTGCCAGCCATTGGGCAATTGGAATCGCACAGTATATTAACTGTAACTCATGATGTATTTCCAAGACTTTTAGCTTCTTTGAAACCCTCTTTTTTTTGTTAATCAAATGGTTAAATAATGCAGAGCTCACGAAACAATAATCGTAGTAATGATGACAAAAATACAGCATTAATGTTTGCACCAAATTGTGCGCCTTTAGCTGATTGGAATCTCATACTTGCTTGATATATTTCATGGCCTTTAGCTTATTTGCGAACTGTAAATGGTGATGAAAAATAAAAAGAAAACACACTACGCAAAACAATGGTCACAAGGTTTGCCATGAGTTGATGTGGGTGTTTTGCACTGTCTCCAAAATCTGGGCATGTTTTACTGCCAGCGATATTGGAATGCAACCTGAAATTTCGACTTTGGGGTGCAATTCAGTGGTTTTTGATCAAGTCTTTGGACTCTCCCCAGCACACTTCATATAAAGCAGCAAACCTAAAAGTGCTGTGCTTTCATTCTTTTACTAGGAAAAATGACCCATCTGCACTGCTAAAAATATATCCATCATTGCATGTCTTTAAGTCAATAGAAAACGCTCTGCACTTGCCAATAAGTGTCTGTAAGAATGAGATCCAAGAAAGCTGAAGAATATGGTTTGGCAGACTTCAGTGCACTAAGAGATTTCACATTTGTTGAAAATGTGCAGCTTTCATCTTGTGATGGATCCATCGTGTCTGCTTTCTTCATCTGAGCAGATCTATAAAGCAAGAGCTGTTTCTCTTTCTGTCACCCATTTCAGGAACAGAAATAGCACTCACTCGCCTGCCGAGAGTAATTTTAAATGCCGTATGAATATGTTATCATAATTGACACCGACATTACCAATTCTGTAGAGTAGTACAGTGTGACAGATTCTTAAAAATAAACATTATTCTAATACCACACACCTGCAGGTTAGTGCGACAGTTGCATTTCATTAGATTTGAATCTGCACTGTTATTCATGTGAAAAAAAAATACGATAAAAAGAGACTATACATCAACTTGTGTACCACTTGGATTACAGCTAGGCTTCACGGTGCTCTCTTGTTCAGAGTAGTTGTTTATTTTTCTTTGAGATTGTCGTCCTATATTATGTTTTTGCTTTAAATATAGGCATATAGTTATCATTCAGTTTACGTTCTGGTGCATGTCTGGAACTGTGGGTCGGTGTAAGTATCAGTGGGCTGAACCCAATTGAGGGGTGAGACCACCATGCCGCTCATTGCCTTAACTCCACTTCTGGTCATTGTGCCACGTGTTGTGAATGTGTGTAGCCGCCTTCATATCTAAGTAGTCCAGACATCAACAGTTGCAGGGGAAGTTTTGGGGTGCAAATGGCTCCCGAATAAGCTCTGGCACATACCATTTCACAGGCCCCTGGGGTAATAGAGGGTGCATGAGCATCTGATAGGTGCTGCAGGTGGGTGACTTTGTCCTACCCCGCCCCTAACTTGTCCACTGGAAGCTGGAGGATCTTCCATGTGACATGCAGGAGCAATCAAACAGGAGGACACAGAGGATTCCCCTGCCTATTACTAGATACAGGGTAATAGGCACACAATTCATTCAGTTTATTTTCCTGGCCCTGATTTTTTGTCCTATTTGTATCCGATGCATGCTGGATGGTAAAAAAAAAAAAACCTGGTGTACAAAGACACATGCTTAATCAAGGTACAGGCAATCACCCATGGATCATCAACACACGTCTTTAAGAGGTATAGCTGGTATGGTTAATCAATTTACACCCACAGCGATGATACATCGACCATGATTTTGAATGCTTCGCAAAATGGTAATTTCTGCTATCTTGTATCTTGACCTGTCCATCACTGCTGTTGATCGCCATCTCCTCCTTTCCCATTTGGAATTGATGTGTAAAATATGTACTGTACATTCTAAATTAGCGATTGGGATTGTTATCAGTCAATTACATGTGGAGCAGACTGTTGGTTGTAAAGCAGATTCACCTGTATATTCATGAAAAGTCCGAGACTGGCCTTCCATTTCTATGATATGGTATGATATGATATGATATGTTATTTATGACACGCTTAGCACGTTGGCCCTGAGCTATCCTCCTGAGGAAAGCTCTCACATTTTCTTACATCTGCACATTACAGTAAGAGAGTCAATCCAAAACGCCTTCTGTCTACCACTAACACATACATTCTTAGCTAAAGGACATCAGAGAGGAATTTAATTGATATCAAATTAAGGTAAAACAACACATTACCAAAGTAAATAAAGTTACACAGCAAGAGTGTTTGACTCTACAGCCAATGACAGCTGAAGGAAAACATATAGAATCCACTTGAGACTAAGAATGAACGCAAAAAGTATTAAAGAAGAGATCTGGCAGTGCTAGGTCACCAGCAAGTTCCAGTGCTTAATTTGTAAAATAATAAGTGCCAGGACCCAAATAGTTTTTAGCATGCCTGGTACTTATTGGGGTGGGCAGCTCCCCACCCACTGTTGTCTCCACATATTTCTTTCCCCACAGTGTCAAGATGTTTGGAGTTAAACCAGAGGTGTATACATGGTAGGTTCTGAGCGGCCAATGCCCACCCGACATCTGTAAATGCCCACTCAGAAGCATTGTGTGGGTATATACGTATGTTACTGTATCTGCAGTGGGACCAAGTACTTCGGCTTCAGGCGCCAGTTGATAGACAATCCTGGCCGCACCTCTGAGTTAAAGCTTCAGCTCCCACTGGCTTGTTGAGAGTGATCAATGCACTAACCATTACAGATGTGGGATTTACAGATTGCAGTTAACATAACCTAAAATAACATAACATAGTAGTTGGGCCTTGAAATGAGATAATTGTGTAAAAGCTTCTTTAAGCACATCCTCATTGCCATTTTGTTTTGATTCTGTAAGTGGCACGTTGAACATGTAGACAATCTATTCACAGAGAAAAGAGCATATATGCTTCCCCCGTATGATAAATTGATGGGCAAACGCAGGCAAAACCGTTACTGAACTGACGTGTCAAATACTGCAGCATGATCTTCTTGCATACATTGGCACTCATGACAGATGCTCCAATTCGGCAGTATCCTTTCTCCGGCCTTGCCCATCTTTTGGTGCTGCTGGCTGGTAACTGTCCTGTTGTTGTCCACTCCACCTGCTACTCTTATAACAGTAAAGAAACTGAATGAGTGCCCAGCATTGTCACCTTTTAACTAATGTATCCATGGAAATGGATAACTAGCACTGCCTACCAGCCCAAATCATTGGATTCATGAATAACAATGAGCCGGAACAGGCTTGAGAGACCCAGGCCAAAGCACACTGTTGTTGCGTGTGGGACTATGACTGACAGTTAACACACTCAATTTGCCAAAATGCCATATCATCATCAAACTTACTTTGAGACAATAGTCCCAGGGCTCAGAAATAAGTGCCAGACTGAGCCCTGGCAAACACCCCCACAAATTAAGCACTGCCAGCAAAAGAGAATCAGCTCTGGGAGCCTGCATCAACCGCAAAACCAGAGAAAATGAATATCCAGCTTGAGGGAAAAGATGCTCCAGGACTTCTGCCTGAAGAGGATGATGCTTGATTGCACTGTCTGACAGAAATGCTAACCTCCCTCGGCTGAAAGCCATGAAGAACTATTGACTGTTAAAACCCATAGTCTAGAACCATCACTGAGGAACACTAGTCTGACAAAACTTAAGAAACACTTGCTTAATTAAGTTAATTTCATGTCTGACAAAGCCAAGAGCCTGCCAAAGTCTGAAAAGAAAATGATTGCCTAACAAAGCCAAGAGACTCGCTGCAGTCTGAAGGAATGCATTTACGTATGGCATTCTTCTTTTTAACTCTTCTCTCAATTCTGGTATAGGACTAGATGTCTGCTACATGCTGGGTGTTAAGGGGCAAGCTTCAACTCAAAAAAGCAAAGAAGATTGGGGCGTTTCTAGGCAACTTTATTAACTGCTAGTCTTGCTAAGCACCTCAAAGCAGTGGCCATGAACCAACAACAGGCTTTTGTAAAAGACAAAGATATGCTTGATCCAATTCAGAAAGTTTTCTGATGCCGCTGATTCATGAGCTGGAAATAACAACAGTACTAAATCATATCCAAGATTAGCTTGATAGTGACAGTGATGTTGCTGTGACATTGCTTGACCAAGCAATGGCACTCAACATTGTTGACCACCCACTCCATATGAAACAGCTTAGCACATTAGAAGCCATGGCTCCAAGGCTGGAGACACTTCCAAGCCATTACAAACAAAACTCTTTTTTAAGCACATGGACAATAGCCATTCATCGTACATGGAGTGGACAATCGGATGAGGTCTCTAATGTTGTCTGCTCTATGAAAGTGTCCCCCAAACAGGTGCTCCCCAGCTCCTCCAGAACCATCAAGGACAGCATTTCCTCTCTTGCTCCTGCCTTGGCTGATTTTTGCAACCATTCCTTTGCCACTGGCTCCTGCCCAACTTCCCTCAAGTACTCCCTTGAGCACCTTCTCCTAAAAAAGCCACCAGCAGACAGCTCCTGCCCGGCTAACTACTGCCCTACCTCCATTACCCCCTTCCTGGGCAACTTCTTGGGGAAGTTGGTCTTCTCCCAACTGACTCATTGCACTGAATCTGTTGACTCTCTCTATGACCACCAGTCTGGCTTCCGAGCATCGAGAGGCATGAGAACTGTTCTCATGATCACCCGTAAAGACCTGCTCTCAAACTTGGACTCCAATTCTCCTTCTAATTTCATCTTTCTTGATTTGTCCTTTGCCTTTGACACGGTCAATCATGCCACCCTCATGAAGCAAATCCATAATATCCCTGATATCACGGACCTGTCACTGGACTGGTTGACCTCCTTTCTATCAAATCACCCCTCCAAGGAACAGTTGGGCCCTTTCCTCTCCTCCATCTAACTCTCTACCACCAGCATTCCTCGAGACTATATCCTATCGCCTTGGCTCTTCAACATCTACCTTGCCCCTCTAGGCCACTTGATTTCCACCTTCTCTCCTCATTTCCAGTTTTATGCTGATGACACTCAACTCGGTTCCCAGTGTCCCTCCACCACCTCCTCAACCTCCTCTCTCATCCCGACTGTCTGATTGCCATTCAGGCATGGTGTATGGCTAAATATCTTTGTCTTAATGCCAGTAAGACTGAGCTCCTTCTCATTGTGACCCCTGCGCCCTGCTTCTCTCCCACTGTCTGGTCGCCCTCCTTGGGTCCCCCCTTACCATCTTGTGAGGCTGAAAAGCTTGGCGCCATCTTTGACTCTTCTTTCTCCTTCTCCCCCCACATTACGAACATTGCCATGAAGGCCCACATTCAACTCCACCTCCTTAGAGGCATTCTCCCCTTATTTACCTTCCCCCAGGAATTCAATGCCTCCAGAGCTCTAGTTCTCTCTAGGCTGGACTACTGCAACTGTTTCTTCCTCAATGTGCCTCTTTCCTCCCTTCGTCCCCTTCAACTTCTCCAGAATAGGACTGCAAGGCTTATCCATGGCCTCAAGCCCAGGGACCGTATCTCTCCAGCCCTAAAATCTCTCCACCAGCTCACAGTGGTTGCAATGATCAAATTCAAGACCCTCTGCATCATCCACAAGGCTTTCTGGGGCCTGGGACAATGCTAAATCCAACTCTCCCCAAATACCTCCTTGCTAGAGCCCCTCGGTCGTCTAGCTCCAACTTTCTGCAGATTAGATGCTTTTCCAAGTAGAGAGTGGGGGGTAGGTCTCCATATTTGGCTGGTACTTCCCTCTCGAATGGCTTACCTGCCCCTCTCTGACTTGAGCCCAAACCTCCTTAAATTCTGCAAGCTTCTCAAGGCCCTGCTTTTCCCTTCCTCTTCCCTCTCGCCCTCCATTGCTAATGCCCCCTTCTGCCACTGCAACTCTCAGCCTGGTGCCTTATGAGTCTTACAGGGCACCAGGCCCTCCCTGACCAATCTATACCAGCACCCCTCAAACCCCCAAACTGCCCTTCTGGGCCTCTTTCCTTAACTAGCTTGGTGGGTCGGGCATCCCTCCTGATTATATTCCACCTCTGCCCTCACACTTAGGTGGTCCTCCTCTACCATCCCATTGCACTTGCCCCTCTGGGGTCCCCCACAGCACTTGCCTAGCCCCTGAGCCCTTCTTCCCTCCCCTCCTGTATTTTGTATACCCCTTCCCTGACTGTGACCTATTTCCCCCCTCCTCACCCCAATCTGTCACTTGCACCTCTTATTGCTGCACTTGCACGATCCGCACGTCACAGGGTCTAGTAGGACCATTATTGCTAATTATCTCTCATGTCCCCGCCCCCCTTTTTTTGTGTTGTGGTGCCTGGAAACACAATTTTACTGTATAGTGCATGTTAAAAATATTCAATAAATAAAAATAAACAAGACTGTCCTTCGACAATCAACTCCTGAATATTGGAAAACTGCCATATAATCAACCTGGGAAAGAGCTTGTAGTGGCCCTTAAGAAGTCTGACAACCCTAAGAACTCCATGTGTGAGGCTGAAAGTTTCACCCAAAAATACCCTATTACCTATTTCCAGATTTTAGCAATGATTACATGTGTACCCTCTGCTCTGGACATTGAAATATATTTCTTTAGGGCTACCAGCCAATCGCATGATGTACGTGGAGTGAGTCCAGAATGCAGTGGCTAGCCTTCTGCTGGAGATACACAGGTTTTTATTCGTAAGGCTCTAGTCATTACTAACCACACTCTAATTTAAAATAGGCTCTGCCCCACTGCTAGACAATACCACTATCAAAGTCATACCACCCTGACTGTCCCATGATACAGAAGGGAAAGGATGGGTGACACATCATTTGCAGATGCTCCTCCCTCTAAGATCTAGATCTCACTGTCTTCCTCATAGCATGTTCCTTTTACCATGTGATGGGCTCATTCATTTTACAAAGTATTTTTTTTCTGACATACATAAGTAGGTTCTACTCTTTTTCATGATATTATGTTGCGAACAATCACACTTTATTCAAACCTATACATAACATAACTGTTTGTAGGAATCTCCTATGGCGTAAATTGGTCGATTGGGGTACTCCAAGCGGTCTGCTTCGTATGTTGATGCTTCTTCATGCAGACACATCAGTTAGTGTACGTCTCAATGCCCTGGGGAAACTATCCAAAGCTATGCCAACCAAAAGCGGTGTTAAACAAGGCTGTATGATAGCCGCGACTCTCTTCAATTTCTATTTGGCGGATATGATCGTGTCATTTAACATTTATGCTGCTAATCCGATCAAAATTAAGAATGTAGCTTTGGGATGGCTTGCCTATGCTGATGACCTTTTACTTCCTGATTGTACTCCAGCGGGTTTACAACTTATGTTGAATGCCTTAGCCACCTATGCATCTAACAATGGCCTGATAATCAACAACTCGAAAAGTAAAATCATGGTCTTCACACAAAAATTGAGGCCCAAGCACCTACAATGGTTTTTAAGTGAAGTTCTTTTGGAGAAAGTTTCCACATACAAATATCTAGGTGTAATTATCGATGATAAGCTTAATTGGGCCCCCCATTGGGCAGAAACTAAACTGAAATGTGAGGCTTCGGTTCGCTTACTAAGTGCATTTATTGGTCGATACAGCGCTTCGGCAGTGTTAACTATCTACAACTCGAAAATAGATGCCATGCTGTCATACGCAATAGCCATTTGGGGACACAAATTCCACAAAGTTATTGTTGAATTTGAAGCCAAACTTTTGAGGCGACTATGGCGTCTTCCTAAATGTATAAGCATTGAATATCTGTATCTCAAATTTAACATAAAAGGCATATGTAATGTATATCTTTCTCAAAGTGTAATGTTCTACCAACGTTTGGTTACGGTGTTAACTTTTGTCAAAACATCCTTCATTTAGAGACTTTGTCATCGGCCACTGAATATTGTCGGTATAGAAGAGCCTGTAAATCTATTCCGAAATATCTATTTGCATATCCAACCCAAACATATTCAGGGTTTACCTCCATCTGAAATTTAACGTATCAGTTGCACTATCTACAACAAGCTGGATGAACAAGCTGGTTTACAATCATACATTTCGCAGACTTTGTGGAATTCTCTTAGAAGAAACATTGGTCCACCTAATTATGGAATGTGAAAGTCTGCATTATCTTCGTATGAAATATCTTAAGTCTTACAATAATACTACGACGTAAATAGATATTCCTTGTTTATGGTTGAAATGTTTACAGGGTGATGATACTAATCTTATTTATTTCATTGTCAGATTTTATATGCATCTCGTTGAGATTTTTAAATGTTTAACATAACTGCACTAGTGTAAAATGATTTAAATGTTGTTAATGAGATGAAATTGAGATGTTTTTATCCATGTAGTTTCATCATCTATGTTTTAAATGTGTGTTTCAAATGGTATACAAAGCTTTTGCTAAATGTATATTCAATAAACTTACCTTACCTTACCTATACATAACATAATGTTTGCCAGACAATACTAAGAGGCTGGTAGATCTCTGAAGGAGCGCCTCTCTAACAAAGCCTAGAGGCCATTGCAATTGCTATAGAAACCCTAGCTTGTCAAAACCAGGTGACTGATGAAGCATCTGAAGTCATGCTTTGCTTGACAAAACCAAAAGAGGCTGGGGACACTTCAGAAGGATTCTGTGCATGCCAAAGCTGCTAAGACACTGGTTAAGTCTCGGAAGGAATGCTTGCCTGACAATGCCAAGAGGCTAGTGACATCTCCAAAAGGAACACTTGCAAGACACAGTGAAGTGGCTAGTGACATATCTAAGGGAGTGCTTGCATGACAAAGTCAAGTGCAGTTTAAGGCCCTTTGTGGATCCCCACTGAAAATGCTCCCTCTGACCCACTGTGAATAGGATGATGTTATCAGCCCTCCACCCACAGATGGTCAGAAAGTCAATGCTAATCTAGGTACCGGTAAGCCAACCGCTATTTTGGTATGCCCTTATGGCTGGCTGCAGGTCCCTTGGACACACATCACGAGTACTTTGGCACTCAGAGACTTTAGAAGTGTTTAATGAGGATGCAGAAAATCGAGGGCCACTTTGCTCCTTCTACTCAGACCCAATATTTTTTCCTTCTTAGTTCATCTGGTATGTATTTTAAGCAACATCTATTATAAAATAAGTGTACTATTGTTAATTGAATGACACATACGTTGGGGAAAAAACAAGCTCACTCTAATTGTTCACTCTTCCTAAGCTGGGTAAAGGCTCTCAACAGGAAGAGGATGTTCAGAAACAGTTTGAATCATTTCTTAGCATTGCTTATCGCCAAGTGCAAGCAAATACTGCTGCCCAAATAAACAAATCCAGAAATTACCAAAACATTTTCAAACTTTATCCCATCACTCATTTCATACTGCAAACACCTGGTGCCCTCTTTGAATGTCCCCTTTAAAATAACCTGAAAACTCTTCTTGATATTTCCTTTCGCCTCTAATGACTCACACAATAAGCAGGGCGTGGTTAACAGATAATTTACATAGGAATCTACTGTTTTTACACCAATATGAAAATGGCATGCTGGCATAAACCAATGTAGACTTTCAGAGAGCGTAGATGTCAGGCACGCATGGAAATTCTGTTATGGTCCTCAGTTCTACCTGCACAAACCTAGGAAATCCCCACAGCAGTAACACAGATGTGTAAATCTGTGTAACACTTTTACACCTGTGTCAAGCGCTTATTTTAGCTTTCTGGCGGAGAGGTACATGAGCCTCTTGGCCTATTTTACCACTTTTCTTTGGACTTATTAGTACCTGAGCGAAATTAACAATCATATACAATAATCATTAAAATGCTGGCTTATGTGTGTTCAGGAGTCAACCTCGGCATCATGCATAGCATAACTCTGGAACCGTACTTCAAATAATATGCTTAACGAGGTTTACTACTATGAACAACGTGGAGCTGCAGTCTAAGATGCAGCTCGCTTGGAGTTTTAAAGTGGAGTCATTTCAACTGCCATGTAATGGGAAACATCAACATTTGTATACAGTGTGGGAGTAGCATCAGTATCATGCTGCTGCCTCAGTGAAGATGTGTGTGTGTGCAGTGCGCATCCATTGTTCTTTTTTTCTTCTGATTGGCAGATCCATATTTGCAGCAGTGGAAAGCTCCTGTGTACTGTTAGTGATCTGGAATCTGCAGTATTGAAAAAGTTAATGTTATCCCCTACAGAGATGTCTGTAAATGCTATGGATTTCTAACTATTTCTTCTAAAATGTGTACTGTAAAATGCCTCAATCAACATATTTTTTAGAATGCAATCTTGGAATGGGAACCACTGCAACCCACTAACTGCACCTGTTTGCATTAATTTGTGTGGAAATCAGTTATACCACATCACTTTAAAAATCCATCATCCATCACTCCTTATTAATATCCTGTTCATTTTCATTGCTCTAATGGGGTGGACTGTAAGAGGTTCACTTGCAATTTGAGACTGGGTGATCTACCCCTCCCCTTGTTTCCTGCCCTGGTTGCTAGTAGATCCCTTGCTTCCAAATGTCCTGCCCTCCCTCTCCCCATTGTTAGGAACATGCTCAGTGGTATCTATGCTTCCCTCACTGTGTCCTTCTCCCTATTATTTGTAAAGCCCCTCATTGCTTCCTGAAGCTAGCTCCGTGCACAATAAATATCCTAACAATTATTTTAATTTTAATTTTAAAAACTATCCCAGCCTCTGGCTGAGTTTGATCTGCTCTGAGGTCCTCACCGGGGCTCTCTGTCATCATAGGTACTCCAAAAATCAGACTCAGTCTTCAAAATGCAGTTCTATATTACCCATATATTTGTGAGTCTCCATCACAGACAGCCTTAGATCAAGAAATGAGCATTTCAACTTCTTGAATATTGCATAACAATTATAAATAATGTCTTGTATGATAGATTACCTACTATGTTTTTATCTGTGATTTGGTGATATTAGATTTTGCCTGTGCATATCTTAAATTGCAGATTGAATACTTGAGTTGGCAAAAGCGCAGACATGATACTGTTGGCATTGCATTTTCTTCTACTTGTGCCCGGTGATAAGGATGTCTATATTCAGACAGACGGGACACTGGGATTATCTCAATGCATGTGCATCCTTATTCGGTGTGTGGCAGCCTCTGTCCTGGCATGCCCCATGCATATACATTCTGTGGCTGAGGGCACTTACCTTTACATTGTGTGAACAAGTATCCTGAGGAATGGTACAAAGAATCTGGGCCTTTAGGTTTTGAAGGATCACTTTGATTCCCAATACTGTAAATTATTTTCCTCAGTTTGTTATGCCAATTTATTTCCCCTGTATCAAACCAGGAGGCACTAGCTCCCCAGTGCTCGATGCAAAGTACTGGAATTCCCTGCCCCCCACTCTGAGAGATGAAGATTCCTACTGGGCTTTCCGCAAAGCCTTCAAAACTCAACTGTCCACCTAATCCCTATCCTACTGTATTCTTGCATTTACGCCTGTATGATAACTATTCTTTGCACCCATGGCCGTATGATAACTTCATGATGTTAACTAAGCACTGGCCTCCCCACGGGCCCCATGTAACCAGATTAGCACCCTGATGCCTCGGGGATTGTGCCTGCTTTATAAATGAAATAACAAAAAAATAAGTCCATTATCTGTACAGAGCTCAAGTTCCCCAAGTGTAGGGAAACTAAAAGTCTCATCGCCTGTTTCCCAATAGGGATGCATCACATAGAGTTGGATAATTGCAATCATTTCCTTAATACCATATTGATCCATTAAATATCCATGTTAAAGGAGGAGGGAAATAAAAAGGACATCTGAATATCAACACAATATTCAAAAAGGGTGTTCAAAAGCTCTATGAACTAATAGGGTGCCCTCTGTGTAGTTACATCTCACACCAAGAAAAGCAATAATAGCCTGGCCAGTGAAATATGCTGTAGGGTAAGGCCCAAAAATCAATATTGAAAAATGAATCCAAATGAGCCAATGAAGTGCACAGAAGCAAGGAAAATAAAAGTTGTATTACATGCAAACGCAGCTGGGAAAAATGCACCAATCATTCAACATTTAATTGATTACATGGCACCTTTTATAATAAGAAGTGGATTGGCTTCTTATACAATGTTTCAAGATGCATGCAGATTTGCATTCACTGATTGGACAGTCTTGGTTGCTTTAATGGTTATTCTATACAATGTCTTGCCCTATTGGCCTATCCTATCTCTCGTGACCATTCTAATGACTACCTCGTGGTAATGATCTCATGGCGGGGGCACCTGTGTTCACACAGTTTTGATTGGACAATTAACATGTTAAAATGTTGCACATACAACTTAACAGCCCATTGGCTTAACATTTTCACCCTGGTTAAATGGATAATTAATATTGCGACTTCTCATTGGAAACATGTTACCCTTCTACTTCCTTTCTCGTGATGTGTCTGAATGACTTCATGGAGATTGCTCCTTGGCCTCTTGCTCTGGGGCCATGCACACTCATGAGGCATTCTCCTTGGCCTCTTGCTCTGGGACCATGTGCACAACTAAATAGTTTATTCAATAAATGTGTGGGTGTGCATGGTCAGGATATCTAAGTACAGGTGTAATTTAATAATTGCCAGGACACTCGTGCTATATTCCTACATCACTTAATGTATCCCTGGGTTTCTACAATCTTGTTCAGCTATCTCTGAGTGTTTTCTTGATATAGGTGCTCATATTGCCTAGTGCTTTACTTCCACTCCCAGGTGGATATTATCCAATAGGAGGCAGTATGAGTTTTCTGCGTGATTGACTTTGTTCTGTGCACATCTCTGCACATTGCCTCATTCCCACCAAGCTATGGCCTTGCATGTGTTAGTATTTAAGGACATGGGCCTGAACTTCATTGGTCATATGCTTTGCTTGTTAAATGTGTTGGAATTAGCTGCATCTTCCTGTTCATAGCCAATCCCAGCACAGCTTTTACAGTTTCCCATCACAGGGTCTACTTATAGTTGCAACATCTGATTAAGTCATGCTTTGCTACTTTGTGGCTGGGAATGAACTTCACCTCAATTCTGACCAATTGCCGTAGGACTTTAAACCCTGGTTAAAGCTGTTGACGTTGTCTGTGTTTCTCTTTTGTATGAGATGAAACCAAATGAATTTTACTGTGTGGAATAATCCATGTATTTCTGAGGCCTACTGATAACTAAATGACCTACTAAACTGCCTTTATTCTGAGGTCCTACTCTGTGTCACACTTCTAAAAGATGTTAGTTATGCTTATGTTGTGTTTTATATCTGCTACCTTTTAGTGCTCCTAATAAATGCCTATGTTGATCCCTGAGTCTTGAGCCTGCTCACTCGCGCACACGTTATTCACCATTGCCATCATTCTACTTAAACTAAATTCTAAGTGTATATGTGAGCATGTTGCTGGCTTCTGTTTAGCTTACATCAAATGAGGATCTCAGGAGTGCCGGCATGTCGCGCATGCTGCCTGGAACCCTGGCTTTTGGTGTGGTTTCAGACTCAAACTTTATGGGTTTTCTTAGTTTATATATTCTCTCACATGTGGGACGTTGGACGCTCATCCCAATAAAGCAATTCTAAGTGTGAATCAATGTGGGCTGATCAATCTACTGGAATCGTTACACCACACCCTGGGGCCACATGCTCACAATTCTGTCAAGCAGGCACATTAAGCAAATCTGGGATCCACTGCTCCAGTATGAAAGCCTTGCATGACAGCCATGCATCTCAATTAAATAGGTTTAGTATAAAACAAGGACCTTGTCATGATCATCATTGTGGCATGCAACATCAGGGGAAATCTGGCAGGGCCCTGCTTTGGTTTCACTGATAAAAATGTTATGATTGGAGCTGCAACAAGTGGTGTTGGGATGTGTGTTTTGAAGCTGAGAGCTCAACATCAGGCAATGTGGTAGGTGGTGGCATCTCTGTTGTGGACTGGGAATTTAGCCTTGCGTTTGTGGTTGGTTTGTGATTACTCACATAATGAGTGTTTCTTTTAAGGACATGGTAACAGGAATTATGGAACAAATACTGCAGCATGATCTTCTTGCATTTATCAGCACTCATGAAAGGTGCTCCTATTCAGCAGTATAATTTTCCGGCCTTGGCCATATTTGGTGCTACTGGCTGGTAACTGTCCTGTTGTTGTCCACCCAACCTGCTACTCTTATCAGGGTAATTAAACTGTATGAACATCCAATATTGCCACCTTCGATCTAATTTATCCTAGAACATTGATAACTAGCACTGCCTGCCAGCAAATATGCATCTGAGATTAGTAACAACAATCTTCTTTTGAATTGTGGCAATGTAATAGTTTTTTTGACATCAACATTGAACACTCTTATAAAAAACTAAGGCTCCTTTTATGAGAGTTGAGGCTCTAAAAGGAAATTATGTCTTTTCTATAGGAAAAATATACAGGTGTTCAGGAGTAAGTGGCCCACAAACAATGCAATAGTCTTCTTTAAAAACATCCCCATGGCCTCTAAAACCACACCATAATGATTATGTAAATTAAGTCAAGTTGTGACTTATACATGGAATGGAAACATCACACTGGTGATTGGGCTCATATGTGATGGAAGACTCTCAAAATGTCAATCATATCTTTAAGTCTGTCACATGAATTTCAAGGCTTGAAGATGATTAATTGATCCTGTGCAAGGACTTAATATGAGGCACAAAAGCATGCAGGGCCAAATACTATAACTCAGTGAACTACAAACCAAACAGTACATGTTCTGAAATATTGGCTGACATGCAGCATGCCTTTTGCCCCAATGCCAAACTCATGTGATTTATATTTTTCTAGTTGCAGATATCCAAAAAGAATAACTAACTGCACCTCTCCATTCCCTCCATGTTGAGGAACTAGATGGAATCTGTGATCACTTTGTGCTAGTTGTGTAGCGGTGAGAGCAATGTCCCCCTGTTGCAAAGATTCACAACTCCCCCAACTCCTTTTTAAACTGTCCTTTTTTTAAATGTACTCTGATGTTTTAGTTTTGATGTCATCAAGCTACTGCAATACAAAAAAAGAATATATATATATATATATATTCTCTATAGTCATTAGCTACATTATAGGAGGGGCAAATCAAAAATGAAAATCTTATAAAATAAATACACAGAAAATGCTGAAGTCGTAAAATACACAAGCCAATGAGCACATTAAAAGTAGCAACAGTGGACTAATCACGTTTTGGAAAATAGAGGCATCACCCAACGGATTAGTTGCTAACCCAGTTGATGAGGCTCAACCAGGTTTGAACGCTGGTATCCAGTCTTGCACAGGTACACAAGACCTGGTATCCAGTCTTTCAAAGGTACACAAGAATGGAGTTTCACCCCATTACCTTCGCTGATACAGAGAGCAATGTGTATCAGAACAATCTCCCATGCCTGTGGTAAGGGCCAGGGCATGCAGGGGTTAGTGCTTCCACCCTCATTCAATGGCAAGGAGCAAACTAGTGGTGAAATGAAACAGCTTGTATACAATTAAAATGGGCCCTAGTGATGTGCCATCTTTGTGATTTCTTGTGGGACCAATCCACATAATCTTTTATTCCATTTGTTGATAATAACATAAAATGTCTGTGTGAAGGTTTTGGCAACTCTAAAATGTCTCTTTTGCCATAGATCCAGGCTGTCACCCTGCTTGTCATTTTGCGACTACTTGCCCTAATAAATAGCTTGATATATCAAAGTGCCCCTCCTAATTTAAGTTCTGAAGTGTTTGTTTTATATAACAAAGCCAATTAATTTTATTTGCCTCATTGAGATGGGAGATGTTTCTTATGAGATGCTGGGTCAGGGAAGCATTGGGATCTGCCCAAACCCTGAGGCACAATGATATTGGTTATCTTGCCACTTCATCCACAGTATAGTTCAGGCCCAGTTCATTATGACCTGCAAAGTTTGGTGTCGACATTGGTAGGGCCAACAACTTTTTCAGCAATGCATTTTCTTCATGTTGAATTTCCTTCTGGTTCCCGTAACCCCAAATTTCAGCAACATATTTTACTATTCCACTCGGCCTAGCCACATAAATTAACTTAATTATCTTGAACGGCTGTTGCCTGCGTGGCCCCATCAACCAAACAATGCCCCCCAATGACTGCCTCATACTGCACAGTTGTTTTTTAAAATGAGCCTTAGGGCAAAAATACTCTAAGAAACGACTCCCAAGTAGTCGATAGAGTCGGCCTGAGGTATTGGATCCTTCCCATTCCACATGGTCCTAAACTTCCCCTGCTTCCTCGATGGACTACAATACATTACTGCATATTTTTTAGAATACACCTACTGGTCTAATTCTCCTATAAAGGCTGCATAACTGTTAATCAGACATTACAACGCGCTTGAGGTTCGCGTCTATAAGCATGGAAACGTCCACATAGACTATGACTGGCAATGGCATCCCCCTATTTTTGGAAAGTCTGTGTGACAATCTACTACGATATTATGCAGCTTGTTAATGTAAAGGGAGATTAAAATCGGGGCAAGTATGAACCCTTGCCTGACCCCAGCCTGGATGGTAAACCAAGTCATGCAATGACCCTCTGCCCCTGATCTTACAAATGCCACATTGATCTCGTGTAGGGAGATGAGGAGAGCCAGGACCACCGTAGGAAGGTCATAGGACCTCAGCAACTGCCATAACTCTGTTTTGTTGACCTTATCAATAGCAGTGCTGAGGTCTATAAATGCAAGGTACCCTTGCTCTTTCTTTATATGCAATGAATGTGCAATAATCAGATAGAGATTTAGGCATGATCAATAGCACACAGTAAACGACGAAATCTAAGTTGGATTGGGGATAGTATTGAATTTGCAGACAACCAATCTGGAAAGGTACATTGTAATAGAGCAGGCTCTGATTCTCAACAGAACTGCACTCTCAGAGCTGAAAGATACATCTGAACTGTAGAGCTGAGGTGAGAAGTTTAGATACATAGCTTATTGGTGAAAATGTTAAGGTGCTGTGATATGAATTTGTTGTATGAAGTGGAAGCAAATTTTACAAATATTGCACATGGTGAACTTCAAACACCCAGAGATGAAAATTGTTCATTATAGAGGTAATTATTTAGAATATGATACTGGAATATGTGTGTGGTTTGCCATGAAATATACATTTGGAGCTTTGATGGCTCTTTTTCCCTGAACTGCATGTATAATTTCCTCAGCTTACACAATAAGGATGGAAAAGGTCTAAACAATGTTGTCCAAAAATTGAAAAATCCAGGTGTAATGTAAATAAAGATATCTGTGCATTTCTCCAAGAATTTGGTAAAGAATCTTTTACAAATGCCAAAATTTGACATGATTCACTGAATATTTTTAGAAAAAATTGAGTGCATCTTACAAATGATGGAATTGATCGCAAGTTGCGTAATATTCAGAAAGCAGTGCATCATTTCTCTGACAAAGAATAATAATAATATCCATAATGTGTTTTTAAGAGACACAATTAATGACTGTTAAAAAGAATTGACTTGTATTGGCAGTAGTACCATTCTCAATTGTTTGATCATGTAGTCAAGCATCCACGAACATCAGCGAAAGGGATATACAGGTGGTACATTGATTGATTCCTATGTTTTAATACAAAAGGTGATTCTTACAAAAAGCTTTATTTAGTGTCTTGATTTTGTTTGTATTCGTTTTTGTTTGGAGTGATGAGGACCAGGAAGTGGAAGAAGTGGTGTATTTTACATATAACATTTATGTGAGGGGCAATTCTTCTTGTGTTCATTTGCTGCAGCTTCAGAGGCACTATGACATTTCTTTCCCTTAAATGAGTGCATCACAGTATATACAGAACTCAAATGACCATTGCAGCTAAAGATCAGCTGCCATCTATACATTCTTTGATGTGGCAAGAAGTATCCTCCCAACTGATGTGTTTTGAGTGTGGGCAGAGGTGGAATCTGATAATGATCTGTTTGAAGAATGTTGAGGATGCCCAGTTAAAGGAATAGGTTTTTGACAGGTGGATCATGTGAAAGTTGTGGCTCATGGATGATGTGCCAAAAGAGAATTTTCCTGTTTTGCCACAATTGAGTGGTGCTCCAGCATGGACTTTTGGCATATCTCCAACTGTAGTGAAGAACCACCACTCCCAAGATTGTTTACAGCCGCCACACCTCTCTTGGTTTTCTTCAATCACATCACACCCCCCTCTTCCTCCTGTTGCTCATTCTACACTGTTTCCCTTTTATCCCCTCATTCATGTCCTCCAGGTTGTGGTGAAGGCCTTTGGGGTGTAAAACTGCTATTAAAGCAGCCAAGACTCCTGTTGGCTCCTCAGAGGTATGTGCATGTTGTAAAGGCCCATCCCCGTCTTAACACGTGCAATACAAATAAAATAGACACACCCCAACGGGGAATGAGACTAAGAGAACATGCTGGGAGATTTAGTCTTTCTTTATAAAGAATTGGCATCCAGAGAACTCTGCTGCCCGAGAGCGCTCTGGCAAACAATACACTTACAATTGATTATAAGCACAGAAAGCGTCATAAATCATGTCAGACATGAATGTTGCAATGTTCATTATGATTGGACACAAGCTTGCGTTGTATAGCCGCATATAGGTGCTGCTCCTCCGTAGTTGGCTGCTGGGTTGGCGGAAGGGTAAGCATCACGAGGTCCATCTGTCTGTGTCCAGGTGGGGTGAGGGTCAGGTCGCTGTGAGGCAGGGTGGCTGCTAACTAAGCTAACATAATACTCTACCATAAAACAAGCACTAAACAATAGTCATTACAACTCCTTTGAGCAAATCATCATAAACCTATAAATTACATTCGTGTAATCGCACCATTACTTATTGGGACTTATATGGGGTACCAGGTTAAAGGTCTTGACCAGTATGATAACATCGATTGTGGGGTGGGTCTGGACTTATCAAAGAGGCTGAGGGCAAGTTGACGTTTGTTAGTTACAGGAAGCAATATACTGTGACAGAGGTCTGATTTTAGCTAAGGGCACGCTGGCTGGGCTTCATGGCAGGGTCAAGTATCTGGTACATCAAGAGAATACCTTGCAGGGACACAGGTTTACACTGGCAGTGATTTTCCAACAGCGAGGGTGAGAGGCCAAGGGCAGGTTTGTGGAGATGGATAAGCTACAAGGCCTGGCTCAGGCCGGTTCACACACAGGACAGTGATCTCAGAGGAAGAGCGAGATGTTACATTTGTTTTTGTTGCAGTTGCCTCCGGCTTGAGCGTGAGAATGGAGCTGCGAAGCTTTCAGACACAGTGTGAAATGGTGGGAGCTATGTGTGCAGTACGCACGAGGGGAGAGAAGAGAAGCCTTTTTGTATTATCGCAGTGAGGCCTAGTTCAAAAAGATGGATTTGAGGGTGTACAAAATGGATGCCAAGTGCCTCTCGCAACAGCCCCATCTATGCTAATATCAGCTTAAGGCTGATGTTAACATAAGGGCAATGGAGGCGTCCCCCACCATTGGAAGAGCAAGTGGTCCAGGCTGTACTGAATGTATGGCGGGGGCCCAAATGACCCCTCACTCCCACACAATCCCCCCTTTTGTTACATCTAAAGTAACAACCTATTTATTATTCTTATTCTCATTTCAATAATACTACACTTCCGCAACTGCTTCATCCCAAGTAGGTATCCAGTTGAACATATTGTCAAACCAGTTGCTTGGCTCTATTCCTCCTTCTTTTGACATCCTCTCCCCCAGACTGTGTACTGCTGATATTAAGTGGGAGAGAGTCCCATTATCTGCATCTTCAGAGGGTACGAATGTACAGCATGCACTCCCGATTCTTCAGCAAACACCGCCGTCGATCGCTGTGAGAAGGTCTAGGATGTTCCAGTTCTGCATTGTCATTAGGCACAAGGCGCGAAGGTCCATCTTGATCACATTGAATCCCTCTTCAGTGTCGTTGGCCAGTTTAATCAGCTCCCAGTGGATGATCTGTAACCCTTTGGCTTTTGTTCACGCCTGGAGTTCTGGTGTTAGGAGGGAAGCAAAGAATGTCTCTGCAGAATTGAAGAGTTTGTACTTTGTTGGGATCTCAGCGAGAAGCGCGGATGATTTGCTGGAAATGTAGTTTGATGACCGCTTTTTTCGGGAGAGTCTGTCCTTTAGGTCGCTTTCCGACAAGATGTTGTATGAAGGAAGTTCTGTTATTGCTAGTTGGGGCGCTGCCGATGTGTCAGCCGATTGCCCTGCTGCCGATATGCCAGCCTCCTAGGATATGGCTTTCTGGGATTACCATCAGAGCTGAATGCAGGGTGGCCAGGGAGCAAGTACCTCTCCATGATGCCGGTAGATGCAGGTAGGCTTGTTTGCCACAGACCCAATAAATGCCCATCCATGCAGCTGTACCTTTTTTCATATCCGGGATAATGATTGTTTTGTTGCACTGCTTGTTGACACCCTTTTGTACCTTCCCTTACCCGTGGAAACAAAGCTCATGTGGTATTTGTTTTTGGGTCTTGATAGGTTTTTCTAGAGCGGTAACCCAGGTGAGTTTTGCAATGTGCTAGGACCAGACAGGAGCACACGTTTCTTTGACCCATTGAAAGTTTTCTTCAGTTAGTCCCCTAAGTGCTTCAGCTTTGCACTCGATCATTTCTTCATGCCACTTGTTTTCTGTGAATCTTGTTCCTTTTATGACGAAGAATGGTTCTTTAATGTAGATTACTACTTGGCTCCTGCTTGTGAATGTTTTCTAATTCTGCAGTAGTTCTATTGTAACCATGTGTGCCTGGAAGGTGCTCTGAATTCTACATAATACAAGATGAATTAAACACTGGGTGTCTGACAAGGGTACTTCTTGTGTTAAAAGTATTTTGGGTGTGCCTGATGCATGCGGTATGAGAGAGCAGAAGTAGCAGCTCTCGTTCATGACTTGTTTTGCTGTAGCACTCATGTCTGAGTACCATTTATTTGACTGGTATGGGTGGCGGGGGGCTTCTATTTCATCTAATTCCAGGCCATGGTGGATATCATATATTTTCCCTGCAGCCCACCTTTTCCGTCTCCTCCTTCCCCATTCCTGGTTATTTATTGTTTTTACTTTTCGATAATTTATGGGAAAAACTCCTGCCCATGTTGTGTCATTGAATTCATTCACAGTGTTCCCGGCCTGTAGTTATGGGGTCTCTTGGGTAGCAGCAACATAAAAGTGCATAAAAGTGCATTATAGTTCCTTGTGAGGTAGGTTCTGTGGTTGTCGGTACATCAATATTTATCAGTTTAGATTAATTCTCCCAAAAGTAATTACCATCATACTGGTTGGTCTCATTGTCATTACTCAGGTTTATAGCAGCAAGTGGAAGGAGGGGGGCTGTCGTAGTGCATGCTGTGCGATTTATGTACAACATAGTGAGCTTTGTATTAACAGAATAATTATTAACAGAATAATCCTTCTCGTATTAGCTTTGCCCCACTCCCCCCCTTTTTCATGTCATCAACAATGAAAAACACAGTATAGTACCATGCCATGAAAAATAGCATAATCGAAAACAATATTGCAGAATATTTCACGCCACACTCTAAATTATAATATTCATTAACTCTATTAACTACCATATCTATAACTAAAACAGTGTTGTCATCTGTGAGTGTACTCCTTTCGACCATTTTATTACATGGAGGGGCGATATAAAATTGTTAAGTGACATGCATATACTATTTATTTCATTAAGTTGTCATTTTGTTGTTGACATATCTACTATTGCTTAATGATACTTTCTATGGTGTGCACACCTAAATGCTATTTTTCTCGTGCATTTCATTTGCATTATATCATTTCGTAATTAACATCATTTTCTTTCAATAATAAGCATCATTTTTCTATACAAGCTGTTGATTTAATTTCTTGATATTGATAGAAATAGAAAGAGAGAGAGAGAGAGAGAAAGAGAGAGAGAGACAAAGAGAGAGAGAGAGAGAGAGAGAGAGAGAGAGAGAGAGAGAGAGAGAGAGAGAGGATCCTAACTAGTTTTTACTCAATGCTTTTCAATTTTTCATTTCCATCACTTTGTACCTTTTCATAGTTCCTCTCCTACCCACTAGCAACTTTGTTGCTGTTAGTTTGTTCGCATTGAGGGGTTGCACTATCATGTGCTCTTCTCACATCTGACAGATGAACCCAATATTTCAATCCCTTAACCTTTAAAGCGGTAGGTGTGAAGTATATTACTTTGTAAGGGCCATGAAATCTTGGAGAGTTCCACCTCCGAACAAAACTTCTTACATACACATTTTCTCCTGGCATTAACTGACCCTTTGGACTTTCATGGGCTGGCATTGCAGTGTCTGCTGCAGCATTTTCATTAAATGGTGGTGCAACTTGTCGTGCTATGCTACACACTGCATGTGTTAACTGTGTGAGATATTCCTCGAATTCTTCCCCCAGCACTGTGGCAGATCTGTGAGCATCTGAAGCTTTTCTTACTGGGTAGAGTGGCGTATGAATGCACCCGCCCGTCACTATGTTGTGCGCGCTCAAATGGTGGTCTTTACTTGGCTGCGTTCTGAGTTAAAACAGTGCTAAAGGGCAAGCAATACACCCAATTCTTTTTAAGCGTATTGCACAACTTTGATAACTTACATTTGAGCAGGCCATTGATTCTTTCCACCAGTCCGTTAGCCATTGGGTGATAAATCAAACACAGCTTGTGCTTGACCCGCAGTAATGACGTTACTTCCTTGAAGAGGTCATTCACAAAGTGTGTGCCATTATCTGATCTTATTACATCACATATGCCCCACCTTTAGAACACCTCTTGTGCTAGGAATTCCACGGTACACTTCGCATCTGGGTGGGGGCATGGTCCAGCTTCCTCCCACCGTGAGAAGGAACAAACTATCACAATTAAGTATCTTGCTTCATTACATCTTTTCTCCCATGTCCGCATAGTCAATGTGGAGTTCTCTGAATGGGCCTACAGGACGCACTAATGTCCCTCGCAATGTCCTCAGTGTCATCCCTGAACTGTATGTTTGGCATATGGTGCACTCTATAGTAAATTTTGACAGATGTTCCTGTAAGTTCGGAACAAACCAATGTTCCTGTATATCTGCTGCAATATGTTGCTTAGTTACATGCGTCGGAAAGTGTAGCTGTTGGAACGCTATTTCCAGCAACTCCGCTGGCATCACCACTTTCCCTGTGAGTTCCTGTCTCCATATTAAATCTTTTGATGACTGTTTGCACCCTCTCTTGGCCCATAGTTCTTGCTCTTCTACCAGTGCGCGTCTTTGAAGCTATATTATTTGGGATAATAGTGTATGGTTGTATCCCTCTTCTAATGTGTCTGTATTCGGCGTTTTGATAATACATTCAATTGCTTGTGGGACATTGAAATACACTGCGTCTTTCACTGCCGCGTTCCCCAATGAGATTGCATCTGTTTTATTGGTATGCACTTGGTATTTCACCACTGCTATTACTGATGGTTCTGCTAATGCTTCTATCAACTCATTTAGTAATGCAGCATGTTGCACTGGCGACCCATCTGCCCTCCAGAACCCTCTCTGTCGCCATCGTGACAGCCCTGAGTGTACTGTTGTTGTGGCGTATGCCGAATCTGAATATATATCACTACTGCACATCCTTTAGCAATGCACAACACCTCAATTAGTGCAGTCAATTATTCTGCTTGTGTGGAGTAATGAGAGGGGAGGCGCTTTTGTACAATGATCTTATATCCCTCTTCCTCCATTCTTACAACCGCCACTCCTATGTGTTTTTCTCCTTTTCACTATCTATTGATGCTGATCCATCTATGAAGTATATCTCTCCTTCCTGTAGTGCATTTTCACTCGCTTTGGGAATATCATCCTCTTTTCCCATCGTGTTCCTGCATGTCTCCTACTGTGCATGGTTCGGTAATGAATGTGGCTGGGTTTACTGTCTTATACCTGATCACATGGACATTTGGACTGGATATTATTATCTCGTAAGCTGTTGCCCTTAGTGTCCTTAATGTTGATTTGGATCTTTCTAGGATAGCAAAGAATGAGTGTTCTGCGTATAAGGTCACTGAGCATCCCATCACAATGGTGGTGCTTTTTTTGATTGTGAAGGCCCCTTCAGCGAAAGCTTGTTCGCATGCAAAGTGCCCTTGCATAACTGAATCTAATGTTCCGCTGTAATAGGCCAATGCCTTGTGACCGAGCGATGTTTTCTGTTTCAGCACTGCAGTCATTAAAGTACCATTGTAGTGTGAAAATAAGTAGAATTCCCTGTCGTAATCTGGGTTCACCAGAACTGGTGTGTGTGCAGTGAGATCTTGCAGTTTGAAATACTGCGTCATCATCTCATGTGTCCATTTTATTGGGACATTATTCTTTTGTGCTTCCTTCAGTGCTTGTAGCAGTGGACGTGTGTATGCTGTGTAATTGAGTATCCATGCGCGGCAGTAATTACAGATGCCGAGAAACTTTTGCATGTCCTTTACTGTTTTTGGTATTATCATATGGCGTATGGCTGTCACCCTGTCGGGCAATATCCTCTTGCCATCTTTTTAAATTAGCTGTCCTAGGTAGCACACTTCTGCTAGGCAATATTGCAGTTTGCCTTTGTCTACCTTGTACCCTTTTGTGGCCAACACATTCAACAATGTTATTGAATCGGCCCTGCACTGTTCTTCACTCTTGCTGCAAACAAGTAAATCGTCTACGTATTGTATTATCGTGCTTTCTACATCAATGTTTCTGAGATCTTCATGAAGAATCCTATTAAAAATGCTGTGGCTTTCACAATATTCCTGTGGTAGTCTGCAATGTTCATATCTACTCCCCCCTAGTGAGTACGCTGTGAGGTACTGAGAGCTTGGGTCAATCGGAATTGAGAAGAAAGTGTTTTTCAAATCCACTACTGTGAAACATGTGGCATCTTTAGGTATGCTACACAATATTGAGGCTGGATTAGGAACTAATGGGAATTCTTTCTGTATGATGTCATTAAGTGGACGTAAGTCCTGGATCATTCTCTATGCCCCACCCTTCGCTTTTTTGATTGGAAAAATTGCCATATTACATGGTGAACTAGAGGGTACTATTATCCCTTGTTATAACAGGGCATTTATTGTTTCTTGTATTCCTTCCTCTGCCTCCTTGGAAAGTGGGTACTGTTTTACTTTTGGCAGTATGGCTCCTGGTTTTAATTGTATTTTGATTGGTGTACCTTTGTGTAATAACCCTACATCATGGGAGCCTGTGGTCCTTATTTCTGGCAACACCTTCTCCATGTCTTTCTCGAATATGGTGTGCGGCACGTTAACAGTAGTCATAAGAGGATTGTGTATTTCCCTGTGCTATATCATGATATCGCAAGGTATACTTATCTCCATTATTATTTCCCCGTCATTCTCACTGTCAGTGAACAATTCTTCATCAGTTAGATTGTGCAACATTATGTTTGGGTCTATGCACAGTACTGTTCTCCACTCGCACCCATGTGTGTCCAGTCCTATTACTGCAATACATTTGCTTGAGACCTGTACCCCCTCTAGGTCAATAGACACAATTGTTCCTGGTATAATATCTGTATTTACAATTGGGCGGAAGACAAAATCTGAGGGTACCTTCCACTCTTTTCTTGTTATCTCTGACAACGCCCGTGCTAACACCTTGATACCATAAATGAACATATCCATGTCAATGGGCACCCCTCTTACCGCAAATTTGTTTGTCATTGTGCTGATCATCAGCATCACCCGTACAGGGCACACTCCTGGGGTGGAACAAACTATTCCCTGTTCAGTGAAGGAGATTGTCATGTTTAATTTACTCAGAAGGTCTCTTCCCAGTAAATTTATTGGTGCGTATTTGTGGTACAGTAGAGGTGTGCGCACTGTTTTTCCCCCCACTGTTATATCAAGATCTTTTGTGTAAGGAACTTATAAGATAGCCCCAGAGAACCCTTGCATGTCCAAATTTCTTCCCGAGAGCGGGAACTGGCCTTCCATGAGGCATGATTTTTCTGCTCGCGAGTCTTCCATAAAGATGAACTGTTTGTTGCCTATCTCTGCTTCCACTAGTGGTTCATCTTCTGCACGTAGGGTAGTGGATAGGACTGGACACGCAAGTGCTTTCTGTGGGCTGTCCTAATCGGCATATGTCTCTGTTCCTGAAACTGAGAAGACGTTATCTCCCACCACAGCTGCACCGCGAAAAGGTGCCGGTGACCCATTAGCGGATGTTTTAAAAATGTTATTGTTGTTCATTTCCTATAGGGGGCTGTCCTTGATAATAACCCATAGGTCGCATTCTGCATTCCCTTGAATAATGCCCCCACCTTCTGCAGTTCCAACATGATCTTTGTGGTCCTCCCCTCATCCCAGGCCCTCCAAGTCCTCTATTTCCCATTCCTCCAAATCCCCCTCTTGGTCCTCTGTACCCACCTGGTCCTCTTGCTGGCCTCCCTTGCCATTGGTTCCTCTCCATCCCACTGCTCCTGTCTGCTTGCTGGCCATGTTACAGCCATTCTGGCTGGTGCATTTCCCACTCCCTCTTCTCCTTCGCCGTTCCTGTCAGGTGATGTTGCAGCATTCAGCGCTGCGACCTTCACTAATTTATTTTGTACTACCTTCGCTTCATGTGCCAACCTTCGCTATGCTATCTCTTTTTCTCATTCTTTGAACCTCCTACATTGGTGCACAATTAAGCTCTGAATCACGGGCCAGCCCTTGGCATCTATCCCAGCTATTTTATCCAAGGCCCTCTGTACCTCCTTTGGGAGCGCTTTTTTGATTAAAAAGTAGAACAAGGCGGTAGATTGGTCCCACGCCATACCCATTTCACTTCCCCACAGGTTTTGCACCCAGAGGATGACTTGCGTAGGCTCCTCCTCCTCTCCCATAGTGCACTGCATCACTAGGTGTAAATCTGGAATATCTGGAAACGTTCTCCGCAATGCATCCCATACTTGTGCTCTAACATTGTTAAATGGGGATCGCGGTCACAGCTCATTGTCACTCCCAGGAACCCCGCCTTCACCCACACTGCGTCTGCTTGATCACCAACAATGGACACCAGCAAACTTTTCACATTCCCTATGGCCAATGGTAACCCTGCTGTGTTCTTTTTGAATGCATGTATCCATTTCCCCGCCCCACCCCAAAGTGGAAGGAGATGTTTCAACAAGTTATTCTTATCCATCTGTGCCCACGGTATGTAGTGGGGCCTCCCTGCTCCTTTGTGTATTAGGGGCATTTTCAGCTTTGTTTTTCCCCCTTTCTTACTTACCGTTCCCTTCCTTGTTTTACTTACCAGCATGTTTCCTACTCTTTGTCTTAACCTCCCCTGCCATCTTGGTGCAGCCCTTTTATCTTCTTCAACGAATGGGAATGGCAGTGTAGATCCCATCGCTGCCACTCCCTCTTCATATTCATCTAAATCACTCCATACCTCCTCTACCTCCTCCTCCTGTTCCCTTCTTTCCTGAGTGTCCCCTCTCTGGCTGTCCGGGGTCGCTGGTCGTATTATTTTCACGGGTTTGCCGTTCAAATGGAACAGAAACTCACCTGATTGCCACTCTTGTTCTTGCTCTTTTGGTATTGGTGCTGTCGGTGGTGGCAGGGATTGTGTTGATCCCCCTGCGCCACTTGGCGGAGGTCGCCCAACATGAATGGTGGTACTTCCCCTCCAGCTGGCAACATCTGGCCCCTGTCGCAAAAGGCTCGTAACAGCATTATCTCCAATTGTGCATGCACAAACTGTCTGTCTAAATCTCCTGTTAACCGCGCTGAATTCACTGGTGGGACACTGGTTGGGCCATACAGCCCTCCTCTTTCATACGGGGGCAGTGCGGTGGCTGATGCCGTTGCCGGGGTTGTTGATGTGGTGCATGCTGGCACATACAGGGGCTCACTGTATCACACTGCAGGCCTTGTCATCAATGGGGATATTCTAGTAGGGTCATTCTCTGTTGTGGTTGTCGTACATTCTCCCCCTGTAGCCCAATCTCCTCCCTCCAGCACCTTCTCTTTCTCAATTATCGTGTCACTTACCTCACAAGTAGGCACTACTTCTTCAAACATTTGCCACAAATCTAGCACTTCCCTTCTGTTCTGCAATTGCTTTCCCCTGTATTTCGCAAGCAAGTGTGTGGACACTAGATCCAATACCCTCTTGTCATAGGACCCTCCCTCCGGCCATTTCGGCGTAACACTGTCTCCTTTTATTTCCACCACCCATTGATCATGATACTTTTGTATCGTTTCATTGCCAATACTTTTGTATTTTCTCACTATACAAAGGGAGATGCTGACAAATGTGTGCTAATGGTGTTGTCCCTCCCATGATAGCGTATTTGTGCTCTTATTTTTGGTCACTTCACTTTCTGGGGATGAATACACAATCAATCAGCCTACAATCTCTATTTTGTGACACTTCTATTCAACCTTGATTAACCTTTGGTGCCAACAATATTTCAACAACCTCTTTACTCACACCACCTTGCTGGAACCACAAATTATTTCAAAAAGTATTCATTATTTGCCAATATTTAACATGTTATTATTACTCACACATTTCATTGCCAATTTTCCTGATCAACCTTAATTCTTTTCGATTCACAGATACATAGGCACTTACTAACAGAACAACATGTAACACTGTTGCACATGAACATAAAACACATAAACATATAACATGAACTACCTTCGCTTTGCTCCCCTTCTTAATTATTTCAGTTTATACCCCTCAACCTTGCTTTCTCATGTACTCCCCAACTCTAAGCCCCCTCAATCTACCTCACCAAGAGTTCTGCTCATATGGAAAAAGAATATTCTAAATTACTACTCCGAGTCTACTAAATATATGAGACTCTTACTGTTTTCTCTTTATCTACACTTATTTACCTGCACTGGAGGAGACAATGCTACGCGGCACTGCCTTTTACCCCCTTCGGGTTAGGATCCCTTGTACCTCTTTACCTCTTTTTTGTTTTCTCCACAAAACCTAATGGCCATATAAATGATAGATGAGAAAAAGCCTCAGTAACATTCACACAGACCCTAACTTTGCCCTTTTTTACTTTACCCACTCTGTTATATGTACCCCTTCTCCCAAACCCTCTTTTCTCCCCTTGAAGTCTCGCAACCGGTACTCACATGTTCAGTCGGGTGGTCCGAGAGCCACCCTTCACGGTCGATCCACAATCTGGTCTGTACCCCAACCAAGCCGAGGCCTGCCCAGGCAAGCAGTTTTTAGTTGGGTATTCAGAAAACGGAAACCCTTGGACCCTTTCATTGTGCGTACGGACTGGTCAACCGCGGAGGCAATGGTTTTGCTGGGGGGCATCCCGGATCTCGACGCATGGCACAGGGCCTCGGGGCACCTGTCCTAAATCACGTTGGGGGGGCAAGAAATGTAAAGGCCCATCCCCGTTTTAGCACGTGCAATACAAATAAAATAGGCACACCCCAACGGGGAGTGAGACTAAGAGAACAGACTGCAAGATTTAGTCTTCCTTTATAAAGAATTGGCATCCAGAGAACTCTGCTGCCTGAGAGCGCTCTAGCAAACAATACACTTACAATTGATTATATATTATAAGGACAGAAAGCGTCATAAATGATGTCAGACATGAATGTTGCAAAGTTCATTATGATTGGACACAAGTTTGCGTTGTAAAGGCGCATATAGGTGCTGCTCCTCTGTAGTTGGCTGCTGGGTTGGTGGGAGGGTGAGCGTCATGAGGTCCATCTGTCTGTGTCCAGGCGGGGTGAAGGTCAGGTCGCTGTGAGGCCTGGTGGCCGCTAACTAATCTAACATAATACACTACCATAAAACATGCACTAAACAAAAGTCATTACAACTCCTTTGAGCAAACCATCATAAACCTATAAATTGTATTTGTGTAATCGCACCATTACTTATTGGGACTTATATGGGGTACCAGGTTGAGGGTCTTGACCAGTATGATAACATCGATTGTGGGGTGGGTCTGGACTTATCAAAGAGGCTGGGGGCAAGTTGACGTTTGTTAGTTACAGGAAGCAATATACTGTGACAGAGGTCTGATTTTAGCTAAGGGCACGCTGGGGTGGGCTTCATGGCAAGGTCACATATCTGGTACATCAAGAGAATACCTTGCAGGGACACAGGGTTACGCTGGCAGTGATTTTACAACAGGGTGAGAGGGCATGGGCAGGTTTGTGGAGATGGATGAGCTACAAGGCCTGACTCAGGCCGGTTCACACACGGGACAGTGATCTCAGAGGAAGAGCGAGATGTTACATTTGGTTTTGTTGCCATTGCCTCCGGCTCAAGTGTGAGAATGGAGCAGCAAAGCTTTCAGACACAGTGAGAAAGGGTGGGGGCTATGTGCGCGGTACGCGCATCACTGTACAGGGGAGAGAAGCCTTTTTGTATTATCGCAGTGAGGCCTAGTCCAAAAGATGGCGCCGAGGGTGTACAAAATGGATGCCAAGTGTCTCTTGCAACAGCCCCATCTATGCCAATGTCAGCATAAGGCTGATGTTAACATAAGGGCAATGGAGGCGTCCCCCACCATTGGAAGGCAAGTGATCCAGGCTGTACTAAATGTATGGCGGGGGGCCCAAACGACCCTCACTCCCACACAAGGTGCAGAGACTCTCTGAAAATTAGTGGAAGAATTAGGTGGGTCTCCTGGATGCACGGTGGTTAGACACAAATTCCTTTCTGTGGACATCAAAGGCTGAAAAAGGAAAACAAAGTTGAAGAAAGTGAAGAGAACCATTAAAAATTGTACTAGCACATGTATAATGTCACTGATTGAACATTAAAAGTGGGAAGATTGTAGGAAAATGGCTTTATATGTGTTCCCGAACACCATAAACCAGTGTGGAAATTGTAATGAGGCCAGATGTTTGTGGTTGCATCATTGCATCTGTGACCCCCAGTGACCAAGTCATGGCATTAACGGACAACAGCGCACTGTGCACTGTTAAATGTTTGCAGACCAATCAAAACTGTGTTTGTGCTTGTTTGCAAATACCCTTGGGACAAATTGACTTTTTCATAGTCCACAGCCATCATAACATATGGGGTAACAGATGTAGCAATATCATAAATATATATTGGAAAAGTTAAACAAGAGCTTAAAGAGTTTAATTAGTGTCTTCCATCCCGCTATTAAGCAACTGTGAAGTGTAATGTTTGACTTGAATGTTATATACCATTTCACGTGTGCGGAATGTTTAGAATCCTCAAACTAAAAATAATGTCTGTGGGCATCATTTGATATTTTTAATATATATATATATGTATATATATGTATATATATGTATATATATATATATATATATATATATATATATATATATATATATATATATATATATATATATATATATATATATTCAATTTCTGTGGTTTTTCGATTTTAATTGAAACCATAATGCCCCTTTAACAAAGTTTTTTCTTTGAATTTCATAGGTTTTTATTAGTCCAATGTAACCATAACACCCCTTTTTACAACGTTTTTTCAGTGAATTTCATAGGTTTTTACCAGTGCATGCTATTTTCCTACAACTTACTGATATCATACTTACCCAATATAGCAATGTTTGTGTACAATTTTCAAAGTGTCACCTTAAAACTCTGCCATTACCCACCTTCTGGAATAATTTTTAACACTTCCATACACTTTTTGCAACTATTTAAACTAATTTTGCATCCGTAGACGTCTACGAACATCTGGCTTCATAGCAGATGTTCCGGACAGTGCCACATGACCATACACAGGCACGCGTCATGATGACGTGTCCGAGAACCCGTCTGCACTTTACGATAAGATCTCTGCTTCGTGGACAGTTCAGAACTGCATTTTCTACTGATCTAGGAACTTTCAACTTCAAAATTTCCCTTGCACAGCTCCAACGCCTATTCCTACTCATTATCCATTAACAATCTAGTACACAGTACATACTTTTAGCAAAACTGCTATTTATCTTAAAATGGCATCCCTCCTCCCCAAGAGCCACCAGCACTGCTGTAATCAAGGAGCATGAGAAACACTGCCCCCTTCCTTAGAAATAAGGCACGTGCAAAATGTTCCCTTGTCCACCTACCCCTCCATATTAGTGTTTGGTTCCTCTTCCCTCATTTCCCTCTCCACCTTTCACTCTCAGATATCCTGCCCAAAAAATACATCCAAAAACAACAAAAGACATTCCTTTAGGAAACACCTTTCACAGTTAAAAAATAGAACAAAAAAAAACATGTATAGACGCCATCTACTTTATATTTCTCAGTAAAATACCTAGACTCAATAAGATTTTCCAACATTTCCATTTGCATTTTGTGTTATGCTAATGGATATATTGTGGTGTTCATCCTCCGCTCCAGGGACTGAAACGGTGGATACCGGCTAAGCAGCCCAAGTTATCAGCCCAAGCAAAGCAAGGGTGGATAACAAGGTCTCTGGACCATTATCCCCCCATTCCAGCCCCTGAAATGGGGGATGAAGGCCATTGGCACCGTAGGTTCCCAAAGCGGGAAACCGGGGTGCTAAAAAAGAGGATTTTTAGGCGTCCTAGTGTAGGAAGGAAAATCCTTTTCCAAGATGGCCACCATGGAAAGGGAAGGCGAGGGTTCCATACAGGGCCCCTCTTCACTTTCCATGGCAGCCTAGAGAAGGCAAAAAGAGAACCCTATGACCATATTACCCCAAGCACATTTTTCTGCCCTTTCAGATCTATCCTAATTTCGAATAACTTTACCACAAAGCCAGTCCCAGGTGGACATGGCCACTTTAATCCTTTGTTTTGTCCCTTGTGGTCATGGCCAGTAGCCAGATTGTCCAGATCATGACACGGACAATCTGGCCACTGCCCATGGCCACAGGCTACCGCTCAGTCACTAAAGGTATACCACTATTTTTTGTAGCTACATTATGACACTTGTCAAATAATAAAACACTGCCACATTTGCAAAACCATGCTTGTAGGTTCTTGCCAATGCTCTGCAAGTTTCCTGGAAATCCACCCATATTTTATTTTTTTCAAAAGTGTGAAATGTATGCACATACAATCGTCATATAACCTAGCCCCACTTGACAAAATCCATTCAGACTTTACGAAAGGATCTATATCTAAATCTATAATCTTTTTGCAAACCTTTGTCTAGATTTGTCAAATAGCGCCACATTTATAAGCCTTTAAAATATTTTGGGACCCCCCTCTAATTTTGCTCCCTCTTGACAGAATCCCACCAAACTTCGCAAACACATGTATATCTTGATCTATTATCGGTTTGCCAAATGAAGTGTAGATTTGTCAAATGGCACCTCATTTATAAGCCTTTACATTATTTTGGGACCCCCCTCATGACAGAATCCCACCAAACTTTGGAAAAACTTTCATATCTAAATGTATTATCAGTTTCCCAAATTAAGTGTAGATTTGTCAATTGTCACTTCATTTATAAGCCTTTACATTATTTTTCGGACAGCCCTCTAATTTTGCCCCCTCATGACAGAATCTCACCAAACTTTTCATACTCACCCAGAATCAGCTCAGGAATATAAATCCAAAATTGCATTTCCATTTAGTGGCGCCAAAGTTATGAGCCATCCAAGAACTGCATTTCACCAGCCCTGTAATGCTGAGGTGTCCGTGATCTTTTCAGGACTGTTCGGGAACATCTGAACTGTGCGCGGACATTCGAGGCAAAAAACACCTGATTTTTTTGCTTCTTGAATCCATATCCCATCCCATGCTCATCACCCCTCACCTCCCCAGAGATTATTTGATAAGTTTGACAAGTGCAATGTTGTGTATTTTAATATGATTTTGCCGCAATGTCCGTGGACAGCGGCGAAGTCCGCAAATCCAAGATGGCGGGCGTTTCCAAAAATTTGACGCACTTCACGCTCTTCACCATCCAATCAGTGAACACGTTGCATGTCCATGGACATAACGCAAGCCGATTAACCAATCAGTGTCCTGTCCGCAGAGCGAACAGGGAAGTGTGTCCACGGAGCGGACATAGATATCATTAATTTTTTATGATCTACTTTTTGGTCATTTTAAAAAAAATGATTGGCAGATTTTCACCAAATTTACAAAAGCCTGCTTTTGGGACCAAGCCGCTGCTCCTACCACGAATTTGGTGAAAATCCATCCAGCGGTTTGGGCTGTAGGCATGAGCAAAGTTTTTTCCCCATTCAGTCTATGGGATAAAAAGACATTTTGGGACCACTCCTATAACTTTCCCCCCCCTGGACCAAACTTCACCAAACTTTGCAAAGAATTTCAGAGTGGGCCATATTCTTTTTATGCAAAGTTTGGTGTGGATTCGTCCAGGGGGGGTGAAGTTATAAGCCGCCCAAAAAGTGCTCTTCCTATTGGATTAGCAACTTAACCATAACTACACGACCACTACTGTGGGCTGTGTAATAAACATCAAAATAGCAAGTTACAAAGAATGTTAAATATTTGGTATACATTGTACAGATCTAAGGGAGGAGAATCACTATGGGCGTCAAACATAGAAGATTGGAAAAGTGATATAAGTTAAAAATTAGGGGAAGGAGTGATAGAAACATCATCACATGTATGATCGCGTAGTCCATTGCACATGATTGACGGGATTTTGGGGGTCACTGTTGACAAAGACAAGTTTCATAGTGATATTTATTTTTCTTTCAATATCATTATTGCTATATGTACATAACTGGATTACATTCTCTTGATTCCTGACATAATTTCTGCACTGAGATTTCTATTTATTGCAGTCTTTTGACAAAGGTCATTTGTCCCAATTATTTTTCTGTGGGTCATACTTTGTTTCGTTTTCTTGTTCTTCTGAATTGTGACATACACAATATATCTATCCATAATAAAGTTAATATTTATTTATGGTTTTTGAGGAGAGAAAAATGAAAGTTCAAGATGGCTTGCCAGTAATGGCTATTACAGAAGAACAGATGTACTTATAGAATCTTGAACATTGGCCTAAATAGAGCGATAAGGCATAATCCATTATGAGTCTGCTTCATGAAAAGCTCCCTAATAAAATATAGCCTTTATTCCCAGGAAATCTGGTCAAAAGATACTTTTAGTTGATAGCAAACAACCCCCAAACTGAAGCTGTTGAAGACTTATAATGTGAATCCTTAGATAACAAAGTATATTTAAAATGACAAAATAATTAAATACATTATTGGCTCTAAATTTTGAATTGAAATCAAGATTTGAATTCAGCAAAGCGGCTCCATTGACATGCACATACCAAGGGTATATATCAATATGTATTCATTATCAATACATTTACATATTTTTATTAACTCAGCTCTGCCTGTAGTGACAGAAACCTAAATAATGTCTCTTAATTCAGAATTGTATTGTGTTTATGAATACAGAGGCTCCAGAAATGGCCTAGGTCTAAACGAGATATTATAAGGGAAAGACATACTAGAGTCTAAATGTATCCAAATTCCTAAGGGTCGGCTCTACCCACAGTCAAATCCACCCCCATAATGCATGGCAAAGTACATTGGGCCATTTGAAATAACGACGAGTATTATAGAGGGTGGGAGTAGCTGAAGAGTACCTACCACATGCTCTATCCAATCCAAAATGACTGTGTTAAATGGGTGGAGTTTGTGAAGTATTTACGGTTAAACACATTGGAATTTGGGAGTTTTGGGGAAAGCATCAATGGGAGAAAGTAAGCTTGTCTGACTGTTAAAGAGTGGATTGGAGTTCCAACTGGATGAGGCTGATGGATGTAGTCCTTAATAAGGCTTTTGAATGAATGCAGAAGCCTTTCCAAGACAGAACCAGATTTCCTGAGAGGAATTGTATAGCAGAAAGAGAGATTGACAGGAAGAGCTTACCTGGTGGAACTGCCTGGATCTGTTGATATCTCTGCCTGTTCTGGGCCTCTAAATGACAAACTAAAAGTGAATACAATAACCCCAGTGCATTTAGATAAATACCCCATGAACCAATTAAATCCCAGATAGCAGTTAGAAGTCTTTTGGGGAAACTCTGTTATAAGAAATGGCACTAAATAAGGATTGGGAATGCAAATTAAACTTTCTAGAAGTATATTTAAAATAAAATGCACTAGAAAATTGTACATGCAATATTTTTTTTTCTGGTAGAAACAAATTAGCAATAGATTCCCCTATTTGCCAGAGGAGAAAAATATATCTGGGGTTGTGAGCAAGCCATACAACATGACTCACATATTTTCAGTGATTGATACACTTCTTGAACTGTAAAAACCATAGTTTACATACAAGAAAAATCCTGAATAGAGTACTGGAAGTGTAATAGGAATGAAGTTATACCCCTTAATTCCCAGAAAATAGTATACATTTAACTAATCAATTTTATTATTGCACAAAACTATGCACATAAAATAACATAATTCTGCCTTAAGAATTTTCCTAAAGCCAAGTAAAGTTAATGTGCTGATTTCATTTCTATTTCAGTATTTAGCTTATGCTTGTGTGACCCTTTAATACATCAAGATTTGTTGTTCTATAGACACATTCTTCTTCCCTGATCCCAATAATGTAGACTGTATAAGCAAGTGAACACTACCAAACATTCCTGTATAGATTCCCCAGATAGAAACCAAAGCATCCAAGATGTGAAAGTGAATGCAATCTATGTTAAGGCAAGTTTCTTTGATGGCAAGAAAACTAAATAGATTGTGATGTAAAATATAGTCTAAAATGGTTTTGACAATGAAAATGTGCATGTTTATATTGGAGATGATTTCACACTTTTGTCTAGAATAGTCATATTTGCTTCTATTCATATGGCTGTGTGTGTGTGTGTGGGTGTGTGTGTGTATTGTGAATGCAAATGTTAGCAATATACTATCTGACAGGTTGTGTTTCTTTTCTGTATGCAGTGTAAAGAAGGAGCCAAGTACCCCACCTCAACAACTTCGCCCATATTGGCTATGTGTTGGGAACTGAAGTGTGAGACACATGCGGTACCAGTGAAAATACCGATATGGAAGAGAATCAGTAATGTGCAATTGGTGCAGTTCCTGTGTTTGTTTATTAAATCATTGGGTCTGTGAGAAATAAATCCACGCTGGATTAAAATAAATAACTGAATAGGTGTATGGTATTTGATTTGGAAGTGGTGGTAGTATTGTTGCAATTAGATAGAAGTTGGTGTATTCTATTTGTTTATTTCTTTTTCCATTTTAGTGGTATTCATCTATCTGTTGGTTTGCTGCAGATTTTTGGGACAGTTAGATACCTGTTGACGTATTCTAACTGTTTATTTCTTGTTTTATTTTAGTGGTATTTATTTATCTGTTTGCTTGTTGCAGAATCTTGGGGCAGTTAGATACCTGTTGGTGTATTCTAACTGTTTATTTCTTGTTTCATTTTAGTGCTATTCATTTATCTGTTTGCTTGTTGCAGAATCATGGGGTAGTTAGATACTTGTTGGCGTATTCTAACTGTTTATTTCTTGTTTCATTTTAGTGGTATTCAGTTATCTTTTTGCTTGTTGCAGAATCTAGTGGCAGTTAGATACCTGTTGGTGTATTCTAACTGTTCATAGTTATGAAGTTGAAGTTTTGTTTATGCTCATACACAGATTAGTTGTTAAATTCTGGTTTTAAGAATATTAATTAAGCGTTTACAAGATTTGCTGGTAATCTCTGTTTTAGAGTAATGGTAGTATCATTACATTCAAACCATCCACAATTCTTTTTTATATATTCAGTGTAGTGACCTGCATTGGTTGTGGTTCCTGCATGGTAGATTATAGCTATTGTTGTGAAGGTTTTCTTACCAAGTGATTGACCATGTGTGAATCCAGTCAGCTTCCAGTTGTTTTTAGTACCATCTGTATTGTAACATAAAAGCATTACTATTACCTATTTACTATGTGTCTCTATTTGTAAGGTCGAGCGATTATCTGAATTGCAGGTAGTACATAATTTGCTATGGTTCACATTTTGTACAAGTTGCTGAAATGGAATGAATTCACAATTAGGTATATATACATATATGAAGCGTTCATTAGGAACTTCTTCTTTTGCTATATGGCTGCAAAGAGTGCATGTATGTTTCCACATGTATAAAATCTGAACGATTTCATTTATAGGTATGTTTTTGTTTTCTAGTACTTGTAGTAAGTACATTAGACATTCTTGTGGATCTTCTTGTGTGTTTATAGTGAATTGACCATTCCACCACAGTAGTCCAATTCCTTCCTTATTCCAGAAACACTGTAACTGTTGTCAGGATTGGATTGTTGGTTGAATTTCTGTGAAGGACTAACATTTGCAAACACAATTGGTCTGTCCCGTGTAAGTAAATGTTGTCAATAATTGGTGGCAAATGGAATAGAATATTGATTGCTACATTTGCTTAGTAATATACACCAGTTGTATTTGAAAATGTGAATGGACCTGACAATTCTGTGTCCAAGTCATTTGTTCGGAGTGTGGGTTATTTCTTTGAAGAGGTAGTTGAGTTAGTTTGAGCAGAAGATTCTTCTTTGGTTGTGGTCCTTGATGAGGTATTAGCTTCTTTTACTTTCTTTGGAGGAATTGCTGTGAGATCCTGCATAGTTTGAGTCTGAAGTAGTTTTCTTTTACAAAGTTTTGGTTTTTGCGGAACAGGATAGGTTTTTAGATAGGGGGTGTAGTGTGAATGCAGTCTATTGTATTCTAGAATGCGAGGAATATCAGAATTTACTTTACTTGCATCAAAGTTGATTATAAATAGTCCGTCAAGTGTAAATAAGCGTGATAGTGCTACATAGCTCATGCCTTCTTTTAAGACTGTGCTACCAATATCTATCAATGCTTTATCTAGGGTAAGACCTTGTGATTTGTGAATGGTGACTGCGTATGCTAGATAAAGAGAAAATTGTTCTCTGCGTACATACATGTCTTTAAAAAGAAGGAAGCGGGCTGTTGAGCGTCCTATCCTTTTAACTTCTGATAGTTTGTCAAAGAGAATATTGACAAACCGAATGTTGTTGTCATGTGGGTATGTTTGAAAGCCAACAACTATACCAAGTGCTTCATTAACTAGTCCTTGGTCCACATCAAGGTTATGTTTAAGCATTACTCTACAGTTTAAAGATAATTTTAATATTTTCTCCATACCAGCTGTGTAAGAGTTAGAGTTTTCGAAGGTATTTAGCCTTGTTGTGGCTTGCTGACACATGGGTAGTGTCATAGCATGTACGTCCAGTTTGTCTGCAGAGCAAATTTGAAGTATTGGTTGCATTTCTTTTTTAACTTTGTTTCATTCCATTTTGAACAGCTTGCCAGAGTTGGCATTAAGGACATACAGTTTACATTTGTGTGTGCTAATTGCACCATGACATCAATAGCACATGAGATATGGCCGTAGAGTGCATGGATGTGCCTGGTTTTTAATGTAGATTGTGCTTCTTGAGATAGTACACCAACTCTAATAATTGTTAAAATATTGGTGTATGTGAGGTCTGCAGAATGACCCATGTTTTCAGTTAATTCTCTGTATTGCAAATGTTGCCAAAGGTTGACATTTCCTATGCTGCCAAGAGTTTTACAGTATAGTTTGTACCCTAAGGTTTTAAAAATAGGTTCACCTTTAACTGGTGTAAATTGAAGAAGATCTCCGAAAATTATAATGTGTTTTCTTCCAAAGAGTTCTTCATAGTCTGTTTTCAGGGCCTCTTGTAATCTGAGGTGAATGAAGGCTAACAGTAGATTGGAAACCATGCTTACCTCATCGATTAGCAGCATTTCATATGTTTGAAAACTGCATAGTTTAATTGAAGCTTCTGGGGAAAGTTTGTAATAGTCTAATTTGTTTTGGTGTTCTACTGGAAGGAGTAGTAATCGGTGTAAAGTGACACTGCCAATGTTGTAGGCAGCTAAACCTGTGGGGGCAATTACAACAGCTGACAGTTTGTTGTTGGTCACATGCTGGAGGAACTTGCTGATGATTTTGATTAAGAACGTTTTGCCTAAACCAGCTTGACCACTCATGTATAGCAGTATAGGTTTGTAGTCTTGGCAGGTACAATTTTTACTTTCATGTTGCACACCATGTTCAATTATTTTTGTTACTTCTTGGAAAATGCTACGCTGCTCATTGTGTTGTTGTGATTATAGTAGAGCAAAGTCTTCTGTAGATTGCTCATACTGACAAATGGTGTTTTCTACTTCTGTAATGGCTAATTCTGCCTCAAGTGCTATTAGTGGCTGTCCAAGTGGTTCTTGGCTTCCTGTTACAGAAGGTTGACTACTGTCAGAAGTGTCCACATCTAGTTGCGCCTGGAGATCTTCTTTGTGTTGCTGTTCTTTGTGCAACATTATTTTGTACTCTGTAAAGTATATATTTGTTATAGTGCTTTCATTTGCTTTGAAAGCGTTTTCATAGGAGTTATAGGTATCTAGTAAACCTTCTTCTTTTCTCCATGGTTTAAAAACTTGTAGCAGGGACATGTAATACAGTTCTTATGTTGAGGAGTTTTTAATGACAATTTGATATGATTAATTAAGCTTTGTTTGGTAAGTTTCAATAAGCTGCCTTCACAATTTTCTACTCTGTATCTACCTTTCTTTTCATCTGGTTTAATAATATTTTTGTATGTGAAGTTTTGGGCTACGTGGTATAGACATATGGTTTCCAAAGTGGTACTCTTGTTTGGGTAGTATGTGTCTAGTAAATTGTTTTTCAAAATTTCTTGGTTGTTGTTATAATTTTTGGCTATTGTTTCTATGTCTCCATATGATTTGAGAACTCTTTTTCTAGATTCAGCAGGACCAAGACTTAGCCATACTATATTTTCCAATTGTCCATACAAGACAGTACCGATTAAACAGTCTGCAGCTTCATGGGAGAGCATTTTTATATCTAAGCTGTACAATTTCTGTGATTGTGTTTTGTCAGATGATATGTCATCCCAGAGGTCTTGAAGCTCTGTTTTTTTTGCTTTGGTTAAGTAGGCTGTGACATATCATGCAACTGCAGTGTAATTGACTGCAATGTACTGCACATCTATAGTTGCATTCCAGAGGAGGGCAATGATTGCATTGTAATCATTAATGTATTGTGATCCTTCTGTTTATCTTTTCTTAGGTGAATTACCTTTGACACTGTCTAACTGAAGACATGAAGTTATTTACTTGACCTGCTGTTGAAAATGGTCTAGAGAAACCAAAGTGGCATTTGGTGTAGCATATCCATTTGTTTTTATATTTGCAACGACAATACTTCCCACATTTGTGTCTTTGAAATTGTAAAATGTGTGAATGAAGGTCACTATGTGTCGTTTGTGAACGGATTCCACAAGTGGCATATTTTTGGATGAACTGCAAAACAGTGGCATTACTGTCCTGACCAAATTTAGGAGAATCTTTAATCCACAAAAGCATGGTATTCTTTTCTCCAAAAGAAGTGTTGCACTTCTCCGAGGGGAGGAACAGTTTTATTACAAATGATGTGTAGCATAGCAATGACGCGATGATGCAAACATCTTGATACATTTACAGGATCTAGAGAGCAGAGTTCTCCTGACGTTTTTATATCTATATTTGTTTTGTTTTTGTTTGCTACGTGTAGGAAATTGTGTAAATCTTCCCATGCATATTCTGCACAACTGAATGTCACAAACCAAGTGGGTGGACAAAGGTTTCTTATCATACAGCGTACATCTCCGTGACGTCGGAACCAGTATTCATTTGTACCACGCATGTTTGCTAAAAGATTTGTAATGCTTGACTGTAAAACCTCATCTTTTTCTTGCACTTTTTGTAGTAATTGTGTAGCTGAAATAGTTTGAAAATGGGTACCTGAATTCAATGTGTGTGCAACTCTGCAGCATAGAGTTGCTAGTTCACTTTCAAAGAGAAGGTAGAATATGTATTCAATATTTTGTCTGAATCTGGGGTCTTCAGAATACATTCGTAAAGAGCGTTATTCTGATGCTGTTATTTCTGTGGGTCTATCATCGCACCTTCCTCCTTTTCCAGTAGGAAAGAGTAGAGAAAAGTCACGTGATTCTATACATTTTTCCCATATGCTGATTGGAGACCCTTTGGCTTGTCGCATTTGGCAAATTGCCAGTGCATCATCTGTGATGTCTTTAGAGTCCAATGAGTGAATTGTAAAATGGTCTAAAATATTGGATTCTGTAGCAGGCTCTAGAAGTTGAAACTGACCAGTTTCTGATGAGTCATCAATTATTTCAGTGGTTTCCCTAAGGTTTTCTTCAATATTAATTTATTTGTAGTATTCATTGTTGTCTTTTAAATATTGCAGGTCTTGCCTAACTTTATATAAGTCCACGAGTTGCTGCCAAATGTTTTTGTCTTTTGTAGGTATGTCATCTACTAAGATAATGAAAGATGGATCTATTGGACGTTGCACTCCCAGAGTGCGTAGATTTTCTTTGAGATCTAATGGCAAATAAACTACTTTGTCACAAATGTCTTTCACTAATTCATAGGGAGGTAGTTTTGCTGTTTTTGGTTGAAGGAGTATTATTGCTTGAAATGGGTGCACTGTTTGAATTATGATGCTGTCATATAGGTTAACTTGTTGCAGGGGTTTTGGTAGTGGGAATAATTCCACGTTATTTGTGATAGAACATGAAGGTGTTTGGTTGTTGTCAAGTTTTGCAGTGCAGTAACTTCAAAGTATTAAGGGGTCTGTGATTTCATATTTGTTTTCTGCTATAAGATAGAGAGCTAATTGGAACCACTTGGAATCTTCATTGTCTTTATTTTTCGCACGTCTACAGTTTTTGTTTTATTTTTATAAAAAAGTCCTGCGGCAACACACACACACATGGTTTGGTACTTCAGCAGATGTACTTTTAAACTTTAGTATTTCTTTTTTGTATGTGTGTAGTAGAAGGTTGCCATCCGTAAAGTTGTTGCTAGTCTATTGTATAGCTGTTATTAACAGGCCCGTTGTTAGCATGCTCCCCATTCCCATTGAGCCCTATGGGAGCTCGAATGCGAATGTGGATGTCCCGGGTCCGGGTTCCTTGAATGAGGAATTACCGGGCCCTCCAAGGTTGGAATGGCCTGGTAATTCCTCATTTAAGGAACGCGGACACGGTACCCGGTAAGGGGGTAGCCATGCCGCTAATAGCGGCATGGCTGCCTCCTAACTCGTAATGACCCCCAATTCAAACTGTTTCAGAATGCCCATTACGTTAAAAATGCACATTTGAAATTTCACCAGTCCAGTGTGGATTAATTAAGCTGTTATACACCTTGCCCGAGGGCCGGACTGGGAGTTGTTGGTCCTGAAGACCACGAGCCTCATTACGAGTTCGGCGGTAGCCATGCCGCTATTGGCGGCATGGCTGCCGCCGAAATCGCGTCCGGGTTTGGGTCCTCGGAATGAGGACTTACCGGGCCATTCCGAGGTCGGAAGGCCCGGTAATTCCTCCCTCCGAGGACCCGGACACGGTCCTTCCCCATTCCCATTTCAGCCCCCATAGGACTGAATGGGAAAGGGAGCAAACAACGGGCCATTACGAGATGGCCCATTGTTTGCTCCCTCTTCCCCTCGCGGGACCCGCTCTGCACGTCTGGTGAGACCAGATGTGCAGAGCGGGTCCAGCGAGGGGAACTCGGAATCGGGCAGTAAGGGTTTGATGGCACCGGCACCTTTACCGGTGCCGTTAACCCTGTACCGCCCGACTCGTACATGCCTGGAGTGGTTGCTGGGAACTAACTAGTCCATGGCAATCATGTAAGCGGTGGGATGGGCAAAACACCAGGCCATGTCTGCCAGGTGCGGCACAGCAAAGGGGAGGCGTAGGTGGTTGATGGTCATCTCCTACTCTAAAATGTTAAGGAGTGAGTGGAGAAGGGATGATTTCACGTCTGGCCAATGTCCGTCAGTTGTGGCATGGACGAGGTGGTGAGCAGCACTGGCTGGGGGCTTCCAAACCCCACCCTATGTAGGTAAGGACCTGGGTGAGGGGCAAGTTATTTAGGTGCCTATGCTGCATCTGTCAGGTGTGGCCTAGGCAAGGAGGAGAGCAGCACTGACAGCATGGATGTCAGCGAGGCACTCCTGGGAAGAGAGGAAGCGCTGCACTAAGCGCCATGCTCACCTGGCATGGTTGTCAGCGCAGTGCTCCCTCTCAGCCATATCTGCTCTCAGTGCAGAGTTTTGTGATGAGAGGGAGCCTGCGCTGACAGCCATGTGGTGCTGGCAGGAGGGCTGTCAGTGCAGTGCTCCCTCTCACCATGGGAGGACTCTACTAAGAGCCATGCAGGGCTGGCAGCATTGCTGGCAGAGCAGCACTTCTGTCATGAGAAGGTGCACTGGTCTGACAGCCATGCAACCAGCCAGCACGGGCGGATTGCATGGCCTTCTTTCATTGGCTAATCTCCAGGCTATCTGGACTTTTAGAGCCATGCCAGCTCATACAGGCCAAAAATTGGCCACTGGGAGAGTGCAACATAATTAAGCTTTATAGACACAGCCTGGGGGCCATTCCAGGAGTATTGGGCCCAAAGATCGAGTTAAAGGCCTAAGAGAAGCAAAGGCATTTAACACGGTTTGCAGGCACATAACGCCTGGAATGCAAAATCTTTAAAGCAATTATGACCCATTCAAATTTGGTGTTATGGGGTTAAAAAAAGTCAATCTGTTTGGAGTGGTTGCTGTGAACTGCCGTCTTTCCAGCAACTACATAGACACATGATTGGGAGGGGGCAGAGGGTCAGGGCATAGCAAACATCTAGGGCTGTGTCTACCATGTGCCACCATGCAAAGTAATTTAAGTGAATGTAAGTGTTAGGGGAAGAAGCCAGGCCACACGTACCAGTGCAGCTCAGCAAAGAATGAGCAGCTAAGGGGATGAGCAATCCCCCAACACATTATGGTAAAGAGCCAGTAGTGTTGGGGTCGGGGATTTCTGTTGCTTGGGGCATGTCTGGCAGGTTCCACCCAGCCAAAAAAGGGGTTGATGAGGTTGGCAGGGCTGTCTGCACAAATGATGAGACAAACACTGTGAGGTGTGGTGCACAGGGTTGTCAACGTGGTACTCCATTGATAAGAGGGAGCACCGCATTGAGAGACCCGCCAGCAGCAGTGACTGGGGTGTCAATTGCTCCCCCTCTCATTGGCCATTTATGGGTATTTTATTTCATTTACGAGCCATACCAGCACATATGGTCTATACATTGGCCAATGGGCGAGTGCCACATCCTTATTAGCATGAGGGAGCAATGACAAACACAATCTGATGGCTCTTAATGCAGGTATCAACCGCCGTGTTCTCCACATTCCAAGTCATCATTTGGCTCACTGCAGTCACCCTAGCCTCCTTATTCCCTCTGTGACCACTGCACACTCGTGCACGGTGCTCACTGATCGCATTGCAGGAGGCCTTTACCAAACACACTGCTAAGGAAAACCAGTGCCAAAGTATCAGTCGGTGGGGCTGCAAGGGAGGAATGCCTAGTCTGAGCAATAAAAGCCACAGGGAAGGCCCGGCCATAGACCATTTCAGTCTTCCAAATTTGTCCCACAGTCCAGCCAGGCTCCTGCTTTTGCGATGTTGGGGTCCCTTTTTCCTAGAATTTTTGGAACAATATGAAAGCAGAGACCATTATCACATTGCACTGTATTCAAAGCACTCTAATCGTTCACATTCTGTATAAATTAGTACCTGGTTCCCATGCCCAGGTGCTAACAACCCCATAGCCCATTAGAGCAGACTACGATCCACCAGCTGTTAAAATGACCGGAGACTGAATTCCACTTAGCTGGAGCCTCAGAATATGTCTAGGGGTCATGAACCATCTGTAATGCCTCTTCCTGGGGGGCTGTAGGTTATATGATCATTTCATGTAGAAGTTGTATCTTCTTGACAGTACGCATATTCTCCATTGAAAAATAAATAAGGCAAAATGAACTAGCCTGCATGTAAATCGACACACAATTGTTTCGAAATCTGCAGGGAATTCGTAGGAATGGAGCTTAAGTCCGTCAATGCATAACTATCATGACCCCTAACATACATTAGGACCGACATTAGCACATTAAAATAACTTCGAGGTTAACAAAGGTACAGGGATCGGCAACCCGGGGAAGCAAAGCCTTTAAATCACAGACAATTAATATACAATAGCTGCTAGATAAAGCACCAAAAAAAAAAGAAAAATTAGAATAAGCACTGATTCTACACTATTGTAGAACTGTATGGCGGCAGTAGTTTGTGTCCTACTTCACTGAGTATTTATGGTGCACATAAAATCTACAGACATATCAAACAAATGGCCTTAATAACATATACAGAGAACGGCTCACAAGAGGCAGCTTAGCGATAAATGACTTCCTTGTTTCAACATGGACTTTCAGCGCATGGTACATAGCTGCAGGTCTTTCTATTATTCTAATGATAGCCATCTAGGGACGTCCTTGTATCATAACTGAAAGCAGCGGAGTGTTAGTATGCCCAGGGTCAGTGCTTGGGTGTTCCCTAGAGGCAGGTTTCACAATGGAGACAACATCACAAGGAAATTAGATCTTTCGAAAGTCAGGGAAATTCTGTACACATTTACATGGCATTAGACATGGAACTTCCAATTACTGTGGCTTGTATTCTTTGGATATTTCCATCAGCACATTAAACCATTGTTCATACTGTCACTAGACATCGGCCAAATAAGAATTTTTTTGTATGCAGTCTACTAAAATAATAAAACCAGGACGCCGTTCTTGTTAGAATGTATGGAGGAATAAGCCAAACATAGTTGCAGTTGGGTAAAGCCTTTAAAATCCGGGCCATCCTCAGTTCACCCACATTTTAAAGAAGCCTGTGAATCACGAAACACTTATCACTTCGATATTTCCCAAAACAAATTCACAATGAACCCTTTGGAAATGCAATTTCATCAGCTGCAGACAGTGTAAGGTATTAGCAGCTCGAAAGCAACAATATAGTTAATTTTACATCGATGCTTACATTGACAATTTCAAAAATACTTTATCCTGTAACTTGTCTGCTCTTTCATCAAAGGTCACCACATTTTGCACGCAACTGTTGAGGCCAGACCCGAAAATGCATTCCAAATTTTGAATGTTTCCATCAACCTCTTACAGAGACATCATTTCACCAAAATGCCAGGGGCAGCGGAAGTGACATCACAATGCCAAACACCCCTAGTGACATCACAGGAAGTGATGACATTTGACTCCACCCCCACTAGCCATCACACTTAGTAATGTCATGTGGCCCGCCCCAACTTGACATCACAGGAAGTGGCATCATAACGCATTATTCTTCAGTACTCTAAGAAAAATATGGTTACGATATCACTGTTTTGTGACATTTCATACAAGAATGGATCATCATATGTAGCAGTGTGTCAAGGCCCATGTTGCCATGGGAAGTGTATGAACCCAAATCCCCTCTTTATGTAGATCTGTCCTGTTAATTCAACATGACTACAGAGTGAAATCACATTCTGGGGGGACAGGGGTGGATAGGCGGGTATAGGAATAGGGGAAAGCCAGGATAAAAGGTGAGAGGGAGAACATTTCACCAGAGAACATGTATTCTTCTAGTCAATGGCATCCACAGTCTTCAATGATTTTGGCACTCGCCCCATTTTCTTCTGATTCGACAAGTTACCTTCAGTGTTGTGTTTTACTGTTTGCAGTTGTTTCATGGACTTCATTATTCCTGTACAAAACAACCAGGTGTCTCTGATATTCTTCTCCTTCAGAACCTAGAGCTAAGTTTAAAATGGGTATGATTCGTGCATTGGCAAATACTGCTACCTGATCACCTTCCTGTATCTCTTCAAAGTGCTTGCATAACTCAAGAGGAAAAAACATTTAAAGTTTTTTTTTTCTATACATTACTAGTATCACACTCTCACACTTTCAAACAAGTATATATATATTTTTTTATTTCAGGTACATATCCTACCATACAAGGTTTGCAGAAGTTTAGTGTGTTACAAAACCTGATTATCAACATTGAAAACCTGTTATTCCACTTATGCAGTGCTTCTTCTTTGCCATTCTAGTGCTGCATCCTTACCCACAATCTGAAAAGGAGACTATGTGGAGTACACTGCGTGCAAACCTGCAGTACCCATCACACATTTGAAGGATGGGTAGGTATTATACTCACATCCAGAAAACAGAGATTAAGACTCCATCTTCTTCCTAGTTCGCCCATGAGGCTTCTGGTGTAACACTGGTTCTTGTTTTAGTTTGGCTGAAAACAGGATAGTTAAAAATGTGTTCAAGGAATACAGTGCATTACTGAGTGATGCCAACTTCAGTACATGACTCCTGTCCCGATACTTTACAGAAAGAAAATCCTGGCTGCATTTTGCATTACTGCCTCACTCACCAACACTCTTTATATGCCTAGGTTTCCGTTCCTACATGTTCATTGTCCTCTACACACGGCACCTCTCCATTAAGGTACAAATTCCTACAGGTAGCACTATTGTATAGATTTTTGGATAATGCCCAATAGTTGATCTTCCTTCACTCTGATCATAAGACTTAAAATGTAGTTCTATACCAGATTGAGCAGAACAGTGGCTTGACAGACGTGTCCAGTGCTGCTGTTTCAATGGCAAGAGTTGGGCTGTGGAACAAATGGTGCATGCCTTTTCTCATGTAAATTGTAGATTCTGACTGGAAGGAAAGTTGTTACGTAGGTGTCCGGAAACCATGGAGGAGGGCTGTGAGTGTTCAATGGCAACAGATCAAGAGACAGAACTGTGGTAGTGTATCTGCAGGTGTTTGGCAGAGAGGTGACTGCAAGTATGCCAGGTGCTGTTTTGATGTCATGGAACACTGGCTGTGATGCAGATGGTGCCGGGCTGGTTCTAAGAGAAGACACTTAATGGGTGTGTCCCATCATTGCTTGGTTGACTACAAATCAAGATTAAGGTGTTGGCACGTGGCAATGTGAAGACAGAACTGTAGCTGTGGGGAAGCTGATGACTGGCTTAAAAGGAAGATGCTGCTTAGATGGTTGATCATTGCTTCATTGACTGGAAATCAAGAAGAGCCAGGTGGGATAGCACATGTTTTCATGACACACAACTCTGGTTATGCTGCAGCTTTTGGCTGACTTGGCAAGGAGATGCTGATGGAGGCTACTCAAATACTAAGAGACTGGAAGTTGGCAGATGCTTGTGGCTATGCTGCTAGTAGTGCCTGTCTGGCTCACAGGAAAATACTGATTGGATGTCTTGCCTTTGCTTGGACTGAAAATCTGTAGGAGGCCGGCAGTGTGGCAGATGCTGCCATTTTGAGGGACCACATGACCGGCTGTAAGTGTATATGGTGCTCTTCTTAATTGGGATGTTTCTGATTTATTGGTCCATTGTTGCTTAGCTCACTGGTATATAATAGGATGCTGACAAAACTCAACAGCATAGCCGGCAGTGTTTTGAAGGTAAAACACAGAAACTGGTTGTAGTGCATGAGCGATGTGATGAGAACAAGCTGGTAGTGCAGGACAGTGGCAGTTGGATTTGAAGACTGTATATGATATTGATTTTGATATTTTATTTCTATCATGCTCAAGAAACAGATAAATAATAATAAAATAATAATAATAAAAAAGGCAACAAACAGTGGTAGTGCAGCCAGCAATTGGCAAGTACTGGGTTTAAGGCAGCAGACAGGGTAGGTCTGATAAGTGCAGGAAGAAAAAAGGGGAGGGAACTGTATGGTTACAGATACAGACCCCAGTGCAAGGGGTGGCCTAAAGGCAGTGTATGAGGGTGGCAGGGTGAGCAGGTACCTGAAACCGAAGCTCAGAGGGTGGCTAGGTGCACAGTGCAAGAGAGAACAGATCAGGAGGGGAGAGGGGGAGCGTAGGCAGAAGCAAAGAGGAAGGTCTTGAGGTGCTTCCGGAACTGGAGATGGTTCTACTCAAGTTTTAGAGTGGCAGGGAGGCTGTTCCAGAGGGGGATCTACCTCCAGCTCATTTCCTTTAAAAACAACTGACCCTGAGGGAGTTAGAGGTAGAGGAGCGAAGAGCTTGAGAGGGGAGGTGTTTGCAGAGGGGAAGGTATTTTGGATCCAGGCCCCAGAAAGCCTCTGGGAAATGCAAAGGGTTTTGAATTTAATTCTTGCATCCAGTGGGAGCCACTGGAGAGATTTCAGAGCTGGAGAGATAAGTATGCAGTGATTGAGGCCAAGGACAAGTCTTGCAGTCCTGTTCTGGATTAGTTGCAGGGGGCGGACAGTAGAGGCAGGTAGATTTAGAAAGATGCTGTTACAATAGTCCAACCTAGAGAGAACCAGAGCTTGGGAGACCATAAGCTTCTGGGGGAAGGAGAGGAAAGGCAGAGTACCTCTGAGGAGGTGCAGTGGGAAGTCCAACTTTTTAGAGACATCAGAGATGAGGGCGGAAAAGGAAAGTGTGGAGTCAAAGATGACCCTGAGGTTCTTAGCCTCACAGGTGGGGGTAGGCGGAGGGCCAAGGGAGGCCGGCCAGAGAGTGAGGGTAAAGGATGGTGAAGGTCTGCTGATGGGGAGGATCATTGGCGGCACACCAATCTTGAATGGCAGTTCGGCAATCAGAGATGAGAGAGGGAGAGGAGGTGGCCGAGGGCAGCCTGAAAATGAGTTGAGTGTCATCAGCGTAGCACTGGAAATTTGAGCAAAAAATGGCAATGCAGTGGGCGAGAGTTGCCAGGTATTGGATGAAAAGCCAGGGTGAGAGGATAGACCCCTGGGGAACACCACAGGTACAGAGGAAGATAGATGATAGGAAGGGCCCAAGTTGGACCTGGGGGGGTCGATCAGAGAGGAAAGTGGTCCACCAGGCCAGAGCCTGATCAGTGACACCCAGGTTATCACAGAGATGGTTGAGTAGGATGGTATGGTTGACCATGTCGAAGGCAGAAGAGAGATCGAGGAGGATGAGGACATACAGTGATGATTAGTTCTGCCTGACTTGAAAAGAAGACATAACTGGAAAAGTGAGCTATAACATAGCAGTTTAAAAGTATATAATGATTCATCTTGTCAGAGGATAGCTCCTGTCCCGCATGTCAGCAAATCTGTCAATGGCTTCACTCAAATGTACCTTGTCAAACTCCATACGTTCACATGCCGAAGGCCATGCACCCAAAACCGAAGTTATAAGCACTGACGTTATAAGCCACCATGGGTGTGATATGCTGTGGTGGTTGTGGCCTGGACCTAGAGTCTTGGGTGCACTGAAGTTATAAGCCACCATGGGTGTGATATGCTGCGGTGGTTGTGGGCAGGGCCTAGAGTCTTGGGTACATGGTACATGGCTGTAATTGGAGTACATATTCTTTTTCAATTTCTGTGATGAAAGAAAAGAACATATTAGTGTATGTATTTTATAAAGACTTATTACATTGCATAATAGACATTTCAGCTTTTTTTACCCTCATATTTAGTTTACAAACCAGTGTACTGTGCAATTTGCTCAATTTCTGTGTTTGTTTTTCAAATCATTGGGTCTGTGGGAAAAAATAATCCATGTCGGATGTTTGTTTGTTTGTTTTCAGTGTTCACTTGTTGTTTCTGGCTAATGTTCTATATGTTGGCTTGTTGGCTTGTTGCAGATTTTTGGAGCAGTTAGATACCTGTAGGCGTAATATAACTGTCTATTTTTGTTATAATTTAGTGCTATTCATTTATCTGTTTGGTTGTTATAGAATCTTGGGGTAGTTAGATACCTGTTGGCGTATTCTAACAGTTTATAGTTGTTTAATTGAGATTTTGTTAATGTTTAAGTACATATTAGTTATTAAATTTTGGTTTTAAGAAGATTAAATAAGTGTTTATAAGATGTGCTGGTAATATCTGCTTTATCCACATGCACATTTCTTTTTTATATATGTTGTATAGTGACCTGCATTGGTTGTGGCTCCTTTGTGGTATATTATACCTATTGTTGTGAAGGTTTTCTTACCAAGTGATACTTGACCGTGTGTGAATCCAGTCAGCTTGCAGTTGTTTTTGGTACCATCTGCATTGTAACGTAGAAGCATTAGTATTACATAGTTAATATGTGTTTGTATTAGTAAGGTGGAGTGATTATCTGAATTGCAGGTAGTGCATAATCTACCATGGTTTGCATTTTGTACAAGTTGCTGAAATGGAATGGATTCACAATTAGGTATGGATACATACTCAAAGCGCTCATTAGGGATGTGTTCCTGTGTCACATTGTTGCAGAGAGTGCATGTATATTTCCACTTGTATGAAATCTGGAAGATTTCATTTATAGGTATGTTTTTGTTTTCCAGTACTTGTAGTAAGTGCATTAGACATTGTTGTGAGTTTATAGAGAATTTCACCATTCCAGCTCAGTAGTCCAATTCTTTTCTTATTCCATGAACACTATACGTGTTGTCAGGATTGTTTGTTGTGTTTCTATGAAGGACTAAAATTTGCAAACACAATTGGTCTGTACTGTGTAAGTAAATATAGTCAACAATTGGTGGCAATTGAAATTGAATATTCATTGCTACCTTTGCGTAGCAACTTACATCAGTTATATTTGAAAATTTGAATGGACCAGATAGTTCTGTGTTCAAGTTATTTTTTCGGAGTGTGTGTTGCTTCTTTGAAGGAATACCTGAATTACTTTGAGTAATAGGTTCTTCTTTGGTTGTGATAATTGATGAAGTATTAGTTTCTTTTACTCTCTTTGGAGGATTTGCAGTCAGATCCTGTTGCATTTCTGTTTGAATTAGTTTTCTTTTACAATGTTTTCCTTTTTGTGAAACAGGATATGTTTTTATATGTGGTGTATATTGAACGTAGTCTATTGTATTCTAAAATGCAAGGACTATCAGTGTTTAGTTTACTTGCATCAAAGTTGATTAGAAATAGACCGTCAAGTGTACGTAAGCGTGATAATGCTACGTAGCTCATTCCTTCTTTAAAGACTGTGTTACCAATATCTATCAATGCTTTGTCTAGGGTAAGACCTTGTGATATAAGAATGGTGACTGCATATGCTAGAGTTAGAGAAAATTGTTCTCTGCGTACATACTTGTATTTGAAGAGAAGGAATCGAGCTGTTGAGCGCCCTATCCTTTTTACTTCTGAACGTTTGTCAAAGAGAATATTGACAAACTGAATGTTGTTGTCACGTGGGTATGTTTGAAAGCCAACAACTGTACCCAGTTCTCCATTAATTAGTCCTTCCTCCACGTCAAGGTTACGTTTAAGCATTACTCTACAGGTTAAGGATAATTTTTATATTTTCTCCAAACCAGCTGTGTTGGAGATAGAATTTTCTAAGGTATTTAGTCTTGTTGTGGCTTGTTGACACATGGGTAGTGTCATGCCATGTACGTCCAGTTTGTCTGTGGAGCAAATTTCAATTATTGGTTTCATTTCTTTTTTCAACATTGTTTCATTGAATTTGGAACAGCTTGCAAGAGTTGGCATCAAGGACATACAATTGACATTCTTGTGTGCTAATTGTTCCATAACATCGGTAGCACATGAGTTATTGCCATAAAGTGCATGGATGTGCCGGGTTTTTATTGCTTGTGCTTCTTGAGATAGTACCCCAACTCTAATACTTTTTAAAATGTTGGCATAAGTGAGGTCTGCAGATTGGTGCATGTTTTCTAGTGATTCTCTGTATTGGAAATATTGCCAAAGGTTGACTTTTCCTATGCTTCCAACAGTTTTACGGCAGAGTTTGTGCCCTAAGGTTTTAAAAATAGGTTCACCTTTTAGGGGGCGCTGTTGCGCGCGAGACGGAATGGTCGCACTCGCGTGAGCTCCTGCGACGACCAAGGCCTGGAAGCCAATACGATGAATAATTCGACTTGGTTCGCATGAAAAACGCGAATAACTTATAAAGCAACACCTCATCCAACTGCAAGCGAAGTCCCGTGAAGAAACTCGCTCAATTGACAGAACCGCGCCGTGAGAAAGATCATACGGCTCAGAGCGCTGCTGGAAGAGGGGAGGAACCCGGCGATGGCGGCGCGGACTGCCGGGGACGCGGAGGAGGCACAGCGGGCCGGGTGGGGGACGCGGGCGCTCCGGAGTCCGTCGAGCGCCTGCTGGCCTTCCCCCTCCCACCCCGCCTGGGCACGAGACGAACCGGAGGATCGAAGACAGGGCCGCGGCCCGCAAGGTAGGAGGGCGCGGGTGCCAGGCTGGACTGCTGCTCCCGGGGCGCGTGGGAGGTCCGCATCGAGGGATAGGGCCTCCCCGCACTAACGCGCATCTGGGGACTCCGAGGAACCCGTTTGGAAGGCCAGCGGGGAGCTCTCCCTTCCCACCCATGCATGTGGGCGCCTTGGCGCGTTCCTCCATACCACATCCCTTCAATAAACGTGGACACTCGGAGACGAAAGGCCCCCCCCGTCCCCCAAAGGGACATCCCGCGGCTGGCTCGAGTGTAGTCGCTCGATAACTGGGCACAGACACGAAGGCACATTTGGAGGGGGCTGGTGGGCAGTGGCCCTCGGAGGCGGTGGTCATTGAGGGCGGCGGGCCTGCGGTGCTCTGGAAGTCACTGGCGGTGGGGGAGTACTGCAACAGCCAGCAGCCCCACGTGCAGGATAAGGGCCGGCTACTTCGGTGTGGGCTGCGGATCTGAAAGGCATTGCGTTGTTTTTTTTTCCCTGGCTCACCGCTATCACAGACATCACACCCCAACACGCTGAGAGGATACGGAAGAACTTGGGGCCAGAGGAGTTGTGGAGCTGATGGGGGTGCTCCCAGTTGGGGGCTAGCGTGGTCACAGCGATCACAGCGGACACATAGGTCCAGTACCGGAGGACAAAGCAACTAATAGATGGGGTGGCAGGAACTGGAACGTGCTCTCTGGCCACGGCGGTAGCATTAATCAGCCTGGAGGAAATACCACAAGCTTCACGCATAAGCGGGTTGAGGACAGTCCCCAGACCCTCGTGAGGAGGGGGGTGAGGAGTAGACTCCGTACAGACAATGCCCAATCGTCCTGGTCAAAAGAAAGGGAAGGGATCCATCGAAAGATTCACGAAAGCACTCGATAAAGGAGCACAACCCTTGATGTCTGAAGACGGGCCTCCACGAGAACAACCGGCGGCTCAAGCGGCCATGATGGATCCGCAGGCGGTCTTCCAAGCTATGCAGCAGGGGTTTGCTGCGCTCAATGTCAAATTGGATGGTATAACAGCTGAGGTTACATCCATTAAAACCAAGCTAGACAAGACAGCAGCACGCATTACAGAGGCGGAGACAAGAATTTCTGGAGCAGAAGACGCACTTGATGCGTTGAAGACCACGGTGTCAACAATGGCGATTGAACTGGGAACAGTGAAATCTAAGTGTGAGGATTTGGAGGCCAGGTCTCGGCGGAACAATATCCGCATTATCGGGGTTCCGGAGGAGGCTCTAAAGGGGTCAATGGAGAAGGCGGTGGAAGACCTCCTCCGTAACCTACTGGGGGACCCTGGCTGGTCGGCAATGTTCATCGTGGAAAGAGCACACAGATCGCTGGCACCCAAACCGAAACCTGGGGCATATCCCAGGCCTATTGTCGCACGCCTGCTCAACTACAGAGACAGAGATCTGATATTGAGAACTGCCAGGGAGAAACAGGAATTAAGATGGGAGGCCAACATAATCCGCATCTTCCCAGACTTCACTATGGCGGTACAGCAGGAAAGGAAACTGTTCACGGGTGTAAAGAAGCTACTACGCGAACGACAAGTAAAATACGCCATGCTCTATCCGGCAAGGCTTAAAATACAGCACCAAAACAAGACATACTTCTTTACGTTCCCTGAGGAGGCGGCAAACTTTGTCGAGACACACATCCCTGCCCCTGCCGGGAGGCCTGGAAACGAGGAAGACTCATGAAACATACGGGAGACTAAATGCTACTATGGTGCTGATTCAGAAGGGATTGCAAATAGCTAAGGCCCCCTACCGGGTGGCCCACATGTGGGAAGATTAAGACTAAACTGAACTATCACATATGCTAGCTCCACCCGCATGTGCCGACATGTATGAGAGTAACAACTGAGAACCAGTCATATTGGAAATGACGATGAGAGGTCCGGGCAATGGTGGTCGCTACAGCCCCCCCTGTAGCAGGTGCACGTTAAATGTTGGGAGGAGGAAGGGTTGGGATCAATAAGCATAGTTAAAGTTCGGGGAACTATGAGGGAGGGGGGAGGGAATGGGCAGATGGTTTGGGATACTAGTTATGAAAAAGTTGAGGTTAAACTGAAAAGCGCACAAGCCTTCGACACTACAACTATTGAGTACACAGTTAGGCTACACATCCAAAGAAATGGTCATAATCAATGGTTAGATAATGGCTTGACCAGACACTGACGGCTTGAAAATATTGAGCTGGAATGTACGCGGTTTGGGTATACACATGAAGAAGAGAAAGATAATAGCATACATAAACAGGCTAGGCCCCAAAATGGTTTTCCTTCAGGAAACACATATAGGGCCCCAACTAACTGGACATCTAATGCCGAGTTGGGGGCCTCATCAATATTTTACAACTTACTCGAGAAGGGCGAGGGGGGTGGCGATCCTTATTCATAAATCACTTCAATTCAACTGTATACATTCAGAAATAGACCCTGAAGGCAGATACATATTACTACATGGAACCCTTAGTGACAGCGAAATGGTCCTCCTCAATGTGTATGGGCCGAACATAGATGACCCAGAATTTTATGCTGGAATATTCGAGAAATTGGCAAACTACCCGACGGCCCATTTAATTTGCGGGGGGGATTTCAATACCATCCTTGATGTAAACCTAGATCGCACGTCAACAAGGTCTAGGACACTCACCAAGGCGGCACAGAAAATACATCTTCACATGTCTGACCTCAACCTGAAAGATGCATGGAGAGCGCAAAATCCGTCCAAAAGGGAATACACATTCTACTCCTCAGTACATGACATGCACTCAAGAATAGACTTATGGCTGGTTGACAATGAGTTGCTGGGTTGGGTTACAGATACACATATTTACCCCAGGACGTATTCAGATCACTCCCCAATACAGCTAACAATAAAGGCTCCCGGAATCAGGGCATGTAAATCACCATGGAGGTTCAAGCCGCTGGCTCTCCAAGATCTCGTCTATAGAAATGCAATGGCTAGTAAAATACAGGAATATTTTGAGATCAATGAGGGAACGGTGTCTAGTCCAGCAATACTGTGGCAGGCGTTCAAGGTTTGCATCAGAGGCAGCTCTATAGCTGTTGAATGCGGAGTCCTGAGGGACATTAGGGGCAGACTGTCACGACTAGAAACACAGATAGCTACCTTGCAAACTCAATATGCACACTCTCCCTCAGCGAAAACAAGCGCTGATATTAAAACCAGACTGGATGAATTCAAAGAAGCAGCGGACCAGGAGATCCGCTATTTCGACAAACCAGTGGCTGCACGAAGGTATGGAGAGGGTGAAAGACCAGGGAGGCTGCTGGCGAGAATGGTAAGGGGTGAGAGAGGCATGACAACGATACCGTGCGTACATCTGCCGGATGGCACAGTGACCACTGAAGATCTTAAGGTGAAAAAGGTATTTTATGACTTCTATAAGAAACTCTACTCCCCTCAATGTGACAGTACTGATGAGGAGATAGACACCTACCTATCCCAAATACCGACAACGCTTCTGGCTGACGCCACCAAGGAGTCCCTCGAGACCCCGATCACAGAGGCAGAGATTGCCGAAGCGATAAAAGCGCTGCCCAACGGGAAAGCCCCAGGCACAGACGGTTTGGGAGCAGAGTTCTACAAAGAATGCAGCGATTTCCTTGTGCCCAGGCTATACACTGTGTGGACGGAGGCCTTGAATAAAGGGGAACTCCCTGAAACAACAAGGGAAGCAGTGATCACACTATTGCTTAAGCAGGGGAAACCACCTGAGGAATGTGGCTCGTACAGGCCGTTGTCTCTAATGAACACAGATGCGAAGATTTTCGCTAAAATGCTGGCAACCAGATTATCATCCACAGCAACCAACATCAGACGATGCCACAAGATACTAGCAAAAATATCCCCAGAGACCCAAGGAGTAGCGGTCTCACTGGATATACAAAAGGCGTTCGATACGGTTTATTGGCCCTTTTTATTTGGGGTGATACGCAACTATGGCTTTGGCCCCAATATCATAAGGTGGATTCACGTCTTATACGCTCACCCCTATGCCAGGATCAGAATCAATGGCGCTTTAACGGAAGTCCTGGAACTGTTGGGAGGCACTCGACAGGGTTGCCCCCTGTCGCCATTACTGTTCGCCCTAGTGATAGAACCGCTGGCTGACATTCTCAGGGCGCGCTATAGCGCATACGGAATATGGTTGGAAGGCAGGAGACAGATCATCACCTTATATGCCGATGATATCTTACTATATTTTAGGAACCCGGACCGCACGCTGGGCAAGGTATTGGCGGAGGTGAATAGGTTTGGCGGGTATTCCGGATTGAGACTCAACCCTAGTAAATCGGAGGTATTCCCACTCACGAAAAATACAACGAAACCCAGGGACCTATGCGGTCTCATATGGAGCCCCACACATATACTCTATCTGGGAGCATACATAGCGAGGACGGCTCAGCTCACACGAGCGCTAAACTATAATGCATTGTCTGACTCCCTGTGTGCAAAAATGAAACGCTGGAGCGCCCTTCCTATATCACTAATGGGGAGAATAGCCCTTGTTAAGATGATCATACTGCCAAAACTTTTCTACCTGTTCCACACAGTCCCGGTCTGGCCGGGGCGCACACTGTTTTCCAAGATAAAGAGGGCCTGCACATTGTTCGTCTGGGGGGGGCACCCCAGGCTTAACTGGAATACATTAACTAACACATACCAACGGGGGGGGCTGGCGGCTCCGGACTTGGAGCTATATTACCTCTCGACGCAGGCTTACTATGCTGCATACTGGGCCGCTAACTTTATTGACCCGGGGCCGCCCCCACATGGCCAACAAGCTAGAGAATCAATACTGGCTCTACATAAGATGCTGGAACCAGCCCCTAAACACCATAATTCCTTAGACCCCACGAAGGTGACAACCACAGCATGGGCTAAGATAGCGGATATATTTGGCAAGGGCAAGCTGTATCACCCGAGTATGCCGATATGGGGGGACCCGCATTCACCATTTTCTCTCGATGGGGAGGTGGCTATGCACTGGAATTCCAGAGGGATTGCGCAGTACGGCCAACTGTTCCGGGATGGGCTATTTGCCACATGGGACGACCTAAAGGAAGTAGTGGGGAACACGAATAGACACAAATGGCAGTACCACCAAATTAAAGACACCATGCAAAGGGCTTACCCCTCCTTCCCGGAAGAACCAGAAATAAATATGGGGCTGGGCTATATGTTCACGAGTGGGACCCAAAAAGTCACAGCCGCTGCACTCTATAAAATCATAACCCAAACACGCCCAGAAGGGGTCCACCAGTCCAGGGCCAACTGGGAACTAGACTTGGGGCAACAAATAGAGGACCACGAATGGACGCAAATATGTATGCTGACCAAAAGTATTTCGTGCAACTCCAGATATAAGCTTATACACTATAAAATAATACATAGGCTGCATTACACACCTGCAAAGCTTCAGCGAATCTACCCCTCCACCTCGGGATTGTGCCCGAGATGCCATGCCGAGGGCGCAAATATCGACCATATGCTTTGGGAATGTATAAAATTGAAAGAGTACTGGAGGGAGGTCTGTGCTGCGCTTGATGAAATGGCGGATCTACCTGTCCAGTGGACACCAAAGCTATGTTTGCTGGGGGTGGTGGGGAAGATGAACCCGATGTGGCGTAAACTATTACATTTGAGCTTACTAATTGCCAAAAGGGCAATATTGTTGAAATGGAAAAGTGTAACCCCCCCAACTAAGGCAGATTGGGAGAAAGACATGTTGTGGACTAATGACACTGAAGAAATGTATATAGACTCTGTACTACCCATAGCCAGACCCAGAAATATATGGGACCGGTACAGGCAATACCTTGCGGACAAGGCTACAGTGGAAGAATCAGAATTGGAGAATACCTGATTGTGTATCATTATTGACGTGTAATTATGCCGGAATGGTGAAATGTATGTGATTGGCTTGTGTGCACCAATAAAATAAAGTTTAAAAAAAAAAAAAAATAGGTTCACCTTTCAATGGTGTCAATTGAAGAAGATCTCCGAAAACAATAATGTGTTTTTCTCCAAAGAGCTCTTCGTAGTTTGTTTTAAGTACTACTTGCAATCTGAGGTGAATCAAAGCTAACATTAGGTTGGAGACCATGCTGACTTCATCTATTAGTAGCACTTTCATTTTTTTTATCACTCTTCGTAGTTCCATTGCAGCTTCTGTAGAAAGTTTGTAATATTCTAATTTGTTTTGGTGTTCTACAGGAAGGAGTAGTAATCGGTGTAAAGTGACACCGCCTATGTCGTAGGCAGCTTAACCTGTGGGCGCAGTTACAACAGCTGACAGTTTGTTGTTTGTCAATTGTTGAAGTAACTTGCTGATGGTTTTGATTAAGAATGTTTTCCCTGAACCAGCTTCACCACTGACTTATAGTAGTATAGGTTTGTAATTTTGCCAGGTACATTCTTTATTTTCATGTTGCACACCATGTGCAATTTCTTTTGTTAATTCTTAAAAAAGGGTGTGCTGCTCTTTGTTTAGTTTTGATTGTAGTACAGTTAAGTCTTCTGTATCTTCTTCATAGTCTTGGTAGTAACACATGGTGTTTTCTACTTCTGTCATAGCTAATGCTGCCTCATTTGCTATTAGTGGCTGTCCCAGTGGTTCCTGGCTTCCTGTTACAGAAGGTTGACTACTGTCAGGAGTGTCCTTATCTATTTGGGCCTGGAGTTCTTGTTCGTGTTGTTGTTCATTGTGCAACATTGTTTTGTACTGCATAAAGTTTACATCAATGATAGTGATTTAATTTACTTTGAAAGTGTCTTCATATGAGTCATAGTTATCTAGTATCTCTTCTTCTTTTCTCCATGGTTTAAAAAGTTGTAGCAGGGACATGTAATATAGTTCTTTCAGTTGAGGAGTTTTTAATAACAATTTGATATGATTAATTAAGCTTCGTTTGGTAAGTTTCACTAAGCTGCCTTCACAATCTGTCACTCTATATCTACCTTTTTGTTCATCAGATTTTATATTATTTTTGTATACCAAGTTTTGGGCTATGTGGTATAGACACATGGTTTCCAAAGTTGTACTCCTGTTCGGTTATTATGTGTCTAGTGATTTTTTTTTCAAAATGTCTTGGCTGTTGGGATCATTTTTGGCTATTGTTTCTATGTCCTCATATGATTTGAGAACTCTTTTTCTAGATTTAGCAGGGCCAAGACTTAGCCATACTATATTTTCAGATTTTCCATACAAAGCAGTACCGGTTAAACGATCTGCAGCTTCATAGGAGCCACATTCTCTATGAGAGAGCATTTTTATGCCTAAGCTGTACAATTTCTGAGATAGTGTTTTGTCTGATGATAGGTCATTTCAGAGGTCCTGAAGCTCTGTTTGTTCTGCTTCTGTTAGGTAGGCTGTAACATATCGTGCAACTGCAGTGGAATTGTCTGCAATGTACTGCACATCTATGTTTGCATTCCATAAGAGGGCAATGATTGCATTGATATATTTTGATTCTTCTGTTCTTTTTATGTAATACGTGTTCTTAGGTGATTTACCTTTAACACTATGGCCCTCATTAGGACCCTGGCGCTAAGTGTTTAATGGCGCCATAAAAGGCTGCAGCGCCGTTAAACACTTAGCACCTTACTACGAGGTCCCTTTGCGGGACCCGACCTGAACGGCTCGTCTAGGCCAGCCAGTAAAGTAGGGACCCGCAAAGGGACCTTGGTGCTAAGTACGGTAGCGCAATTTGCGGTACCGTACTTAGCGCCTTCCCCAGTCCCATTGAGCCCTATGGGGCAAAAATGAGAATGGGGAAAGGCCAATGTTCCATGGGGAATTACCGCCCCGCCAACCTTGGAATGGGGTGGTAATTCCCCATTGAACATTGACAGACTTGTTACTATACCGGCACCAACCATGGTGCTAATAGCGCCATGGTTTAGAGCCAGTATTGTAATGAGGGCCTATGTCTAAGTGAAGACATGAAGTTGTTCACTTTACCTGTTTCTGTAACTGGTCTAGGGAAACCAAAGTGGCATTTGGTGTAGTATTTCCCTATGTTTTTGTATTTGCAATGACAATATTTGCCACATTTCTGTCTTTGAAATTGTACAATTCGTGCATGAAGGTCACTATATCTCGTTTGTGAAGGGATTTCACAAGGGACATATTTTTGGATGAACTGCAGAGCAGTGGCATCATTGTCCTGACAAAATTTAGGAGCATCTTTAATCCATAAAAGAATATGGATATGTGGTGCGCCTCTGGCTTGGTATACTTTTCTCAGAGAAGAAGTGTTGCACTTCTCCAAGGGAGAGGAACAGTTTTATTACAAATAAAGTGTAGCATAGCAATGAAACGATGGGGGAAATATCTTGAAACATTAGGAGGATCTAGAGAGCAAAGTTCTTCAGGTGTTAGTATATCTATGTTTGTTTTGTTTTTGTTTGATATGCGTAGGAAATCATGTAAATCTTCCCATGCATATTCTGCACAACTTAATGTAAGAAACCAAGTGGGTGGGCTAAGGTTTCTCATCTCTGTGACGTTGGAACCAGTACTTCTTCGTACAACGCATGTTTGCAAATAGATTTGTAATGTTTGATTGTAAAACCTAATTTTTTTCTTGCACTTTTTGTATTAATTGCGTAGATGACATATTTTGAAAGTGGGTTCCTGATTTCAATATGTGTGCAACTCCATAACGTAGAGTTGCTGGTTCACTTTCAAAGAGTAGGTGGAATATGTATTGCACATTTTGTCTAAATCTGGGATCTTCAGAATACATTCGTAATGAGCGGTATTCTGACGCTGTTATCTGAGTGGGTCTATCATCGTATCTTCCTCCTTTGCCAGTAAGAAATAGTAGAGGAAAAGCATGTGCTTCTATAATTTTTTCCCATATGCTCATTGGTGATCCCTTGGTTTGTCGCATTTGCTACGTTTGTAGTGCATCACCTATAGTGTCATTAGAGTGTAATGGATGAATTGTATAATGGTCTAAAATATTGGATACTGTAGCAGGATCTAGACATTCAAATTCATCAGTTTCTGGTGACTCTTGAATTATTTCAGTTGTTTCCTTTAAGTTTTCTTCAATCTGTATTTCTTTGTAGTATTCATTATTGTCTTTTAGATATTGCTAGGCTTGTCTAACTTTATGTAAATCCACAAATTGTTGCCAATTTTATTTGTCTTTTGTTGGCACACCATTTACTAAGACAATTAAAGATTGCTCTATTGGACGTTGCAATCCTGGAGTCTGCACATTTTCTTTCAGATCTAATGGTAAATAAACTACTTTGCCACAAATGCCTTTCACCAATTCAGAGGGAGGTAATTTTGCTGTTTTTGGTTGATGGCGTATTATTGCTTGAAATGGGTGCACTGTTTGAATTATGACGCTCTCCTATAAATTGAGTTGTTGCAGGGGTTTTGGTAGTGGGATGAATTCCAAGTTATTTGTGATAGCACGTGAAGGAGTCAAGTTCTGTAGTGCAGTAACTGCAAAGTAGTAAGGAGTATGTTATTTCATATTTGTTTTCTGCTACAAGGTAGAGCGTTAATTCAAACCATTTGGAATCCTCATTGTCTTCTATTTTGTATGCTACGTCTATAGTTTTTGTGTTACTTTTGTAAAAAGCTCCGCGGCAACACACACATGGTTTAGTACTTCAGCGGATGTACTTTTAAATGTTAGTATTTCTTATTTGTATGTGTGTAGTAGAAGTTTGCCATGTGCAGAATTGTTGCTAGTCTGTTCTAAAGCTGTTGCATTTTGTAAATGGCTTTCACTTCCAAAATGTTTTCTCTGGATACGGTCGATTTCTTCTTGCTGGTCTTTGTGGGTACCATGTAGAAGAGTGTTATTTATATTGGCTAGTTCTAAAGCAGGACTTTTAACATAGTACAGTTTATAGACTAGATTTCTTATATTTTGATATCATGAAAGGAGCTTTTGCAAATAGGTCCTGAAATGCAGGCTAATGAATGTCCTTGTAGTCCTGTGTATTTGCGCACTGGACAGGTATCCATATTTTGCAGCACTTTCATTTTGATTTTGTCTTTACCTTTCACATACTGATTGAGGAAATGGTGAAAAGATTTGAAAGATTTTTTGGGAATTTTACACATTGACGTGCATGGCCATTTGTATACTGGACGTTCTGGTTCAGTCGAATGGAGAGGTAATTCTGAGTCTTCTGGGGATATTTTTGTAAGCAGTATTTCTTGTTCCATTATGGTATTATTATTTTTTTCATAACCTCGTCCACAGCTATGGATGGCAATTGTGTTTGTCTGGTTTTGTTTGTATGCTTCTTCATTAAAATATGGTTCTGTGGTCGTGGTGTGACTCCATTCACCTCCACAGATATTTAAGACGTTATTTTTGTTGACATTCAGTTTATTGAGAAGTTTTTTTGTGGTTTAGTACTTAGTTTTGTTACTGGTTTCATCCTGTTTAAAACTAAAATAACTAACTTCCTTTTGAGAAGGATTGCACTGTCTAAGAGAGCTTCTAGGATTAATTTTCTACGGTAGGTTTTAAGGGTTGTGCATGATTTCTCTCCTATTTTTATAAGATTCTGAAGGACTCTCTGGTGGAAAATGTTTGCTAAAATACTTTTTTTGGTATGGTTACTTACTAGTATATCAACATTTATAGGAGCAGTTTTAGCAGTATTGGTAGACAAATTCTTGTTATGCATTTATTGTTTCATTTTACATTTTGATAGAGGAGAAAAAGTTTCTGTACTAGAAGCTTGTTTTGTTTTGCTAAATGACTGAATTAGCTGTTTTGTTTGAATGTTTTGTACAAACTCTGGTAGAGATGGATGCTTATGTTGGACACTTATTTTCATTTGCTCTATTTCTGCGTTGCTTTTTACGGACTTGCTTTTTGGTAGGCATTCTTTGGGGTCTGTTGAAAAAAAAAGAAGGTATTGGTTGGGCCGTTTTGCAATGTATGTGTGCTGTTTGCCTGAGTGTCTGAGTATGATGGGAAAGATGTATGTGGTGGTGTGTGATTGTGCATTGGGCAGTTACAATGAGTTGGGAAGGCTATTCTTCTATTTGTGTGTTACTAAACTTCGGTTCAGATCAGAGTAGAAAATGAGCTACTCCTGAGGAGAAGCATTAATAGTAAACGTAATGGTAGAACAATAAAACAGTTCTTTGTTTTGTAGTACTAACATTTGAAGGGTTGAGTATGTTATTTGTGTTTAAAAAAACAGGGATTTGTGTGCCATTCTGCCTGCTAATCTCTGTTTAATAAATGGGGATTTGTGAGCAGAATGGTTCAGAAATCGCTGTTTTTTTGGTGCGCAAATTACATGAATGAAGCACACAGTGTCTTTGAGGAACTTTAAGAATATTTAGGTAGTATTGTACTTACTCTTTTTTTTGTGGAATGAGCAGGTTTCTTCGGATATGTTGTTTGTAGTTTAGATGCTGCTGATTTTCAGGAGGATGGTCTTCACTGCAATTGTAAAAGAAAGAAGTTATCAATTGTGTGTGTTTATAGCACTGATGTTAATGTAGACGTTCATTTTTATGTTTTTGTGGTAGTATTCTTGTTTGATATCTGAACATAGTGTATGCATGCATTTCATTTGACTATCTGCAGCATTTATATTTTATTTACAATATGTTAGTTCAACATGCTTTACAAATGAGTATAATTTTAAGTGCATGAAATTCACTTGGTTTTTTAAAGCTGTGTTGTAGATAGCAGACAGGTTTTGAAGTGATAGTTGATTATAGTAGATAGGAAAAAGTTCAATGAGTTCATTTCATAGGTGGACATGCCAACAATCGGGAGGCCCAGAGAGGGAGATTTCAGCACAGCAATCAGGAACATTTATTTTTCTCATAGGATTGCATTGGGATTAGCATTAATTTAGGCAGGAGAAAGTAAAAAATAGTGTGATTTTTCAATGAAAAATCGGGAGTATCGCACCTAAATCAGGAGGGTTGGCATGTATGTATAGGTTATGCGGGAGGCAGTAAAAAATAGTGTGATTTTTCCATGAAAAATTAGGAGTCTCGTGCTTAAATCAGGAGCTTTGGCATGTATGTATAGGCTATGCAGGTTTAGTGGCATTACTCTGTTCATATGGATTCATAAGAGTTGTACATGGACTCTGAATAAAATATGCGTACCTGTAGTTTGTACTCATGCATATGGATATGCATGGAGCTGTAAGTAGAAATCTTTGAGACTTTTACAGTAGTTTTTGTAGTAGGTGCTTTCCAATGATATGAGACCTGTACTCAGAGTGATCAACAGTACATTTGAAGTGCAGAACTCGGGTGATGGAGTTAGATGTAGAGGTCTTGGATGTGATTGGTGGATGGTTGTGTGACTGCTTAGCTGTATCCAATGAGGGAATGGCACCGAGAGTGATGTGGAAAGAGTAGAAGGACTGGCTAAGAGTTATGTGCCGCGCAGACACCGCGGCTGTCCGCGGGTAGTGCGTGCCACATCCAGGGTTTTCCAGCAAATCCTGTATGGAAAGGGAACTGTAGGAATCAGCCAATCAGATGTTGACGTTGTGGATTTGTGTAGAAAGAGAGTATGTGTGGTGAAGATGGCAGAGGGGGAGAAAGTCAGGGTGTTGGTGCTCAGAGATATGTTTGTGTATGGTTTACATCAGTATTCTCAATGCAGGCATGTGGCAAACAATTTTGATGTTAAAGGAGTGGAGGTGGTGTGGAGCGCTGTGCCTGATTGCAGTGTAGAGGCAATTCTCCAAGTTTCCAAGTTTGTGAATATATGCATAGGATGAACAGTCCTCATCTGGTAGTTTTGCAGTATGGTGCTTTCCATTTGGGCTACGTGAGTGCCCATACTTTGTTGGCAGATTTGGAACAGTATTTTTTTCTGAATTACTACCTAGGGCAATATGGGACAATAGTTCTGTCTGTTGTCCTCAGCAAAACATTGCCAGGTGTGTAATCAATCGAGGCATGCATGCTTTCATGCTTAGAGCTGGTATGTTTTTCTCTAACAATGAGAATATTGATTCGAGTAATGCTGTTTATTTTGAACAAGATGGTGTTTCTTTATCTTTTTTGGGAAATGCCGTGCTGTTTTGGAATGTAAGGGTTGCTTTGGAGAAGGCTTTGTGAAGATTTTTCTTGTGAAGAAAGAAGAAAAAAAAACAAAAAATACAAAATAATAGGTGTCTGTCTGGCATCTGTAAAAAAAACCCCAAAAAAACAGCTCTTTTCAGAGCCCACCTCAAACGGTAAATGGGGCACACTATTTAAATGTATATTCACCACGCTCAGTTCTTCGATATGGACGCGGACATGGCGGTAGTCTGCGGACAGCGCGTATTACATACGGGGATTATGGGGTGGAGAGGCATGCAAATGAGAATGTGTGGAGCTAGGGATTGGTCAGTAAAGTTTAGTGGGTGTGTTGTGTAAGGAGAGATTTTTTGAGAACGTCTTTTTCCTGAGAGAAGAAAAGATAGCTATGGCTGTGTGTTTTCAAAAACAGATTATCTGGATTTTGGGAGACTCATGGATACGTTGGTTGGAGGTGCATGCAGAACGTTGTGGAGTTCTTGGATTCCCTCATGTGGAAGTGCACTACATGGAGTGTGTGGAATGAAGTGGCTGGACTTGGTACCTCTCTGTGCTACTTTAGAGACAGAGCATCATCCAGACATAATTATAATTCATTGTGGAGGGAACAGTTTAGGACATGTGTCTGGAATTTCTTTTTTTATTTGCAATGAAATAAGGACTTGAGAAGGTCATGGACATGTTTCCAAATTCCCAAGTAATTTTTTCTCATATTGCGCAATGACAATGTGGGTGCGTTCCTCTTCATTTGGTCGACAAATGGAGAAAGCGAGGCGCAATGTCAATAAGGCTGTTTCTACCTTTCTAAAAGATGTTGGCATATCCTCTTTTCACAATGAAAATATTATGTTTCGTAGCACATACATTTTTCGCGGAGATGGAGTCCATCTTACATGCACAGAAATGGTTGTGAGCATGCGTGCGGGTATTCTATGGACAGTGTTCGGGTCCTGAAACTAATTAAAAGTGCAACACAAGTGAGACGGACAGTTACGGACAGGCGTGATGTTCGCAGGATTTACAGGTGTGGTACGCATGTGCGTAGATGTTCTGCAGACTGTACGGCCAGGCATAGTGTCCTTAGGACACCTCCATTTTGTTTGACTATGGACATCCCGGAAACCGCGCGTGTTCTACGAACAGTTCCATCTTGGTTGCGAATGGTACAGACAGGCATAATGTCCTTAGGACACCACCATTTTGTTCATTTACAGACATCGCGTACACCTGGTGTGTTCTAAGAACAGTTCCATCTTGGTTGCGAACGGTACGGAGAGGTATAGTGTCGTTATGACACCCCCATTTTGTTCATTTGCAGACATCCCGGACAGCTGGTCTGTTCTAAGAACAGTTCCATCTTGGTTGCGAATGGTACAGAGCGGTGTAGTGTCCTTAGGACATCCACATTTTGTTAATTACGGAGAGGCTGAACAGCCGCGCTGTCCGCAGACATTTTAACTGCTTTTTTAAAAAAAATAAGACACAGAGAATTTCATTAAAAGAAACATAACATTTTTTTTTTATATACATATACACAATTTATGAAAGAGAGGGGCAAGCAAAAACGGATACAAATACAGGTGAATTAGGGGTTTGGAGAGGATGGATGGGAGGGGATGAAGGGATGGAAGTCTCATCAAAATATTTATCTTGTTGTTCAGGGTTTGGGGATAGTTCACTGAGACATGGAGCGGGGCACAGGTACAGGTGGGACAATGATACTTATTTTTTGTGATGTCATCTTTGATGTCCTGGGTGTTAGTGTTAGCAGTGCACGGTGGCGCGAGTTATGGTTGCTTATGTTACCATAACTGCCGAATTTCAGGGGTTTTTCGTTTTTTCACTGAATTTCATAGGTTTTAAGTAGCGCAACTTAACCATAACGTCCCTTTAACAAGGTTTTTTCACTGAATTTCATAGGTTTTTAGTAGCACAACTTAACCATAATATCCCTGACTTCATATACATGTAACATAGAACATACTAACCCCCTCGTAGTGATTTTCATGTCCGACTACCGCCATGTCCACGGACATATCGAAAATCTGAGCATGGTGAATGTAAATTTAAATAGTGTGCCCTATTTCCCCTTTGAAGTTGGCTTTTTTTACAGATGCTTGACAGACACCTGTTATTTTGTATTTTTTTTCTTGGTTTTTTTTCTTACTTAACTCCTAAAATCTTCACATAATCTTCTCCAAAGCAACCCTTACATTCCAAAATAGAAAGGCATTTCCTGTAAAAGATAAAGAAATGCCATCTTCTTTAAAATTAACAGCATTAATGGCATCAATATTCTCATTGTTACAGAAGAACATACCAGCTCTAAGCATGAAGGCACACATGCCTCGGTTGATGACACACCTAGCAATGTTTTGCTGAGGACAAAAAACTGAACTATTGTCCCATATTGCCCTAGGTAGTAATCCAGAAAAAATTACTTCCGCATTTGGAAGGATCTTCATTACGGCTTGTACCAAGCGTTCCAAATCAGCCAACAAAGTAGGGGCACTGACGTTGCCCAAATGGAAAGCACCATAGTGCAAAACTACCACATGCGGACTGTTCATCGTGGCCATATCCTCACAATCTTGTCAATTCCCTGTACATTGCAATCAGGCACAGTGATCCACACCACCTCCACTCCTTTCACATCAAAGTTCTTTGCAAACATGCCTGCATTCAGCGTACTGATGTAAACCATGCACAAACATATCTCCAAGCACCAACACCCTGACTTTTTCCACTTCTGCCATCTTCACCACACACAGTCTCTTTCAACACAAATCCACAACCTCGACATCTGATTGGCTGATCTGTACAGTCTTCTTTCCGTGTTGGATTTCCTGGAAAAACCCAGATGTAGCACGCCCTTTCCACGGCATCCACTTTACTCTCTGTGCCATTCCCTCATTGCATACAGCTAAGCAATCACACAATACGAATAACGTCCTCAGAACACCCCCATTTTGGGAATTTTCGAACATTTCAGGACAATTATCATTTCATTATTCAACATATTAACATTACAAATATTATACTTTCATCTTGTACTCTGCACACAATGCTATGTTTCTCCATTAGTAGCTCAGTATACTAGATAGAATCCCATAATACAATGCTATTTATATCAATGCATCGTTCAAAGCACTAATAACGGTATGATATTTATTGCAATATCGTTGACACTTTTTTCGCAAAATTATAATAAAAATCCCTAGTACACAAATTCCATGAAAAGTACATACACATGTGATGTCATCAGTGATTTCATCAATGACATTTGCGATGTCATCTGTGATGTCCTGGGTGTTAGTCTTAGCAGTGCACGGTGGTGGCGCAAGTTATTTTTCATAGCTTACCATAACTTGCGATTTTCAGGGGTCTTTCGGCTGTACTTAGAACCATAACGTCCCTTAAACAAACTTTTTTTAATATCACGCAAACAATATACAAACATGGCGTGCAAAAACCAACTTCTCACAGATGGCTTTACACAGAATGTTGCAAAGTAAGAATTTATGCTCGTTCACAGTGAAGGTCAGCTGCTTCTATTTTTTTCTCGAGCCCCGGAGAGGTTCACGAAGCGGACTATAAGGTTGTTTTGTGTTTTGACCTTGACAGACAGACATTGTGATGAAAGACTTCTCTTGAAGGAGTGTTGCTAAAATGTAAGAGAAGATAAGGATGAAATTTCTGAAACGAAACCACTTTTATATATTATATCACTTTGCGAAAGATCGTTGGCACACGCAGAGTCGTATTTTGGGACTGCACCACTCGTAGACAATGGAAATTGCAATTGTACTATAAGTAACCCTTTAGATTATTTTATACCAAATATAATTACAATAGCGTAGCATTAAAGACCGCTCAAGTTGAACTTGTTCGTTGAAAGTGGCATAACGTTTTCTACCGCGCACTATCACCGCTGTATTGATCCCCTGTTGTTTAGAGGGCTCTGAAAAAGGCAGACGAAACAGGGTGGGTTAATAGAAATAATGTAACCGGTCTATAGGCGGTCAAGCGCTCTACTCGCTGTGCCACTTCACTGTAGCCTGTCAAGTGGCACAGCGAGTACAACGCTCGCTTTGACATCTGTGCACAGCTTGCTAATGCAAGTTCGTATCCCGGCAAGGCCAAACTCAGACTTTCATCATTCCGTGGTCGATAAATGAGCACCACACACCGCGGTTAATAATAAGCACCGCTTAGATACCTCACGGTTCTTAGCGCTATATGAATGGGAAAATATTATTTTATTATTAACATACTCAGTTGCACTATCTTCGATAGCAAATAGTTTCACGCCCTAATAAATAAAATGATGATTTTTAATGAAGATCCGCTGGTGAGACTAATTTATGTTTTTTTAAAACAGGTATGTGGCCCCATTTTGCCTATGTCAGGATTTACATACTCCAGCGGATGGGGTCTTCAACTGCCAGGTGCAGGTCCAAATATGTAACTTCATGACCCTCACCATTTTATGGGACAATCGCCAAGGACCAATATGCCCTTACGCAGTACTAGCGGCTACAAACAACATACCAACCAATACCAACCACGTTTTTGGAGCAACCTTCCGATTATCAGAGCAACCATTTACTGCTTTTATCATGAACCAACAGCCTATCTACCGCAAAGGAACAACGCGTGGCTCCAAATAAACTTTTGCTGATCGACAGCAGAGACAATAGCAAATCGCTGAATATTCACTAAACATTTCATGTGAAATAAATGTACTTTACCAAAAGTACAATCCTGCTGTTTACTTTTAAACCACAGTTTCATATTCCGAATTGTGGCGCACTGAGTTGTAAGCTGATCTAACACCCTCTGTACCGCAAAGGAACATTGCGTGCCTCAACATGAACTTTTGCGTATCGACAACAAAGACAAATGCAAATTGCTGAATATTCTCTATACATTTGATGTCAAATAAATGTACTTTACAAAATGTACAATCTTGCTGTTTGCTTTTAAGTCACTGATTCATATTCCGAATTGTGGTGCGCTGTGTTGTGACATAATATGTGTTGTCTTCCGGGTTCCGTGTAAAGTCACGTAGGACTGGAGAGAACTGGCGCATTTGATGACGCACCCTGTAACATGACAGAGCGAGGCGGGGAATATGAATGCTTTGATAATATCAGGCTTAGGGGCGGGAGATATGATTTAGTGTCGCAAAAGCAAGTCAGCCAGGTCGGAGCACACCAGCCGGCTTTATCGTTTCTTTAGTGGACAAAAAGTAGGTTGACGCCCATAGGAAATTGTACTATTAGCGGACAAAAGGAGTGGTCTTAAAACACTTTCACCCTGACAATGAACAATACAAACAACGTTCTCAGAACACCCCCATTTTGTGTAATTTCAACCATTTCGAGACACCGCGAGTGTTCTTAGAACACATTCAACTAGACAGATTACAATACGGACAGCGTCCTGAGGACACCCCCAGTTTGAGTATTTTTACGAACAATTAAGTACACTGCAAGTTTTCATAGCTCATTTTTACCTTCCTTGCGAACAAAAATGACATTTACTCCGTCCTCTAAACACCCCACCATTTAGTTTATTTACAAAATGTCAGAACAGCCATGTTCTCAGCGGACAAATTGAACGCAACAAAAACGTCTAGCACATAAAAAAACAAAACATTGAACTTATCCCATACTCCCCCACCCTCCCCAAACACTCTTACACACCAACACAGGGCACTAAATACAATTTATTATCCATGTTTCACCGCGTTGTACGCGGTCGACGGTGAATACAAGATGGCGGGCGCCACAGAAAATCTGATGTGCTTCACGCCCCTCGCCGTCCAATCAGCGAACACGTCACATGTCCGCGGACTTGAAGCAAGGCCATGGGCCAAGCGGGGTGCTATCCGCGGAGCGAACAGGGAAGTCCGTCCGCGAAGCCTTACATTTTGGTCATTTTCTAAAGAACTACTGGACGGATTTACACCAAATTTGCAAAAGCACGCTTTCGGGACCAGGCCGCCGCTCCTGCTGCAAATTTGGTGTAAATCCGTCCAGTGGTTCGGGCTGTAGCCGTGCGCAAAGTTTTTTCCCATTCAGTCTATGGGGAAAAAAAAGTTTTGGGACCCCCCTATAACTTTTCCCCCCCTGGACGAATCCTCACCAAACTTTGCAAATGAATTCAGAGTGGGTCATATACTTTTTTTGCAAAGTTTGGTGAGGATTCGTCCAGGGGGACCGAAGTTATAAGCCTCCCAAAAAGTGCTCTTCCTATGGAGACACCAACTTAACCATACTACATGGCCACTACCGTGGCCATGTAATATATATATATATATATATATATATATATATATATATATATATATATATATATATATATATATATATATATATATATATATATATATAGTTAAGTACACATAAAGTAATGATTATTAAATTTTCTTATACAGAGAGGTGTCTACCGTTATTGTCACTGTTTTAGACATTTCCTCACTTGGAAAATTGTCCTCAAGCCACTCCAAAGTACTGCACATTTCTGTGTGAAAAACAAAAATATATTAATTGTACTGTACCTCATACAAAAAGTTTAGAAATATATAAGAAAAATTAAGCTTACTTACTAGTTTCTGGTAAGTTGCATTCGTAGTATTGTGTAGGTCTACTGTTGCTTCTAGCTCTGCAGTTTCTGTGAGGTAATTATGTTGGAGGCATATCTTTTTTGTTATGGTATAATCCATTTTATTACATGTGGTATTTAAATGGATGGTTGATGTGTTAAATATGTAGGTTCCACTGCTTATTTATTATTATATATAATGGGTTTATGTGCTGCTTTTTGAACTTCACAGTGTTTATATGGTATGATAGAACAATTTCAAATACCCCCTGAGTGTTTGGGTAGTGTTGATGTCGTCTGTGACCATCCGTGGACATCAAAATAATTAGCGGGGTGTTCGGTATGTTCTATGTTACATGTATGTAAAGTAAGGGAATTGTAGTAAACATCTATCAAATTCACACTATGAAAAGGTATATTCAGTAAAAAAAACTTTGATAAAGGGAGGTTATGGTTAAGTTGTGCTACTAAAAAGCTATGAAATTCAGTAAAAAAACTTTGTTAAATGGACCTTATGGTTAAGTTGCGCTACTAAAAACCTATGGAATTCAGTAAAAAAACAGTGTTAAAGGGACAATATGGTTAAGTTGCGCTACTAAAAACCTATGCAATTCAGTAAAAAAACCTTGTTAAAGGGATGTTATGGTTCCAACTAAAACCGAAACCCCCCTGAAATTTGCGAGTTTTGGTAAGCTAAGCAACCATAACTCGAGCCACCACTGTGCACTGCTAAGACTAACACCCCGGACATCAAAGATGACATCACAAATATTGATGACATCACTGATGACATCACGTGTCTGGCTCTCTCTTTTTTCCTTTACTGATATATCTAGGCCAGTAACAGTCAGGAACAAAAAAATCACAGTACTATAGTACAAAGTACTATATTTATAGACTTACACTTCAAATATGTTCTTACAATAATTCACTTATGGTCCACTAAAAGCATATGAAACATATACAAAGGGGAATAAACAGACTTAGAAGACAGCAATGCTTTCTATGGATGAAGATGATTAGTAAGGTTATCAACACTGTCTTATAGTTCTGTGTTTTTTTTTTATTACTGCACTTTCCCTGGATATGCTCATATTTGTACACATTGCACTTACTCTACTTTCCTTAGGGTCTAGTCACCATATGTGATAGTTATACATAGGGAAGTAGTAGCTTTGAAGCAGAGCAATCATTGCTGTGCATGAAGATAATCAGTTAGGTTATCAAGATTGTCGGGTAATACTGCTGTTTTTTTCTTTACTTCACTTTCCCTGTATATGCTCTATTTGTATGTGTTGTTCTCTGTTTATGTTTTGTGTGCAGTAATACAATAATCAATTAAGTGGGGTTGATTAGGTACTTATTAAATGTTTCACAGTATGCAAGACTCTAATAAGACAGCATTTATAATTTTAGTATTTAACATGGCAAGATTATTAATATTGCATCTTCATCATGTCTGTTACACACTATGCCTATGTTACTACATTTGTACTTTGGTATATTGGAAAAAACTTTGTAATACAATGCTATCTGGATTAATGCATTACTTAATCCACTACGTACCTCATGATATTTAGTGCAATGATCCTTGACACTTTTTTAATTAACATTGCAATAAGAATCCATTGTGCAGACTTTTCATGAAAGGGAAATGCACATGTGATGTCATCAGTGATGTCATCAATGACATTTGTGATGTCATCTTTGATGTCCTGGGTGTTAGTCTTAGCAGTGCATGGTGGTGGCGCGAGTTATGGTTGCTTAGCTTACCATAACTGGCGAATTTCAGGGGTTTTTCGGATTTACTTACAAAGTTTATTTAATGAATATATATATATATATATATATATATATATATATATATATATATATATATTACATGGCCTGCGTTAGCAGCCATGTAGTTATGGGCTTAGGCAGAAACCTGTGCAGTTCCCACAGGAGTTAGCAGTAAACCCAATTGGTAGCAGTCTGTATCACCCAGATTTACCTGGTAGCTGTGGCTGAGCAGTCAGACTTCTCTCAAGATGAGTTAGGCAGTATTTGGAGTATACAGTAGAACAAGCAGACACGGATCAGAGCTTGGGTGTAAAGATATATGATTATTTATTTAAGAACACATCTATGAAAAACACACTAGCACTATTACGGCAAACAACTTCAATCACAATTACTATAAGTATATCAATCCCCTAACAATACTTCGACAAGTCTAGGTTCACCGGCACCACTTATTTGCAGACAGAGGTGAATGCTTTAACCTAGATGGCACTCTAATATTCGTTAGACCAGGAGAGAAAAAGGCAGGGTATGAAACCAACTCGGTACCAACACTTTTACGAAGCAAATGCAAGACAAGCAAGGCAGGGTCTACTGTAGATCACAAAGTTCAGAGGCCAGGCCCACTCGGAGAGAGGCAAGGCGGTATGTCCCAAAAGTATCACAGTGGAAATGCACTTCAAGTCTTTGTAGCAAAATGTCACAGAAAGGTTGGACCAGTTTAGAACAAAAGTTAAGAAGGTCTGGAGGCGACCCGGTGGAAAGGTAAGGATTTAAGACACCTCATGCTAACCGTCACAAGGGAAGTCAGGCGGACACGGTACCTTGAAAGTGAAGAAACAGCTCCGGCGGGGGCAGTTGTTCCTGGTGTTGGATGCAAGTCGGGACTTTGCCAGAAGAAGAGACAGTAGTCAGTCCCAGGGTATGGAGTCTATGGTGGGGATCCTCTAGGACACCCCAGTGTTATGGCACAGAGGGTGCTGTGTAACACACATAGCAAAACACATGAGGCCCTATGGAGTAAAAGACCCCATAGCCCATAGAACACATTGACATTCAAAGGAATCAACCACATTCATGTCCAAGAGTGGGAGGAAAAGAGTCTCACTCTTGGCAGGATGAAAAAAACAAACTCCAGAAATCCAGCAAAGCTGCTGGGGGACTCACTAGGTTAGGAAATTCAGCCTAAACAGAGAATTCTCCCTAACACTCGCCCCCTCCAGATTAAGGGACATGAGGATTTAATCCACTCCTGGATGAATCTCATACCTCTAGTCGATGACATACATCCTAGAGAGACCATCAGCATTTTGGTGGTGACACCCTGACCTGTGCTCAATGGTGAAATCAAACCCTTGCAGGCAGATTGACCATCTCAGTAGTTTTGCGTTTTGCCCTTTCATTTGCATTAACCATATCAAGGGTTGGTGGTCAGTCTGAATGACAAAAGTAGAACCATACAAGTATGGCCTAAACTTCTTCAGAGCCTACACGATAACAAAGCATTCTCTTTCGATTGTTGTCCAACTTGTTTCAGGATCCTTCAGCTTGCGGCTGATGAAGCAAACGGGGTGCTCCCTACCTTTCCCATCCAGTTGACTGAGTACTGCACCTATACCTAAATTCGAAGCATCTGTCTGCCCAATGAAAGTTTGGTGGTAATCAGGAGCTCTGAGTACTGGGGCTTTGCAAAGAGCCTTTTTCAGGTTTTCAAAGGCCTGATTGCACTCCTCGTTCCATCTAACCTTTTTAGGGAATTTTGGAGAGGAGATGACATTCAGAGGAGAAGCTATGGTCCCATAGTTCTCAATGAAATTCCTGTAATACTCGGTGAGACCTAAGAAGGCTCTCACCTGGGTCTGAGTAGTAGGTGTTGTCCAATTTTGCACAGCTTCAATCTTACTGAGCAAAGGCCTTGTTTCTCCACCTCCTACCTCATGTCCAAGATAGACTACCTTACTCTGTCCAATTTAGCATTTACTCACCTTTATGGTCAAAACATCTCTTAGGTGGGTTACATTTTCTTCCCAGGAATTGCTGAACACTGCTATGGCATCCAAGTATGCCATGCAGAAGTCCTCCATCCCATTCAGAACCTGGTTTACCATACGTTGAAATGTAGCAGGTGCATTTTTCAATCCAAAAGACATTACCTTAAACTGGTATAAGCCAACCGGGGTAGAAAATGCAGTTTTCTCCTTGGCATGGTCTGTCAGGGCTATTTGCCAATAGCCTGACGTCAAGTCAAATGTGCTGAGGAACTTGGCTGAACCAAGTCTATCCACCAACTCATCTGTTCTTGGCAATGGGTGGACATCATTCTTGGTGGATGCATTAAGAGCTCTATAATCCATGCAGAATCGCAGTTCTTTAGATCCTGCCTTTGGTACTAACACAACTGGGCTAGACCATGGACTAGTAGCGGGCTCTATTACCCCGAGATCAAGCATCTTGCTGACCTCACCTTTGATGTGGGTTCGTACATTTTCTGACATTCTGTATCCTCTGCTTTTGACTGGCAGACAGTCACCAGTGAGTATGTCATGCTGGCCCCAAGGGGTCAAGCCTGGTGAAAGTGAGAACAGAGAGGCAAACTGATTCAACATAGATTTGCATTCTTCTTGCTCAGGTGTCAGATTTGAAGAGAGATTTACTCCTTCAATCTTTTCATCTAAAGGTAAGCCTCTGAGGAGATCAGGAAGAGCTTCACTCTCTTCTTCTTCCTCTGATGATGCTAGAAGCAACGCTCCTACATCAGGTCTCGAGACATACGCTTTGAGTCTGTTGGTGTGGAAGACTGTCAGAGCCTCCTTGTGATTGCCCAAGTCCACCAGATAGTTGACCTCTCCGAGTTTACCCACAACTCTGAAGGGTCCCATCCATTTGTCTTGCAAGGCCCTCTGCCTTGTTGGGATCATAAAAAGAACTAGCTGGTCTTGAGCGAACTCAACCATGTTAACCTTTTGATCATGCCAGTGCTTAACCAAAGCTTGTCCAGCTTTCAAGTTATCGCTTGCTTCTGCCATCATGTGCGACATTCTCCTTCGGAGACCTATCACGTAGTCAGTCACTCTGACTGGCTTGGGGGAAGGAGCACTCTCCAACCCCTCCTTAATCAGGGCCAATGGACCTCTGACCGGATGACCATAGAGAAGCTCAAAGGGAGAATAACCTACTCCCTCCTGAGGGACTTCTCTATAAGCAAATAGAAGGCATTGCAGTAGAAGATCCCACTTTCATTTAAGGGGTTCCTCTAAGGCACCTATCATGCTCTTCATGGCTTGGTTGAACCTTTCTACCAACCCATTGGTTTGTGGGTGGTAAGCTGTTGAGAACTTATAAGTAACTCCACAGGTTTTCCTCCTCTGTCGTTGGGAAGTGGTGAGTCGGTTCAGCACGGCTCCACCGGAGGTGTCGTCGTTACAGGTCAGCTCAGCTTTACCCTCGTCGGATTCCTAGGTCCTGTGGCGACGTCTGAAATTCCAGTCCCAAAAGCCCTGCTTTTATGCAGAAAATCCCCATTCAGTCAGCCTAGCTGTCACTCAAACATGCTAAGTGGTGAGCGGGGCGGCTCACCACTTGGACCAATCACACCAGAGTGCGACTTGAGTTGGCAAGGCAACTCAGTCCAGGGTGCATAAACCCCCTCCCACACCCCTTGTGGTACCCAGACAGAATGGCACCACTTTGGAGGGCTTCTGTGTAGAAGCCCGCCAAAAGTGGAACAAAGGGCGAAACCTTTGGTTCGGAGTTGCAGAGACGAACACATACACCATTTTAAAAACCGAGTTCTGGCAGAAAATACCAACCGGTGGATTTATTTAAGATAAATAAACCGGTGGTATGTTAGAGACCAATGTGAAAAAAGTATTAGCCTCCAACAATGGGAAGAATCCCATAGGAATATATTCGCGGTCGAATATAAAAAGTAGTTTCCACTGCCACCAGCCAAAACTCGACGAGGGGGGACGGGACAGTGCCCCCTCGAATAACAGACCCAGGGGTAATCGAATTACCCCTACCAGTACGTCCACAATAGGATGGTTTGTACTAGTTCTGTTAGTAAATTTAGGTCTAGTAAAGCCAATGGTGACTTTACATGCCCTGGGAGACAGTAGTCAGTCCCAGGGTATGGAGTCTATGGTGGGGATCCTTTAGGACACCCCAGTGTTACGGCACGGAGGGTGCTGTGTAACACACATAGCAAAAACACATGAGGCCCTATGGAGTAAAAGACCCCATAGCCCACAGAACACATTGACATTCAAAGGAATCAACCACTTTCATGTCCAAGAGTGGGAGGAAAAGAGTCTCACTCTTGGCAGGATGAAAAAAAAAAAAAAACCTCCAGAAATCCAGAAAAGCTGCTGGGGGACTCACTAGGTTAGGAAATTCAGCCTAAACAGAGAATTCTCCCTAACAATGGTTAAGTTGCTAAACCATAGGACGAGCACGTTTTGGGTGACTTATAACTTTGCTCCCGCTGGACGAATCCTCACCAAACCTTTCAAAAAAAGTATATGGCCCACCCTGAATTGTTTTACAGAGTTTGGTGAGGTTTGGTAAAGGGGGGCAAAGTTATAGGGGGATCCCAACATTTATTTTTTCCCATAGACGGAGACATTTTTTATGCACGCCTACTGCCCAAACTGCTGGATGGATTTTCACCAAATTTACGGCAGGAACAGTGGCTTGGTCCCGAAAGTGTGCTTTTGTAAGTTTGGTGAAAATCCGTCCACTATTCTTTTTTAAAACAACCAAAAAGTGGGTCTAAAAGAATTAGTGATATCTATGTCTGCTCTGCGGCCACACTTCCCTGTTCACTCCGTGGACAGGACACCGATTGGATAATCAGCTTGCGTCATTTCCGCGGACTCGTGACATGTTCCCTGATTGGTCGGGGTAAAGCATGAGGTGCGCCACATTCTTTCGATGTGCTCGCCATATGGGATCCGCGGACAGCGCGACGTGGAAGTGACCATAAATCCAATTTTGGGGAGTTTGTTGGTGTGTAAGAGTGCTTGGAGAGGTTGGGGGAGTAAGAGATGGGTCAAATTATGTATTTGTTTAGGTGTGAGAAGACCGTGATGTGTTTGCGGAGTCCGCGGTCACCACGGATGTCCACGGACATACTAAGCACTAAGCACTGGGCACACTACTGGTTATTTAACTTTACTATGATGTTGGATTTGGGTTGGTAGTAGAGCATTGGGTGAACAGGGTATAGATTGAAGAGTGTGTGCGTTGGTTGTAATTATTATTTTAGAATAAAGTGGATAGGTTTTGAGGTGGATGAATTATGTTTTTGGGTTGTGGTTATTTGGCAGGTGTTTGCTTCTATGGGTGAATTATGCTGCGGTGGTTGTGGCCAGGGCCTAGACTCTAGGTCCTGGCCACAACCACTGCAGCATAACACACCAATGCTACCAAACATTTTGACTGTGGTATGTGGGCTGCTTAGGGGAAATGTTTTTAAAAATGTGAGTACTGGTTGGCAGTAGTGTAATAGTGTTTATAAGATAGTGAGATGATGTGTTTTAGTTTGTTTGTTGGATTGTGTTCAGAATGTTGGTATTGAAGACTGTAGGCATTTTGGATTGTATTTATTTGTGAGGTGTTTGTTTGCATGGCTGTTTTATGTTGCAGTGTTTGTGAGTCTAATTATTATACACTTGGGTGCCGATTCATGGAACAAACGTGCGCCGAAAATCCCAGCGCAAGCAGGCGCAAGCAGGCGCAAGGAGGCGCAAGCGTGAGAAAGCAAGCGCACGCGCACACGTGCGATTCAAGGAAGGCGCTGTGCTACTTTCCCACTGGTTGTGCGCCAAATCCGTGCATGTTGCACGAGGGCACACATGTCATCAAACGGCGTGTGCTGCGCGCACATCAAAAGTGCACATAGCGCAGCGCACACAACAAAAGTGGGCGGAACAGTGGGCATAACACGCAGAAGGGGGAACAACATGTGAAAAAGAAGGCGTAACTGGGGAAGTACTACAGGGAACTACACGGAACGCCCACACGCACGCAAACAACCCATATTCATGGATTCGAATACGGGAAACCTGCGCACGGCAAAAGACGCACACAGGCGTCAATGCGTCCGCCACACGAAGGCAGTCGGAAGTGCCCCTGCGCAGAGCATTAAAGTGCGCGCAAACAACAAACACGTATATACAGCTACGATGAATGCCCCATTTGTCGCAGCACTGATCGTGGGACACCGCAGGAGGAGGAGAATAGCCAGGGCATGCATTTTTTCACCACGGACAAGCCTTTTTGGGATGCCTGACGACTAGGTCTATGGCAGGTATAGGTTTCCACCCCATATCTTGGAGAAGGTGCTCAATGTCCTGCATTTTTTGGCCCCTGGGTCTTTTCAACGGACTACTGCCATAGTGGGTGGGGTCTCACAGGCCACGCGGTCACGCTGCCTACACCAGGTATTGGCAATCATGACAGCGCGCCACTCAGCCCGCAAGCACATATACATGCCCAGAACACCCGCAGAAAGGCAGGCCATTGTCCAGGACTTTTATAGGGTGGCACACTTCCCCAAAGTGCTCAGTGCCATAGATTGCACCCATGTGGCCCTATGTCCACCTAGGGCCACTCAGCACATCTACCGAAACCGCAAGCACTGGCATTCCATCAACGTACAGGTGGTATGCGATGCAAAGGGAATCATCACCTCTATCTATGCAAACCACACTGGCTCGACCCATGACCGTTTCATATACAGAAGGTCCGCCCAGAGCCGGGCCCTGGAAGCTGAGCAGCATGGCGACACATGGCTCCTAGGTGAGTACAAATGCCCGTGCACATGCATGCATGTCACACACACACACAGACCCTAATAATCACAACCATTATCACCTCTCCAGGGGACAGTGCCTACCCTCTGAGCAACCACATGATGATGCCAATCCGGAACCACACCACCCCAGGTAAAATACAACACGGCCCATATTGCAACCAGGGCCATAGTGGAGCTCACATTCGGAGTGCTCAAGTCACGCTTCCGCTCCCTTGACCGCTCTGGCGGGCCGCTACTCTATGCACCCCCAGTATTGTGCAGATTCATTGTGGCAGCATGTGTCCTGCACAATGTTGCAACACGGCAGCGCGTATTAGTGGACATGGTCATGCCCAAACATCCCCAACCACAGGCACAGGCGCTGCCCATGGGAGGGGATAGGGCACGTGGCAAGGAAGCCCGGTCCCAGCTTGTGGCCAGATTTTTCACCTAAACTCCCAAACCTGCGGAGTGCACACAGGCCTGGCACATACCAGGTGACAATCGATGATGACAAAGAGACAGTCAACTGTCACAACCTTACCACCCTGAGATTGTTGCCATGGAATTGCCACATTGTGTGCATCCCTAGCTACTTAAACACAAGCAATCCTTTGTGACCAAAAGGCACACATGCAAGGTGTGAATCACACAGACCTGCAAAACAGGCCATGACTATCACTGGTATGTCACTCAAACCCTCCCAAACCACAACATGACATGGCAAGCAATAGCCATACACCAACACAGTACCAATAAGGTACACATTGCCATGTGAAAAATGTAAATGGGCATCAGACAATGATGCCTGGCATGGAATCAGATGAAGTCACTGACCAACAATCTCCCACCCAAAATAAGTCATACCCAAATACATTCTAAAAGTCGTATTTGAAACATAACAATGAATGCCTGTCCACATGCAAAATGTGCATTGCATAATCAACACTGCAGCTACTGTGTGCCATGTCCACCTCCTGCAACACACTGCTCAGCGCACAGCACAGTGAACAGCCATTGTGTGTGATGCACACCCTGAGCATCACATCTAAGCGACAAACTACATAAACTAACAAAATTAGGCATGTACAGGATCCACAAATGGTCATAGAACATTAGCTGCAGGGACACAGTGGGCACCAGAAGGCAAACAGAGTGTACACGTGGACATGTAAGGGTGGTTGTACATGTAGTGGATCATAGTGTGAGTGTGTGGGTCAGTAGGGACATGCACTCAACATATGCATGTGAAATCAAGTGACCATCACTGTCCTCTACACATCACATGTGAACATTCACCATGTGTATACCCCAGCATGTCAAACCACAACTATCCCCTCACACCTGAAAGGTAAACACAACACATGAACAGGCATTGATGAGCAGAATACATCATGTACATGGTAAAGCACAATTACAATTTCAGGGTGCCCATCACACTGCAGGGCAAGGCAACTATCAACAACAAAACACCACCACTCCCTCCCAAATCATGATGACCACTGAACAAATGCATCTGGGTTATTCATCCGACATCCTTGAATTCCATCTGACCACAGGGTCACCCTTCCCCTTTGTCAACATCTCCCACCTTGTGTGTAAAAAGTTGCCAGCACCCTCAGAGTCCACCTAGATTTGCAAAAGCACAAAATCCAAGAGAACTCAAAGCAGGGCAACACAGAAGCCAAGCAAATATCCTGCAGGCAGTAAAACAAACCAGAACAGCCTCCAGTAGATGACTTCAAGTAGCAGTACGCCACAAAGGCCAAGTACTACCACAATGACGTTAACAACCAAGGTAGCACAGTAAAATAATGTCACAACAGGATTGGATGTCTACTGTCACAGCTCCCGTGTACAGGCACAGGAGTGGAACAAAACAACCACCCCCACCGTGTTCTGGGTGCCTGCAAGGTGTAACTCACACAGGCCTCTGAGACCCTGGTGGTGAAGGAGAGTCAGGGATATGCAGTCGGCACAGTCATTGGCATACTGGATAACCGGAATGAGGGGCAGGAGAGGGGAGTAGGATTGACACGAGAAAGTAGGGAATGCACCAAAATGTAGTACACACATTAACACATACACAAATAGACCAAACTTGTTCACATGCACATAGCAGCAAATTACTGAAATGGAAGTCAAAGAGAAACTTATCTTTGTGGTGAGTGCTGGCCTCCTGCCTGTGCACTCTCCGGTCCGGTAACAGGAGCAGTTCAATGCTGCAAAAAGAGCCACAGTTAATAATCTGTGCATGCCCAAACACACAAACACACCACCAAATATGCCCCAAAGTAACAAAATACTCTACAAACAGACAATCTTGTGAGGATGCTTCATACCCATATGTAACATTACCCCTGTGTTGGTTCATACACAGTCAATGCATTAAGTCAGTCACCGGTGGGTGCGTGGCAAATGGAACACCAATGTGTCATGATTCACACAACATGCAATGTTCTCTGGGTAAGCAGACAGACACATATAGAAAGGTCTGACTTCAGAACAAGTCCTATACCACCATGACCAAAATAAAGTAGCCAGTGCATGTATCAAATTCTGCTTGGAAATGAAATGCACTGCACCCGAGTCTGTCCCTTGCTGTCTGTCCCTGTGAGCTGCTTCATTCCATGTCTTGCAACACTACATGGCTAATATAAGTGCCTCAATGGACCATGGTGGAACGGAGGGTATGTGCCACTGCCCATGCAGGTGCCCCAGACAACTTTCCCATCACCTAGCCATCAGTCCATCAACACATATGAGCTGTATTGTGCGCTTCAACACCAATATTTGTCCAAGCTCACCGTCAGTACTGCTACTAAGCATGCATGTTCAACTGGCCAGGTGGAAGGTTTTCTGTGTTGTGACCCCCCTGTGCTGCTCACCTTGACTGGAGTTCCTAGAAACACGTCATTGTTTATTGGATGTATGATCGAAATCCATGTGCCTCTGCTTGCGCACACATGTGCATGTCGGCACCACCAAACGTGTCCAGATTCCAGATGTCCAATGGCCCATGTCTGCTGGCAAAGGTGGTCTTGAGGCTCATCCCCATGCAGAAAGTCCATGAAACACATGATTAATGCTTAATATTCATTTGTGTGTGTCTATTCAGGCATTACCTGAATGGACCATGTCAGAGACGTACATCAGAAATCACACCATCAGTCCGTCTTTCACAGCAACAGTGTGGAATACACTATCTACGGCATGATTTTCAACAAGCACATGTTCATTAAAGATAAGAAACATACTACACAATGCATAGCAATGAATGTACACATGAATCATTAAACACCCCATCTAGAAAAAGAAGAACAGTGGTCAATTACATCCCAATCATCCCCACTAGGGGTGTTAACACAAGTTCCACAGCAGCAGACATGCCACCGATATGACAGTCCATTGCCCTTGTGTAATAGGCTGTTACACCGAACCATCCTTGCGAGCCCATGGATAAGGGAAGTAGGAGTGGCATATGTGAGTCAAGGACCCCATGCAGCAAACACATACACAAGACAAGCTTGAAGGGCCCAGCTGGAACAGACAGTCGATGCTTTCAAAAGCCACAAAGCACCACACCGTCACATGAAAGCACAATAGACTAGCAATTTTAAACTATATTAACTAATTACACTAACTATGAAAAACCTACTTTACCTATTTAAACTAACTATCAGACAGAAACTTAACTAACTAAACTAAAAGAAAAATCAAAAATGGCCACATATGACTGGGGGGGAGGTAGGTTTCATTTGTTTGGTTGGGCTCATGGACCCTTTACATAGTTGGACAATGGATTGATTTGATTTATTTTTTGGATTTTGCATATGGATTCATGTATTTTTCTTTTGGACAATGGATTGTGAATAGTTTGATCATGGATTAATTAGAATATTTTTTTTCATTATGGAAATGGAGTAATGGATTTTTTTTTGGGACAATGTATTGTAAATAGTTGGACTATGGAATAATTTTAATTTATTTTTTCATTATGAACATGAAGCAATGGATTTTTTTTTTTTTACCTTTCCTTTGGGATTGGTTATAATTTTCATTCACTCATCTTTTGCACATGCTTTTCATTTCATGTTTGCTATTTTCGTATGATTTCATTTCATTTATTTATTTATTTTTGTACATAATACATATTCATATTTTATCTCCATGCGTGGGATTCGCTCATTGGGTTGATGCATGTGAAAATGTGTGTTTACACAGTCAATTCCAACCAGTCTATCTGTGTGATGCACATGTGTTGATGTACATAGTTGACTTTTGGTTTGTGTCTTGAGATAGGCATGTCAGTGTGGGGTGGATTGGGAAATCATTGCATCTCAAGAATGGGGTGGCGTGATGTGTTTTTTTTGGTGTAGAAGTGGCCCATGATTGTGCTTCTTTATTTTGTGTAGGGGGGACATGAGTGGGGCCTGCTGGCAGGTTCCCCTCACTGCTGGGGGTGGGGGTGCAGGGGGACATGAGTGGAACATGAGTGGGGGCCTGCTTGCAGGTGCCCCTCACTGTTTGGGGGTAGGGGTGCAGGGGGACATGAGTGGGACATGATTGGGGGCCTGCTGGCAGGTGCCCCTCACTGCTGGGGGATGGGGGTGCAGGGGGACGTGAGTGGGACATGAGTGGGGGCCTTCTGGCAGGTGCCCCTCACTGCTGGGGGGTGGGGGTGCAGGGGGACATGAGTGGGACATGAGTGGGGGCCTGCTGGCAGGTGCCCCTCACTGCTGGGAGGTGGGGGTGCAGGGGGACATGAGTGGGACATGAGTGGGGGCCTCCTGGCAGGTGCCCCTCACTGCTGGGGAGTGGGGGTGCAGGGGGACATGAGTGGGGGCCTGCTGGCAGGTGCCCCTCACTGCTGGGGGGTGGGGGTGCAGGGGGACATGAGTGAGGCCCTGCTGGCAGGTGCCTGTCACTGCTGGAGGGTGGGGGTGCAGGGGGACATGAGTGGGACATGAGTAGGGGCCTGTTGGCAGGTATCCCTCACTGCTGGGTGGTGGCGGTGCAGGGGGACATGAGTGGGGGCCTGCTGGCAGGTGCCTGTCACTGCTGGGGTGTGGGGGTGCTTGGGGACATGAGTTGGTGATCACTAGTGGAAGGTAACATGTGTGCTGGCTGGGGGCATGCGCAGGGGTGCAGGGTAGTCCCCTGTGTGGTGGGTTGCCTGCAGGGGCCGTGGATGGGGTGGAGGGCACAACTGGGAGGACCCACACTGCCAATTCACGTGTGGGACTCCCCATGTACCCCACTAGATACACATACCCGCTCTGACAGTGAAATCGCGTGTGAAACTTCCAGCGAACCCCAGTAATACACATCCCCCTCTCGCACAGGGCCAATCGTGTGTGAAACTTCCCGCAAACCCCAGTAATACTCGTACCCCACTTGCACATGGCCAATCCTGTGTGAAACTTCCCGCGAACCCCAGTAATACATGTACCCCACTTGCACTGGGCCAATCGCGTGTGAAACTTCCCGCGTACCCCAGTAATACACGTACCTCACTCGCACAGGCCCTTTCACGTGTGAAACGTCCCGCAAACCCCAGTAATACATGTACCCCACTCGCACATGGCCAATCCCGTGTGAAACTTCCCGCGAACCCCAGTAATACATGTACCCCACTTGCACTGGGCCAATCGCATGTGAAACTTCCTGCGCACCCCAGTAATACACTTACCCCACTCGCACAGGCCCTTTCACGTGTGAAACTTCCCGCAAACCCCAGTAATACATGTACCCCACTTGCACAGGACCAATCGCGTGTGAAACTTCCCGCGTACCCCAGTAATACACGTACCTCACTCGCACAGGGCCAATTGCTTGTGAAACTTCCCACGAACCCCAGTAATACATGTACCCCACTCACACAGGCCCGTTCGCGTGTGAAAGTTCCCGCGAACCACAGTAATACATGTACCCCACTCGCACGGGGCCTATCGCATGTGAAACTTCCCACGAACCCCAGTAATACACGTACCCCACTCGCACAGGCCCGTTCGCGTGTGAAACTTCCCGCAAACCCCAGTAATACATGTACCCCACTCGCACGGGGCCTATCGCATGTGAAACTTCCCGTGAACCCAAGTAATACACGTACCCCACTCGCACAGGGCCAATCGCGTGTGAAACTTCCTGCGAATCCCAGTAATACACATACCCCACTCGCACAGGCCCTTTCGCGTGTGAAACTTCCCATGAACCCCAGTAATACACGTACCCCACTCGCACAGGGCCTATCGCATGTGAAACTTCCTGTGAACCCCAGTAATACACGTACCCCACTCGCACAGGGCCTATCGCATGTGAAAATTCCCACAAACCCCAGCAATACATGTACCCCACTCGCACAGGGCCAATCGTGTGTGAAACTTCCCGCGAACCCCAGTAATACACGTTCCCCCGCTTGCCGTGTGCTTTGTGGCAGCCATGTATACTGGTACAGGGTTAGCGCAGCCCTTTGCGCTGGATTGGGGATTTTGATTGCTTTTCCCTGCGCGAGGGGCATTCTTGGGGGCGTAACTGGCGCTGCTGCAGGGTCGCTGTGCCACTGTGCGCTACAGCTGGTTTTAGTAGCTAAAATCCATGAATACACTGAGCGTGGAAATGGATTTTAGTGCACGCGGCTGGCGCAGAGATTCGCACACCCTGCGCCAGCCGCGTGCACCACTTGTGCGCTAAATTCTATGAATTACCCCCATACTGTTTCCTTTGCTGAGACTTTATGTTGAGTTTTGGCCAGGCCATACAGTGAAGATTTTAGTGTTTGGCAACAAGCACTGCAGCATAAGATACCCATGGAAGCAAACATTTTGGATTGTGGTCTATGGTCAGGTGTTTGCTTGAATGGGTGTGTTATGCTGTGGTGTTTGTGAGTCCAATCATTATATACTTACTGTTTCAATTTTCGTGGTTGTCTACTGTTTTTTCATGACATGAGTAGTTGGAGCAGACATGTTTTTTCAATCATTGTGATAAAAGAAAAAACACATGTTAGTGTAGGTATTTTATAATGAGTATTGCATTGCATAATAGACATTTCTGTATTTTGTCGACCCTCATAGTTAGTAATTTAGAAGTACTATAGTTCAAACCAGTGTACTGTGCAATTTGCAGAGTTCCTGTGTTTGTTCATTAAATCATTGGGTCTGTAGGAAAAAAAATCCATTCTTGATTAAAAAAATAACTTTCTACGTTGTGGTACAATATATTTCTTTCATTGATTTCAGTAGGAGGAATTGAATAGGTGTAAGGTTTTTGATTTGGAAGTGGTGGTAGTATTGTTGCAATTAAATGGCAGTTGCTGTATTCTATTTATTTATTTCTTTTTCTACTTTAGTGGTATTCATCTATATATTGGCTTGCTGCAGATTGTTGGGGCAGTTAGATACCTGCTGGTGTATTCTAACTGTTTATTTTTTGTTTCATTTTAGTCGTATTCATTTATCTGTTTGCTTGTTGCAGAATCCTGGGACAGTTAGATACCTGTTGGCATATTCTAACTGTTTATTTCTTGTTTTATTTTAGTGGTATTCATTTATCTGTTTGCTTGTTGAATAATCTTGGGGCAGTTAGATACCTGTTGGCGTATTGTAACTGTGCATAGTTTGAAGTTGAAGTTTTGTTTATGTTCATACAGATATTAGTAATACAAATTTGGTTTTAAGAATATTAAGTAAGCACTTACAAGATTTGTTGGTAACCTCTGTTTTAGACTAATGGTAGTATCATTACCTGCGAACCATCCACAATTCTTTTTTATATATGCAGTGTAGTTACCTGCATTGGTTGTGGCTCCTGCATGGTAGATTATACCTATTGTTGTCAAGGTTTTCCTACCAAGTGATACTTGACCATGTGTGAATCCAGTCAGCTTGCAGTTGATTTTGGTACCATCTGCATTGTAACGTAAAAGCATTACTATTACATATTTACTGTGTGTCTGTATTTGTAAGGTGGAGTGATTATCTGAATTGCAGGTAGTTCTTAATCTGGTTTGCATTTTGTACAAGTTGCTGAAATGGAATGGATTCACAGTTAGGTATGGATACATATATGAAGCGTTCTTTAGGAACTTCTTCTTGTGCGACATGGCTGCAAAGAGTGCATGTATGTTTCCACATGTATGAAATCTGGAAGATTTCATGTATAGGTATGTTTTTGTTTTCTAGTACTTGTAGTAAGTACATTAGACATTCTTGTGGATCTTCTTGTGTGTTTATAGTGAATTTGAACATTCCAGCACAGTAGTCCAATTCCTGTCTCATTCCAGAAACACTGTAAGTGTTGTCAGGATTGTTGGTTGCATTTCTATGAAGGAATAACATTTGCAAACACAATTGGTCTGTACCGCGTAAGTAAATGTTGTCACTAATTGGAGGCAATTGGAAAATAATATTGATAGCTACATTTGCATAGCAATTTCCACCAGTTGTATTTGAAAATGTGAATGGACCTGACAGATCTGTGTCCAAGTCATTTATACAGAGTGTGCATTGTTTGTTTGAAGAGGTAGTTGACTTTGTGTGTGCAGTACATTCTTCTTTGGTTTTGGTCCTTGATGAAGTAGTAGCTTATTTTAATTTCTTTGGAGGAATTGCTGCGAGATCCTGCATAATTTGAGAGTGAAGTCGTTTTCTTTTACAAAGTTTGGCTTTTTGCAGTGCAAGGTTTTTAGATGGGGGTATAGAGTGAACGCAGTCTATTGTATTCTAAAAATTCTAGAAATATCAGCATTTACTTTAATTGCATCAAGGTTGATTAGAAATAGTCCATCAAGTGTAATTAAGCCTGATAGTGCTACATAGTTCATGCCTTCTTTAAACAATGTGCTACCAATATCTATCAATGCTTTATCTAGGGTAAGACCTTGTGATTTGTCAATAGTGACTGCATATGCTAGAGTTAGAGAAAATTGTTCTCTGCGTACATACATGTCTTTGAAAAGAAAGAAGTGGGCTGTTGAGCGTCCAATCCTTTTAACTTCTGATAGTTTGTCAAAGAGAATATTGACACACTGAATGTTGTTGTCATGTGGGTATGTTTGAAAGCCAACAACTGTACCAAGTGCTCCATTAACTAGTTCTTGGTCCACGTCAAGGTTATGTTTAAGCATTTCTCTACAATTTAAAGATAATTTTAATATTTTCTCCAAACCAGCTGATTTAGAAAAAGAGATTTCTAAGGTATTTAGCCTTGTTGTGGCTTGTTGACAAATGAGTAGTGCCATACCAGTTTGTCTGTGGAGCAAATTTGAAGTATTGGTTGCATTTCATTTTTCAACATTGTTTCATTGAATTTGGAACAGCTTGCAAGAGTTGGCATCAAGGACATACAGTTTACATTTTTGTGTGCTAATTGTTCCATGACATCAGTAGCACATGAGTCATAGCCATAGATGTCAGGTTTATCAAAGTTCTCCTCTACTTCTTGCTTTTCACTGTCTTCAAACACCCCCTCCTCCTCAGCTGCTTCCTCGGACAAACTCCTTTGTTGGTGTTCCTTCTTTCTTCGATCTCTTCTTTTTTTTTTAAGAGGTATGGTCTTCCCCGGAGCAAAGCCACAATGATGCCTTCGTAAAGGAGGCAGCAAAGGACCCCGTTCCGAGAGAGCCTGCAGAGAGGAAAAAGCCAATAGGCAGAAAAAAATGTGGAGTTTGGAAGGCAGTCCCTGAAGACCGGTTGGTGAGCTGGTGAATGATTTATCTGGAGGTCAGAAGTGTGGGCGGACCACCTCCTGATGGGTTTCTATGGGCCTCATTACTAGGTTGGAGGCAGCCATGGAGCTATTAGCTCCATGGCTGCCTCCAAAACCCTTCCGACACCACCCTGGTGAAAGGAGCAATTGCAGGTCCATTCCGAGGTTGGAGGGACCGGTAATTCCGCATTCACCAGGGCCATTCCCCATTCCCATTTGACCCCCCATAGGGCTCAATGGGAATGGGAAGGCGCTAATAATGGTACCGCAAATTGCAGTACCGTTATTAGCTCTAGAGTCCCTTTGTGGGTCCCGTCCTTACCTCCTGCAAAAACCAGGCGTTTAGGAAGGACCCGCAAAGGGAACTCGTAGTTGGGAGGTAAGGGATCCCTTACCGGTGCAGGTAATCCCTTACGTCCCACCTCGTAATGAGGCCCTATATCCTTTCCCAGAACTTTGGCTTCCAGAAGTCTACAAAATCTCCCGAGCGAAGTATGAATGATGCCGGGGAGATCGGAGGCACGAGAAAGCAAAATGCCGGGCAAATGTCAGGCAAACAGGTAAGCAAGGAAGGAAAAGAAGGGGGGAGAAGGAGGAAGGAAAACAACCCCGAGAGAAAAGGGTTCTAGGATGGGAAGAAGGGACTGCCGAGAGAGGGGGAACATAAATGAAGAGGAAGAGGGAACGTGCGAAAACAACCGAGGGGAGTGGACGAAACCGTGGGAACCAGATTGACCAGAAAGCAGGAAGGAAAAGCTCCGGGAAGCACTACAACAAACAGAGAGAGAGAAAACACAGCGTAAGCACCCAGATGCAGAAGCGAAAGGGTTGCAACGCAAAGTGCCGTGGAAAAGGGGCATGGTCTAAAGGCAGGGAAACACCAACACCGACTAACAGCTAGAACGCTGCACCCGGAAGTGAGAGAATGAGAAGGCACCACTTAATGGCTGGAAAACTGCCAAGACCTCCATAGCCTCCATGCCCGTGACAATAGAGTGACATGGATTTGCCTGGTTTTCAACATAGATTGTGCTTCTTGAGATAGTACACAAACTCTAATACTTTCCAAAATGTTGGTGTAGGTGAGGTCAGCAGACTGATACATGTTTTCAGTTAATTCTCTGTATTGGAAATGTTGCCAAAGGTTGACATTTCCTATGCTGCCAAAAGCTTTAAGGCATGGTTTGTGCCATAAGGTTTTAAAAATAGGTTCACTTTTATCTGGTTTTAATTGAAGACGATCTCAGAAAACAATAATGTGTTTTCCTACAAAGTGTTCTTCATAGTCTGTTTTCAGGATCTCTTGTAATCTGAGGCAAATGAAGGCTAACATGACATTGGAAACCATGCTTACCTCTCTATTAGCAGCATATTCATTTGTTTGTAAACCGTGTGTAGTTCCATTGCAGATTCTGGAGAAAGTGTGTAATAGTCTAATTTGTTTTGGTGTTCTACTGGAAGGAGTAGTAATCAGTGTAAAGTGACACCGCCCATGTTGTAGGCAGCTAAACCTGTGGGGGCAGTTAGAACAGCAGACAGTTTGTTGTTTGTCAATTGTTGGAGGAACTTGCTGATGATTTTGATTAGGAACGTTTTGCCTGAACCAGCTTGACCACTCAAGTATAGCAGGATAGATTATTAGTCTTGGCAGGTACAGTTTTTACTTTCATGCTGCACACTATGTTCACTTTATTTAGTTATTTCTTGGAAAATGCTACGCTGCTCATTATTTAGTTGTTATTTTAGTAGAACAATGTCTTCTGTAGATTGCTCATACTGAACATGGTGTTTTCTACTTCTGTCATGGCTAATTCTGCCTAATTTGCTATTAGGGGCTGTCCAAGAGGTTCTTGGCTTCCTGTTACAGAAGGTTGACTTCTGTCACGAGTGTCCACATCTAGTTACGCCTGGAATTCTTCTTCTTGTTGCTGTTCATTGTGCAACATTGTTTTGTACTGTGTAAAGTTTACATCTGTTATAGTGCTTTTATTTGATTTTAAAATGTCTTCATAGGTGTCATAGGTATCTGGTAAATATTTTTCTTTTTGCATGTTTTAAAAAGTTGTAGCAGGGCCATGTAATATAGTTCTTTATGTTGAGGAGTTTTTAATGACAATTTGATATGATTAATTAAGATTTATTAGGTAAGTTTCACTAAGCTGCCTTCACAATGTTCCACTCTGTATCAACCTTTCTTCTCATCTGGTTTAATATTATTTGTGTATGTGAAGTTTTGGGCTATGTGGTATAGACATATGGTTTCCAAATTGGTACTCCTGTTTGGGTAGTATATGTCTAGTAAATTGTTTTTCAAAATGTCTTGCTGTTGGGATCATTTTTGACTATTGTTTTTATGTCTTTATATGATTTCAGAACTCTTTTCCTAGATTTAGAAGGATGAAGGCTTAGCCATACTATATTTTCAGATTTTCCATACACGGCAATACCGGTTAAATGGTCTGCTGCTTCCTAGCAACCACATTCTCTATGGGGGAGCATTTTTATGCCTATGCTGTACAATTTCTGTGATGGTGTTTTGTCAGATGATATGTCATCACAGAGGTCTTAGAGCTCTGTTTTTTTCTGCTTTGGTTAAGTAAGTTGTGACATATTGTGCAACTGCAGTGGAATGGTCTGCAATGTACTGCACATCTAAAGTTGCATTCCATAGGAGAGCAATGATTCCATTTTAATCATTGATGCATTTTGATCCTTCAGTTCTTTTTATGTAATATTTGTTCTTAGGTGATTTACCTTTGACACTATGGGCCTCATTACAACTCAGGCGTTAAGGGTTAACGCCACCGTTAACCCTTAACGCCTGATTCCCACCTTAACGCCTGCTTTTTGCAGGCGTTAAGTTCCATGGTGCTAAGGCACCTTGGTGCTAATTACGGCACCGTAATTTACGGTGCCGTAATTAGCGCCTTCCCCACTCCCATTATGCCCTATGGGGCAAAAATGGGAATGGGGAAGGGAAAATGGGAAATGGGGATTTACCGCCCCACTCACCTTGTAATGGGGTGGTAAATCCGCCATCCACCATGGTGTAAACGGAGTTTACACCATGGTGGTAAAGTTGGTGCACTTAGCACCAAGGTTGTAATGAGGCCCTATGTCTAACTGAATACATGAAGTTGTTCACTTGATGACTTGTTAAAAATGGTCTAGGGAAACCAAAGCGGCATTTAGTGTAGTATTTCCCTTTGTTTTTATATTTGCGACGACAATACTTCCCACATTTGTGTCTTTGAAATTGTAAAATGTGTGCATGACGGTCACTATGTGTCATTTGTGAAGGGATTTCACAACTGACATATTTTTGGATGAACTGTAAAACAGTGGCATCACTGTCCTGACCAAATCTAGGAGCATCTTTAATCCACAAAAGCATGTGGATGTGTGGTGCTCCTCTGGCTTGGTATTCTTTTCTCGAAAGGAAGTGTTGCCTTTCTCAGAGGGGAGGAACAGTTTTATTACAAATGAAGTGTAGCATAGCAATGAAGTGATGATGCAAATATCTTGATACATTTACAGGATCTAGAGAGCGGAGTTCTCCTGGAATATTTTATTTCTATATTTGTTTTGTTTTTGCTGTGTGTTTGGTATGTGTAGGAAATTGTGTAACTGTTCCCATGCATATTCTGCACAACTTAATGTCACAAAACAAGTGGGTGGGCCCAGGTTTCTTACCATACAGAGTAAATCTTCATGACGCCGGAACCAGTATTCTTTTGTACCACGCGTGTTTGCTAAAAGGTTTGTAATGCTTGACTGTAAAACCTCATCTTTTTCTTGCACTTTTGTAGTAATTGCATAGCTGACATATCTTGAAAATCGGTACCTAATTTCAATGTGTGTGCAACTCCGTAGCATACAGTTGCTAGTTCACTTTCAAAGAGAAGGTGGAATATGTACAGTGTCTTTAGAGTGTAATGGGTGTATTGTATAATGGTCTAAAATATTGGATTCTGTAGCAAGATCTAGAAGTTGAAATTGACCAGTTTCTGGTGAGTCTTGAAACATTTTAGTGGTTTCCCTCAGATTTTCTTCAATATTTTTCTTCTTTGTAGTATTCATTGGAGTCTTTTAGATATTGCAGGGCTTGTCTAACTTTATGTAAGTCCACAAGTTGTTGCCATTATTTTTTTGTCTTTTGTAGGTACGCCATTTACTGAGATAATTAAAGATTGATCTATTGGACGTTGCACTCCCAGAGTGTGTACATTTCCTTTGAGATCTAATGGCAAATAAACTAATTTGCCACAATGCCTTTCAGTAATTCAGAGGAAGGTAGTTTTGCTGTTTTTGGGTGAAGGCGTATTATTGCTTGAAATAGTTGCACTGTTTTTATTCAATTATGATGTTCTCATACAAGTTAGGTTGTTGCAGGGGGGTTTTAGTAGCGGGAATAATTCCAAGTTATTTCTGATAGCACGTGAAGGTGTTTGGATGTTGTCAAGTTTTCCAGTGCAGTAACTGAAAAGAATTTCGTATTTGTTTTCTGCTATAAGATAGGGAGCTAATTGGAACCACCTGGAATCTTCATTGTCTACAGTTTTTGTGCTATTCTTATAAAAGAAATCCTGCAGCAACACACATACACTCATGCTTTGGTACCTCAGCAGATGTACTTTTAAACCTTAGTGTGCTTTTCCATATGTGTGTAGTAAAAGGTTGCCATCTGTAAAGTTGTTGCTAGTCTGTTGTAAAGCAATTGCATTTTGTAAATGGCTTTCACTTCCAAAATATTTTCTCTGGATATGCTTTATTTCTTCAAGTAGTTATTTAGCTGTACCATGTAGAAGATTATTGTTTAAATTGGCTAGTGCTAAACCAGAACGTTTGGCCTAGTGCAGTTTATGAATCAGATTTCATATAGTTGAATTGTGTGTTGATATAATTTTGATATGGTGGAAGGTGCTTTTGCAAATAGGTCCAGAAATGCAGGCTAATGAATGTCCTTGTAGTCCTGTGTATTTGCGCTCTGGACAGGAGTCCATACTTTGTAATAGTTTTATTTTCAATTTGTCTTTGCCTTTCACATATTCATTGAGGAACTGGTGTAAAGACCTGAAATATTTTTTGGCTATGTTAGACATTGATTTGCACAGCCATTTGTAGACTGGACAATTGGTTCAGTGGAATGGAGAGTTTTCTGGGTATAAGTTTGTTAGCAGCGTTTCTTGTTCCATAATGGAATTCTTACGTTTTTCATACCCTTGTCCACTGCTATGTATGGCAATTAGGTGAATTTGCTTTTGTTTGTATGCTTCTTCATGGAAATATGGTTCTATGCTGGTGGTATGAGTCCATTCACCTTCACAGATGTTTGCAAAGTTATGTTTGTTGATATTCTGTTTATTAAGAAGTGTTTTTGTAGTTTAGTACTTAGTTTTGTTAGTGGTTTCATTCTGTTTAAAACTAAAATAAATAATTTCCCTTTAAGAAGGATTGCACTGTCTATGAGAGCTTCTAGGATACATTTTCAATGGTAGGTTTTAAGAGTTGTGAGTGATTTCTCTCCTCTTTTTATTAGGTTCTGAAGGACTCTGTGGTGGAACTTTTTTTGTAAAATATTTTTTTGGTATGCTTACTTGTGACTACTTTGAGAATGAAAGGTGCAGTGTTAGCACTAGTGGTAGCTGCAGTCTTGTTAATCACTTTGTTTCATTTTATATTTTGAAAGAGGAGGCAAAGTTTCTTTACTGGAAGTTGTTTTTGTTTCGCTTAGTGACTGTATTAGCTGTCTTGTTTTAACTTTTTGTACAAATTCTGCTAAGGTGGATGCTTATTTGGACACTTTTATTTTGATTTTGTCTACTTCTTTGTTGCTTTCTACAGAGTTGCTTTTTGGTAGGCATTCTTTGGGTCTGTTGGAGAAAAAAAGAAAGTGTGACTTGGAATGTTGTGCAGTGTATGTGTGCTTTGTGCATGAGTGTCAGCCACGAAAATGACCGCACACGGACCGGCATCATCCTCAGTGAGCCGTTCTCCCCGACCTGAAAGTTTAAAGCAGAGAAGATTCCAGAGCATGACAAATGTTTCATGATTCTTTGGGAAGTACAAAATGCATTCTTTCCAACCACACGGATACTCGTGGGGACCGCTGTAACTAGGTGGGATCCCTCGGCACTATCCAACCAGCTACCTAGACATTGACACATTAACCTTTAAGTGTCTGTCCAGCCCTGATGAATGTGGCCCCTGTGCCACTGAAACCGGTAGGCTTCAAATATCAGGGAGAGTCTCAGACGAGTAGATAATGAACTCAAAACTCATCTGGGCCTCCTAATTCATGACTCCCCACAAAGATTGGAATCATCTAAAAAACTTCCAAACTGGATTCTGAAAATTAAGGAAAATTATGAGAAAGATCAGAACAGAAGAGAAACACGGGAGATTTGAAACAATATCCCTTTTTAAAAAAAAAACAAAGGAATATCAGTACTCAATAGAAATATATCTATCTGTACCTCCTTTTTATACCCTGTGGATAGAGAAACCGAATAAAATCATTTTTTCATCTATGAAGCAGTCTTTTTAAAGTAATTCCAAGTACCTCTCTAGAGGGCGAACTAAAAATAAAAAATTAAACATTTTGTGAAAATATCCCTACAGAATCGATCAACCTGAGTCTTCTAGTGTGTGAATGAGGAACATTTAGAACATTATGGCAGTATTGCACTTACTTTTTTGGATTGAAAGAGTAGGTTTCTTCTGAGTTCTGGTTCGTACTTCAGACGCTGCAGGTTTTCAGGAGTCTGGTCTTCACTGCAATTGTGAAAGAAAGAAATTAGTAAATATGTGTGTTAATAGCACTCTTGTTAATGTAAACATCATTTTTTTGGTTGTTGCAGTAGCAGGTTTTCTGATAACTGTGCATTGCATGTAGATGTACTTTCCTTTGTCAATATGCAGTCTCTATATTTTACTTAGAATCTGTCAGGTGAACGTGCTTTAGAAATGATTACAATAGTAAGCACACAGAGCACACAGCGTTTTAAGGCGGTGTTATTGATGTTAGGAGATAGGAGAAATAACCATATGCTTTTCTTGCTATTTAAACATGGTAAATGCAGGAACTGTGGGGAAAAGCATGCAATGTATGCATTTCTGAAGGTGTGGGAAATAAAGCAGAAGTATTTGATGGGTCCAGCAGCTTATTACTCCCCAGGACAGTTGTACGGGAGAAGGTTCAATTAGGAAAACCTTGAAATGTGGCAATGGGACAAAGCACGTTTACCAGACTTCAGGTGATTAGCAAACTACGGGTGATCCTGTGGTGCTTGGAAATGGGAGAGTCTGAAATAAAGTAAGTGTTGCAATGAAGGGTGTGGTACTTGCGTTGCAGATTGAAGGGAAGGGGGGAGATGTTGTATGTGTTGGTTTACTACACTGTTTGTATAAAGTTGTACATGATGTGATAGACTTGACTGCACCTGTGTATAGTTGAATGGTGTGGTAAATTCTAGAACAGAATGGGCAACCAGCTTGAATGAGAGAGCTGTATAGATTGGAAGAACAGTTGTAGAGGCAGTGGTGTTGTTTCAGCTGGGAGCCTTTCAAATGATATTGGCTATTTGTGTGCATGAATAAAGATCCATGTACTCATCCTGGCTTCATGTCATTGTATAACACACTACAAAGCCATCTCTCACAATTATACTTTTATTTCTCACATCTTTTAACATGAAATGACACTTTATTAGACAGCTGTGTGTGTTGTGTCTGAATACTATTATAATAATTTCTAAAGGAAGCTCAAATGATAGATTGTGTAAAATATCCAGATTGTATAGAAAGGAAACCGTATGTAAATCCTATGCACTATAATGCATTACATACTATTATAGTTCAAATGTGGATACATAGGTGGCAGTGGTTACACAAATGTCAGAATGAATGAAGAGAATAACAGTTTGCACATTACAGTTAGTAATATGGGTAAATAAAAATTTGGAGAGCAGACAGCTTTGAGCGACACTTGATCATAGCAGATGGGAGGAATGACAGTAAACTTTTTTTTTACAGGTTATACAGGGTAAGTGGCAGTAACCCTATTTATATGCATTTATACAGAGCTGTACATGTACTGTGCAGAAAATATTCATACCTGTAGTTTGTGTTCATTCATGTGGATGTGGATGAAACTGCAAGCAGAAATCTTCAAGAGTTTTACAGTAGTTGTTGCAGTACATGCTTTGCAATCACAGCCCAATTGTAATCAGAGTGAAAAGTGCTGAATTGTGATGATGGAGTTAGATGTTGTGATGCTTGAGCTAAAACATGGCGCTGGTGCGAAGTGCAGTCTGGGGTCACTCAGAGTCATAATGGATATTTATTCCATGCCTCAGTGAAAAGCTGCACTTGCTTTGCTGAAAAACATGTTTTCAACGTTATTCGTTGCTGAGCCTGATATGCAGGCCTCAGCCAAGGACACTGCGCTGGGAAAGCTGGGATTCACAGGTGCCAGCTGGTACCTGATAAGTAGGTAATTCCCGTGCCAAGGTTGAAGATGAGTTATGGAATTGTTTTGCATGGTGTTTTAGGAGAGGGAAGCGCTTTGCTCCTTGGGGTTACTGTCGGTTGGGCTGGCCGGCAACCAATGGTCACTCATCAATGTGCAAGCGCTAATGCCAGAAGGTTCAACAAATTGCCACCCCTTTTGAGGAGGGCATATATGCAGAGCTCTGGAAAGGTCAGGCGGGAAAAACACTAAGACCTCAGTTGGAGGGGGGCGCCTTGTTCTGACCTTCCTGTGGGCGGTTGTGCTCTCGGCCTGACTGTTACCGGGGTCTTCCAGCTGCTTTTGGCAAGATAAGGGATTCAGTTACGCCCATGGTGATGTATTCTTTTTAATTCACTATCTTTTCTGTGATTTATTTCTGTGTTATCACTTGTTGCTTAATTATGCTTAACTATGAATAAATAGCTTTCTAAGTGCTCATCATCCTCTAACAGCGTGTCTGGTTGTGAGTTATTGTTCCGTCTACCTGCGTCCAAAATATTTGCTCTGCAAATGTACTGGTGATAAATAACTGTCTGTGAACTCTTGGCGAGCAATACAGATGTAGAGTTCTTGGATGTGATTGGTGGATGGTTGTGTGACTGCTTAACGGTAGCCAATGAGGAAATGGTGCAGGGTGTGAAGTGGAAAGGGTAGAAGAGCTGCCCCAGAGTTACTTATGCGCTCCGTGGACACCACGGCTGTTAAGGGACAGGGCGTGCCACATCCAGGGCTTCTGATCATTAAATGGGAGTGTATTTCGGGGATTTACCAATCAGGTGTTGAGGTTCTGCTTTGTATTGAGAGAGCATGTGTGTAGTTAAGATGGCAGAGGAGAGAAAGTCAGGGTGTTGGTGATTGGAGATATGTTTGTGAATGTGTTGGCGCAGTATACTAAACCTAGGAATGTGGCTAAGAATTTTGAAATAAAAGGAGTGGAGGTAGTGTGGTGCACTGTGCCTGGTTTTAATTTGCTGGCAATGCTAGAGGTTTGTCAGGATATGGCTAGCTTTAATAGTCCACATGTAGTTGTCCTGTACTATGGTGCTTTGCATTTGGGCTATGTCAGTGCCCCTACTTTAATGCAAGATCCGGAAAACTTGGTTCAGGCAGTCATGAAAGTACTTCCAAATGCCAAGGTTATTTTTTCTGCTTTGGTTCCTAAGGCAGTATTGGACAATAGTTCTGTTGTTTGTCCTCATAAAAATGTTGCTAAGTGTTTAATTAACCATGGCATGTTTGTTTGTATGATTAGAGCTGGCATGTTCTTTTGCAATAATGACAACATTGATTCTGGTAATGTTGTTTACTTTAAAGAAGATGGCATGTCTTTATCTTTTATGGGAAATGCCATGCTATTTTGGAGCATAAGGATTGCTTTGGAGAAGCTAATGTGAAGATATTGGGAGGGAAATAAGGGAAAAAAATAATTACTAAATAAAAGGTGTTTCTGAAGCATCTTAAAGAAAAAAACAATCTTTTTAGAGTCAACCTCAAAGGGGAAATGGGGGGGCACATGATTAAAATTTTCATTCCCCACTCTCAGATTTTACGATTTGTCAGTGGACACCGCGGTTGTCCATGGACACCGCCTATTACATACATGGTTTTTGAGGCTGAAAGGCATGCAAATGAGACTTAGTGGGGCAAGGGATTGGTCAATAAGGTTTACTGGGTGTGATGTGTAAGGAGAGACTTTATCAGAAAGTCTTTTTCCTGAGAGGAGAGCAGATAGCTATGGCTGTGTATTTCAGAAGGCAGCTTGTCTGGATTTAGGGAGACTCATGGATAAATTGGTTGGAGGTGCATGCAGATTGCTGTGGAGTGGCTGCACATCTTGGATTTCCTCATTTTGAAGTGCACTGGCATGGAGTACGTGGAATGAAGTGGCTGGATTTGGAATCTCTTTGCAATTTGCAATGAAAGAAGGACTTGGGAAAGTCATGGACAAGTTTCCAAAGTCCCGAGTAATTCTTTCTCGAATTGCGCAGAGACAAATGTGGCTGCGTTCTTCTTCATTTGGTCCACAAATGGAGAAAGCGAGGCACAATGTCAACAAGGCTGTTTGTACCTTTTTGAGAGATGTTGGCATGTCTTCTTTTCACAATGAAAATATTATGTTTTGTAGTACACACATTTTTAGCAGAGATGGAGTACATCTTACTTATGCTGGCAATCTGATTTTTCTGCGAAATATACAAAATGCATTGCGACTCTTTTTGGAATTATATTAACCCTTTGTCCAGTAGGCCTTGACCATTTGAAGTTTTCAAAACACAAAAAAACACCACAAAAGGCTGTTTTCAGAGCCACCACTTCCTCCCGGAGAAGAGTGCAATGGTTTTGATAGGGCAGCCCCACAAAAATGTCAATATCCGTGAAGAGTTTGTGGACTTCATAAAATGCAAAGGGCCCTGCAGCATTTCATTGGCACTTCTATTTTTGAACTGTGAAAGGCGGCTCTGAAACATCACTGATGACATCACAGGATGGCTCCCTCTTTTCTCCTTTACTGACATACCTAGACCAGTAACAGTAAGGAACCAACCATTTGTATACTCATAATTCATGTTCAAGTACTATATTTGTAGAGTTATACTTCAAATATGTCCTTACAGTAATTCACTTGGGCTATACTCACAGCATATGAAACGTATACATAGGGGAAAACACAGATTTGGAAAAAAGCAATGCTTTGTGTGTATAAAGATAATCAGTAAGGTTATCAACACTTTCTTATATTTCTGCCTTTTTTATTACTTTACTTTCCTGGATATGCTCATATTTGTATACATTCTATGCACACTACGCTCCTTTGGGTCCAGTCTCATTATATGATACTTATACATAGCAAATTATTAGCTTTGAAGCAGAGCGATCATTTCTGTGTATACAGTTAATCAGTTGGGGTATGAAGATTAGCTGGTAATACTGTTGTTTACTTCATTTTTCCTGTATATGCTCATATTTGTATGTGTTGTTATTTATGTTTTGTTGTTTGAATAATGTAATTATGTAGTAAGTGGGTTTTATTAGCTGGTTATTAAATGTTTCACAGTAGATAAAACTATTCAACATGGCAATATTAAAAATATTGCACATCCATCATGTATTTTGCACTCAATGTCTATGTTTCTACATGAGTAGCTTAGTATACTGGAAAACACCTAATAATAGAATGGTATGTGTTTCAATGCATTACTTAATGCACTACATATCTCATGATTTTTATTCCAATATTATTTCACACTTTTTTATCAAAATTACTATAAGAATCCCTTGTACAAATTTTTCATGAAAAGTAAATGCACATGTGAAGTCATCAATGACATTTGTGATGTCATCTTTGATTTCTTGGGTGTTAGTTTTAGCAGTGCACAGTGTTGGTGCAAGTTATGGTCGCTTAGCGTACCATAACTGGCGAATTTCTAGGGTGCTTTGGTTTTACGTGGAACCATAACGTCCCTTTAACAAAGTTTTTTGCACTGAATTTCATAGGTTTTTAGTAGCGCAACTTAACCATAACATCCCTTTAACATCCCTTTAACAAAGTTTTTTTTTACTGAATATAGATAATTTAAATGTTCTAAATGTTTACTTAGACTCCCTTAGCTTAAATACATATAAAATAGAAGATACTGAACCCCCTGCCCCGCTTGTAATTTTGATGTCCGCGGACTGTCCTGCATGCTGTAAGAAGTGGACACTGTATATGTTAGACACCAACCATTCACTGAAATAGTGTTTCCAATATAATGGAATATACCAAAACAAAATAAATATGCCTCCAACAGAATTACCTCACAGAAACTGTGCAACAAAAAGCAAGAGAATACCTACACAGCAGTAACACCAGAAGTGTGTAAGAAACTAGTAAGTACACTACATTTATTTCATATATTTATAAACTTCTGTATTAGGTACACTAAAACTAACATTTTTTTTTTTTTTCACGGAAATGTCCAGTACTTTGGAATGGCTGGAAGAAAATGTCCCACGAGATGAAATGAGTGAAGACAGTGATACTAATGGTAGACACAAAATTTCTCAATTAATAACCATTACTTTATGTGTACTTAACACATTGTTTTTAACAGACCATACAGAAACTACAAATAATATACCAAGAGAGACATTAGAAAATACACTGCAACGAACAGAATTAAAAATGGATATGTTAATGAAAAATGTAATTCTTATAAAACCGCTTGTTGAGGACCACATTAAAGAAAAGATTAAATATCACTGTCCCACATGTACATGTTCCCCCTCTCCATGTCCCAGCCAACTATCCCCAAACCCTCCTCAGCAAGAAAAACGTTACGGTGAGACTTCCACCCCTTCCTCCCCTAATATACGTCATGTCCAAAATACTAATTCCCCTGTATTTGTTTCAGTTTCTGCTTCTCCCTCTCTTTCGTAATTTTTATACTGTTAAACCATAATACAATTTTAAGTATATTCTTAGTATATGCCTGTGTCTTATTTTTTTTTTTTTAAAGCAGTTAGGTTGTCCGCGGACAGCGCAGGTGTCTGTTATGTCCACAATTAACCAAAATGAGGTTGTCCTAAAGACATTATACCTGTTTGTACTGTTCGCAATTAAAATGGAGGTGTCCTTAGAACACACAAGATGTCTGCCTGTCCCTAATTAACCAAAATGGGGGTGTCCTATGGACAATATACCTGTTCGTACTGTGCGTAATTAAAATGGAGGTGTCTTTAGATCACACACAATGTCCGCTTGTCTGCAATTCACCCAAATGGGGGTGTTCTAAGGACATTATACCTGTTCGGACTGTTTGTAAATAAAATGGAGGTGTCCTTAGAACACACAAGATGTGCGCCTGTCCGCAATCACCCAAAATGGGGGTGTTCGTAATGTCCCCAAATAGAATGAATATATCCATAGAACACATATCCCGTCCGCCTGTCTGCAAAGTTTTGATGCCCATTTATTTTATTCGGGGACTTCAACACTGTTCGTAGAACACCCGCGCACATGCGCACCACACCCTTGGGTACTACGAACATCCTGCCTGTCCGTAACTGTCCACTGTGCGTGTGTCGCACTTTTAATTAGTTCGGGGACCTGAACACTGTCCATAGAACACCCGCGCCTATGAGCACAACCGTCCCTGTGCATTTGGTCTTCTGTGGACAGCTGTCCCATTCGTGAATGTGTCCGCGATGTCATCATGTGACCGCACCCATGCTGAGCATGTGTTCTAATTTGCAGACACTGTCCGGGCCCACAAATATTTAAAAAGTGCTTTTTTGAGCACTCCAAAGTACTTTACAGTAAAGGTTCACCATTGCACATGTCCCAGACAATGTCCCTCCAATCTACATACTTTTTGGAACTTTTTGAGCCCTTTCTTGGTGTTCAAAGTGTTCGGGGATGGCACAGGTGTCCACAAAGCTTGCCCCAGCAACCCTATAAAAGGCCAAACCCCAGAGTGAATCCTCATTCTGCTTTTGGATTTCCAAGATTTACAACAGGACAATTGTGCAGGTTGCTGTTCTTGGTTTCTGGTTCCTAGTTATTAACCTTCCAGATGGTATCCTAAATTGCTTCTGCTGCTACTGCCTTGGCACCCTCACCCACTCCAACGCCACCACATCCCCAAGGGTCTGCAGAGGGGAACAGGTGTGAGGATGCAGAGGAGAGTGATGAAGAGGATGAGTAGTGGAAGTCCCTACTACTAGCACTCATTGTGAGTCTTGGGTGTGGCGGTTATTTATCACCATTGATGGAAAGTCAAAAGCTGATGCAAGCAAGGTGATCTGTACTCAGTGCTGCATGGTGCTTAGTCGTGGCAAAGCAAAAACAAAGAGGTGATGGCTGGAAGGTTTAGAATGAATCTTAACCACTAGCATTGCTCTGGGCAACCCTCCAGACCACCGTTCTTCACCTGCCAAGCCATTAGAGAAGGGGAAAGACCATATGCAAATCAGGCTTGGCCCCGCCCCAAAAGGGGAAGTCCAGCCCGAACTGCTAGGTCACATCCCTTCTGCACGAGACTACAAGCATCCCCAAACATGTTTCACCCTTGTTGGGGCTCATCAGTGAGGAGTAGCTTGGGTCTCTAGGCCCAGCAGGCATGGACCCACGTCTGGGCATACCCGTCCCACTCGGGGTGACAAAGCAAAAACAAAGATGTGGTGGCTGGAAGGTTTAGAATGAATCTTAACCACTGGCATTTCTCTGGGCAACCCTCAAGACCACTGTTCTTCGCCTGCCAAGCCATTACAGAAGGGGAAAGACCATATGCAAATCAGGCTTGGCCCCACCCCAAAAGGGGAGGTCCAGCCAGAACTACTAGGTCACATCCCTTCTGCACGAGACCACAAGCATCCTCAAAGATGTTTTGCCTTTGTTGGGGCTCATCAGTGAGGAGTAGCTTGGGTCTCTAGGCCCAGCAGGCACGGGACCCACGTCTGGGCATACCCGTCCCACTCAGGGTGACAAAGCAAAAACAAAGATGTGATGGCTGGAAGGTTTAGAATGAATCTTAACCACTGGCATTGCTCTGGGCAACCCTCCAGACCACCGTTCTTCGCCTGCCAAGCCATTACAGAAGGGGAAAGACCATATGCAAATCAGGCTTGGCCCCACCCCAAAAGGGGAGGTCCAGCCAGAACTACTAGGTCACATCCCTTCTGCACGAGACCAGAAGCATCCTCAAACATGTTTCGCCTTTGTTGGGGCTCTTCAGTGAGGAGTAGCTTTGGTCTCTAGGCTCAGCAGGCACGGGACCCACGTCTGGGCATACCTGTCCCACTCGGGGTGACAAAGCAAAAACAAAGAGGTGATGGCTGGAAGGTTTAGAATGAATCTTAACCACTGGCATTGCTCTGGGCAACCCTCCAGACCACCGTTCTTCGCCTGCCAAGCCATTACAGAAGGGGAAAGACCATATGCAAATCAGGCTTGGCCCCACCCCAAAAGGGGCAGTCCAGCCCAAACTGCTAGGTCACATCCCTTCTGTACGAGACCACATGCATCCGCAAACATGTTTCGCCTTTGTTGGGGCTCATCAGTGAGGAGTAGCTTGGGTCTCTAGGCCCAGCAGGCACGGGACCCACATCTGGGCATACCCGCCCGGAGCAATGCCAGTGGTTAAGATTCAGTTTAAACCTGCCAGCCATCACCTCTTTGTTTTTGCTTTGTCACCACGATTGGGACGAGTATGCGGAGACGTGGGTCCCGTGCCTGCTGGGCCTAGAGACCCAAGCTACTCCTCACTGACGAGCCCCAACACGGGTGAAACATGTTTGGGGATGCTTGTGGTCTCGTGCAGAAGGGATGTGACCTAGCAGTTCGGGCTGGACCTTTCCTTTTGGGGCGGGCCAAGCCTGATTTGCATATGGTCTTTCCCCTTCTGTAATGGCTTGGCAGGCGAAGAACGATGGTCTGGAGGGTTGCCCCGAGCAATGCCAGTGGTTAAGATTCAGTCTAAACCTTCCATCCATCGCCTCTTTGTTTTTGCTTTGTCACCACGAGTGGGACGGGTATGCCCAGACGTGGGTCCCGTGCCTGCTGTGCCTAGAGACCCAAGCTACTCCGATGAGCCCCAACAAGGGTGAAACATGTTTGGGGATGCTTGTGGTCTTGTGCAGAAGGGATGTGACCTAGCAGTTCGGGTTGGATTTCCCCTTTTGGGGCAGAGCCAAACCTAATTTGCATATGGTCTTTCCCCTTCTTTAATGGCTTGGCAGGCGAAGAACTGTGGTCTGGAGGGTTGCCCCGAGCAATGCCAGTGGTTAAGATTCAGTCTAAACCTTCCAGCCATCACCTCTTTGTTTTTGCTTTGTCACCACGAGTGGGACGGGTATGCCCAGACGTGGGTCCCGTGCCTGCTGGGCCTAGAGACCCAAGCTACTCCTCACTGATGAGCCCCAACAAGGGCGAAACATGTTTGGGGATGCTTGTGTTCTCGTGCAGAAGGGATGTGACCTAGCTGTTCGGGCTGGACTTCCCCTTTTGGGGCGGGGCCAAGCCTGATTTACATATGGTCTTTCCCCTTCTGTAATGACTTGGCAGGCGAAGAACGGTGGTCTGGAGGGTTGCCCCGAGCAATGCCAGTGGTTAGAATTCAGTCTAAACCTTCCAGCCATCACCTCTTTGTTTTTGCTTAGTCGTGGCAAGCCTGGTTCATATAGCTATGGTACTGCATCAATGAAGCAACACCTAAAGTCGTTCCACGATGGGGCTATTCGGAAGGTTGTACCTTGTGATAAACGTAGTAGGTTGAGTTCCTCTGCAGCATCCTTCGTTTCCACTCCTGTCACCACAAAAGAAACTCCTGTGGGACAGTGCATCCCTCCAGCTGCCTCACAGGCCATCCATGATGCTGTTGACCCTTACCTTTCAAAGGTCACTATATTCATACTCAATAAGGCCCACCTTACATCTTCCTCTCTCCACCTGTCCTTTCTTATCCCCGTGATTGGTGTCCCCTCCTTACCCTCCTTTCCTTGTGTGTCGTGTTAAAAAACCAAAGCATCTATTAAAAAAAGCACAAAAAAAGAAAGGCTTTTTTCAGAGCCGCCTTTCACAGTTTGAAAATAGAAGTGACAAATAAATACTAATGCTACAGAGCCCTGTGCATTTTTTAGAAGTCCGCGGGCAGTCTGTGGACATGTATTTTTCGGGAGTAATGCCCTATCAGAAACATTGCACTTTTCTATAGTGGTGGCTCTGAAAAGAGCCTTTTCGTGTTGTTTTTTTGTATTTCAATAACTTCAAATAGTCAACACCTACTGCAAAATGGATTGCAGTAATTCCAAAAAAGATCACAATGCATTTTATATATTTCACAGAAACATCTGATTGCCAGCATAAGTAAGATGTACTCCATCTCTGCGAAAAATGTGTCTGCTACAAAACATAATGTTTTCATTCTGAAAAGAGGACATACCAACGTCTCTCAAACAGGCACACACAGCCTTATTAACATTGCTCCTTGTTTCTCCCTTTGTGGACCAAATGAAAAAGAACGCAACCACATTTGTCCATGCTCAATATGGGGAAAAAATACTCTGGAGTTTGGATACATGTCCATGACTTTCCCAAGTCCTTCTTTCATTGCAAATTGCAAAGATATTCCAGAGACATGCCCTAAACTGTTCCCTCCACAATTAATAATAATAATGTCTGGATGACGCTGTGTCACCAAAGAAGCACAGAGAGGTACCAAATTCACCCACTTCATTCCACGCACTCCATGCCAGTGCACTTTCACATGAGAGAATCCAAGAGGTGCAGCTACTCCACAGTGATCTGCATGCACCTCTAACCAATTTATCAAAGAATCTCCCAAAATCCAGACAATCTGCTTTCTGAAACACACAGCCATAGCTATCTGCACTTCTCTCAGGAAAAAGACCCACTGACAAACTCTCCTTACAGAACACACCCAGTAAACCTTCTTAGCCAATCCCTTGCTCTGCTCATTCTCATTTGCATGCTTCTCGACCCCAGAATTCCTATATGTAAAAAGCGCTGTCCACGGACGACCACGGTGTCCACGGACAGATTGAAAATCTGAACGTGCAGAACATGCAGAATGAAAATTTAAATAGTGTGCCCCATTTCCCCTTTGAGGTTGGCTCAGAAAAGAACCTTTTTTGTTTTTTTTGCAGATGCTTCAAAACACCTTTTATTTTGTATTTGTTTTTTCTTTTACTTATTTTCCTCCAAAAATCTTCACCTTAGCTTCTCCAAAGCAACCTTTAAGTTCCAAAACAGCATGGCATTTCCCATAAAAGATAAAGAAATAACATCTTCTTTAAAATAAACAACATAATCAGAATCAATGTTCCCATTATTACAAAAGAACATACCAGCTCTAAGCATGAAAGCAAACATGCCTCAGTTGATTGCACAATTAGCAATATTTTGCTGAGGACAAAAAACAAAACTATTGTCCCATACTGCCCTAGGTAACAAAGCAGAAAAAATAACCTTGGCATTTGGAAGGACTTTCATGATTGCCTGAAACATGTTTTGCAGATCTTGCAACAAAGAAGGGCACTGGCATATCCCAAATGCACAGCACCACAGTGCAGGACAACTATATCTGGACTATTGAACCTAGCCATAACCTGACAAACTTCCAAAATGGCCTGCAAATAAAAACCAGGCACAGTACTCCACACCACCTCCACTCCTTTTACATCAACATTCTTTGCCACATTCCTACAGTAGGCATACTGATCCAAACTATCAACAAACATATCTCTGTGCACCAACACCTTGACTTTCAGCACCTCTGCCATCTTCACTAAACACAGCCTCATTCAACATAAAGCACAAACTCAACATCTATTGGCTGATCCTAAAGTCCCTTTTCCATGATGGATTTGCTGAGAAACCCTGGATGTGGCACGCCTGGTCCACGGACAACCGCAGTGACCACGGTGCGTGTAACACTGGGGCAGCCCTTCTACCCTTTCCACTTCACTCTCTGCACCATTCCCTCATTGGCTACTGTTAAGCAGTCACACAATCATCCACCAATCACATCCAAGAACTCTACATCTAACTCTATCATCACAGATTAGCACTTTAGATGTACGATAGATCACTCTCAGTACAATTTGGCTGTGACTGCAAAGGACCTACAGCAACAACTACTATAAAACTCCCCAAGGCTTCTACTTGCAGTTTCATGCACATCCAAATGCATGAACACAGACTACAGGTATGAATATTTTCTACACAGTGAATTTATAGCTCTTCTAGGAATAAAATACATCCTGGGAGCATAGCTCAGCGGCAACATGCGCGCCTTGGAAGCAAAACAACACGAAGCAACACAGGTTCGATCTCTGGGTCCTCACATAGAAACCTCTGGGTGTTTAACCGCATTATGAATATGCAACTACGATAATATAATTACGCAACTAAAAAACAAACAATTAGTGTAATGCCGCCTCGATGCCCACAGGCTGTGAGAGTGCTTTAAAAATGTAAAATAAATAAAAATATAAACAGAGTAACTGCCAACTACCCTGTAAAAACTGTAAAATGAACTTACTGTCATTTCTCCCATCTGATATGATAAACTATCAATTGCAAACCTTTCTGCTCTCCGAATTAGTTTTTACACACACACCTATCTAAATAAATATTATTTTATATTATAAGATGAGAGAAATAACAGTATAATTATGAAAACAAAAAATAACAATGTCTACATTAACAAAAGTACTATAAAAACACATATTCACTAAACTTCTTTCTTTTACAATTGCAGTGAAGGCCACTCTCCTGAAAAGCAGCAGTGTCTGAAGTACGACCAAGGACTTAGAAGAACCCTACTCTTTCCATAAAAAAAAGTAAGTACAATACTAACATAATGGGCCTCATTACGACCCAGGCGGTAAGTTACCACCTGGGCCGTGACTTTACCACCATGGCGTAAACTACGTTTACGCCATGGTGGTAGGCGGACTTACCGCCCCATTCCAACCTTGGCGGGGCGGTAAATCCCCATTTTCCCATTTTCCCTTCCCCATTCCCATTTTGCCCCATAGGGCATAATGGGAGTGGGGAAGGCGTTAATTACGCCACCGTAAATTACGGTGGCGTAATTAACTCCATGGTCCCTTAGCGCCATGGATTTTAACACCTGCTAAAAGCAGGTGTTAAATCCGCCATGGCGCTAAGGGACCTCGTACTCAGGCGGTAAGTGTCGGCGCTGTTTACGCCGCCGTAAAACCCTTACCGCCTGAGTTGTAATGAGGCCCAATGTTTTAACTGTTACTCAAAAACACTAGCATTTTAGTATTATAGAACAAACAAGTGTATTAACCTGTTACCATTAGATATAGTATTAGTGCTTCCCCTTACCAGTTCCATACTTTATATTGTCATCTGAACCCAGTATAGTAACACACAAATACAAGAATAGCCTTCGCAACGTGATGTAGCTGCCCATTGCACAATCACACACCTCCACAATCATCCTTACCATCATATTCTGACACTCATGCACAAAGCACGCATCCACTGCACAACAACCCAACACACACTTTCTTTTTTATCCAACAGACCCCAAAGAATGCCTACCAAAAAGAGACTCTGTAGAAAAGAACGCAGAAGTAAAGCAAATCAAAATAAAAGTGTCCAAAATAAGCATCCATCTCTAGTAGATTTTGTATAAAAAGTTCAAACAAAACAGCTAATACAGTCATTAAGCGGAACAAAACAAGCTTCCAGTACAGAAACCTTCTCTCCACTATCAAATTTTAAAACAAAACAGAAAGAGAATAACACAAATTCAGCTACCACTACTGCACCTATAAATCTTGATGTAGTGGCAAGTAAGCATACCAAAAAAAATATTTTCCAAAAAATGTTCTGCCACAGAGTCCTTCAGAACCTGATAAAAACAGGAGAGAAATCATGCACAACCCTTAAAGCCTACCATAGAAAATTAATCCTAGAAGCTCTCATAGATAGTACACTCCTTCTCAAAAGGAAGTTATTTATTTTAGTTTTAAACAGAATGAAACCACTAACCAAACTAACTACTAAACTACAAAAAATACTTCTCAATAAACGGAATATAAAAAAAATTGCTTCCTAAACATCTGTGGAGGTGAATGTAGTCACACCACGACCACAGCACCATATTTTAATGAAGAAGCACATAAACAAAAACAAACAAACCCAATTGCCATACATAGCAGTGGACAAGGGTATGAAAAACTTAATAAAACCATTATGGAACAAGAAACTCTGCTCACAAAAATATCCCCATAAAACTCAGTATCACCTCCACATGCTACTGAACCAAAACATCCAGTCTACAAATGGCTGTGCACACCCATATGTAACATTGCCAAAACATCTTTCAAATCTTTACACCAGTTCCTCAATCAGTATGTAAAAAGCAATGACAAATTCAAAATGAAACTACTACAAAATATGGATGCCTGTCCAGTGCGCAAATACACAGGACTACAAAGACATTCACTAACCTGCATTTCAGGACCTATTTTCAAAAGCACCTTCCATCATATCAAAATGATATCAACACCTCCTGGTCCAAACATTCTACTATGCTAAAAGTCCTGCTTTAGCACTGGCCAATTTAAATAACAATATTCTACATACTACAGCCAAACAACTACTTATATTATATTCCTTAATTATTTTAGAATTGAAAGCCACTTACAAAATGCAACAAATGTACAACAATCTAGCAACTACTGTACTGTAAGTGATTTAAATCTGGCACATCACCTAAGTCAACACCTAGCATATAATGCACAACTGAAATCCTTATTTATTTTGTGTCTAAAAGTTCTTTTATTCTGAAAGATGTACCACTCATATCATGCCCATCTCTTGGAACCCCCCCCCCTGGTCACACTGAACCAGGAATCAGGCTGGTTTGCAAAGTTAAAATATTTATTTATGTAGTCACAATATAATCACACTATGTTTAATGGATAGACAATAATCAACAATGGGGTGATGTAACACGAACACAAAGCAATCTCTTTAATCACAAGGAGTAATAGTGAGCAAAACAATTCAGCACAGAAATAATACTTTTGTGTGTGTTCAGATCAAATAGCAGTGTGGTTACTATTTCCTCCTGCACACCCCTCACCTCCCAACAGGCAATGTAAAGAGATAGGAGGAGAGAGAACAGGTTTCAGGAATGCAGAATTCAATCAAAATGTCAATCCCAATTTCCCCCCAGCAAACACAAGAGAGAAACAGAATTGATTAGCAAACTGTCAAAATGGTTTTAACGTTATCTCGAGAATGGATTGGGTAAAACACTAAATATGGTTTAAATTGCTGAAATTGTTTAAATTCTTATGGGAACCGCTTTAGATAGTTACACGCAAACACTAACCTAGCAATGAATTGATACTGATAAGCAATGTGAAAACTTAAAACTGAGGTCAGGTTCAATCAAAAGCTGTTTCACACGTGTAATATTTTACCAAAATAAAAAATTGTGGCAAACTTTTCTGCACACAGTAATCGGGACTGTGGGAGAAATGTATGGAATTGGAATTTTAGGTTCTCTGGAAAGCTGTCGATGATAGCTACAAGCAGAAGTCGAAATTGTGTTTCTAGCATCACAACTGACGTTTTAGTGGAGGTCGTTTTTCTAAGATGGGCGCAAGAATGGGAAAACAGGGATGCGCTTTTAATCGACAAATTGGATTTCTTATACCAGATTATGACTATAGAAAAAGTGAATGCCACACATGAATCTCCACAGTCCTGGCCACAGACCCTTCACGTGGTGGATACTCAATTTCTTTCTGGGATTCAATTTATTTATTCACAATACTAATGATTTATGGTTTAAGCAAACAAATAAGAGAAATTTAGTGCAAGAAAATGCTCTGACAATTCAAAAATACTCCTAACACCACTGGTTCTGAATTCAAGAGAGGATAGGTTTAATGCAGGGATTACTATGGACAGTACATATGCTAGTGACACAGTTCTATCTATAGATACTCACCATATGGGTTTCAAACGGAACCGTCAGGGATTCTGGTCAGGGATTCTGGTTCTGGAACAGACCGCTGGACACACCGGATTGGACTGGGTCTGCAACGGTTCTGCTCACAGCTCGGCACAGCAATGGATCGGGTCTGCAATGGCTCTCTGGTCACAGCACAGCACAACTGGATTAGATCTTTTGGTTCTGGTAATACTTCTTTTAGCATGAAAGCAGGTACAGCACAGCCCGGCTGTTTCTTTTGTTCCCCTTAGGTTTTATGGGATTCTTTCTGGTTCTGGAAATTCAAGGCCTAGTTGAAAATGGTTCAACTAATGGAAAGGCCTTTCTGCTTGCCAAGTTTTTGGAGTCACGAGCAAGGAAAATAGATCCCTCCTCGCAGGGTGCTCCACCAGCAATCGGTTAGTGGGTGAATCTGTGTGTCTCTAAGTCCTCAGCTGTCTCTATTAATGCTTATGATAAAGGGGTGTGTATGCTGGATTTTCCTAAGCGCGCACCCTAGGCAGGTGACTGGCTAGAGTCTCTTCTCTCTCTTGATTGGAGAAGAAAAGAGTGTGTCATCATGGTGATGTGGTTTTATGAGGCCTAGTGTCCACCCCTCGCCTCTTGAAAACAAAGTCTACTTTTGGTACAATACATATTTACAAATGTGTAACCTCTATAACAATAACATGTATAGATTACATATTTTGTATGGCAGATACTCCTCCAACCCTCGTCGCTGTAAGATCTTGTGTCTGCTTTTTACAGAATGTTGCCCTATTTATCAGGAACACAATGTCCAGTTTATCCGAAAATGTGTACAAATGTGTGTGCTGAACATCGGCATAAGGGTATAACGTATCATACTTCTGGCATAAATACATTTGGTGTAAAACCAACGTTTCTGATCTTTCCTTCTAGAACATGTCACACAGTTTTGCTGCCTCTTAAAATGTACAGTCAGAATTTCGATACACAATTATGTGATTTTTGTAATTTAAACAATTTTAAGTGGTAAATTATATGTATTTAAACAAAATGTTTCTTTGTGAATGTCGAGCCTCCTTCTGGCTCTCTGCAGTTCAGAAGCAGTCTTCTCCCATTTCCTCCAGGGGTTTAGGCCATTTTACGTCTCTTCACACTAGCCTCCCTTTGACTGGAGGAAGTCCATTGCCCCCTTCCCCTGCAGCCCCAAATTCTCCTCCCCTAATCTAATCATCACTGAGGTGTGATTTCCTGGTGGAGTGAGCAGAAGGGAGATACCTGGCCTCCGTGGGGGAAGCTGTTGGACTGGTTGGATTGCTTTAGGCAGGCTTAATTTCAATGTCATTCTGTTACATTTTTTCTTGGTTTAAAACACACTTGTAATTTCAAAACAAGCAGCTAGAACACTTATTCCAGATTCTAACCCATGGGATTAACAGTTACAACCTAGGTTACTCTCAATAACAGGTCACTTAGTTTTCAGACATTAGATTTCAGTTGTACAAGTTTAAATTTTATCATGAAATCTACTGACAGCTGTAATACAGGTGGCCACGGGTACTGCGCCCAGATTTTGACAGATTTCATAGGCAGGCACATTTTTGCTGTGAATGTTTTGATGACAAATTCCACTTTTCAGGACATTGTATGTTCATAATGATTTCTTGTACTGGCATTCTGTAGTTTCAGCAACCTAGAAAAAGATTTAAAAACAAGATTCTAGATTTCCTTCAGCAAAGCACTGCTTTTCCTGCAAGGTCTGTTTTTACTTGTTGTGAAGCCCAGTGACATGTTTCAGGAGTGAGATCTCTGTTCCACCACTGACAACATGCATGGTAGATTTGGCAGCCATCTTTTTGTGTTGTAAAGCGCAATTTCCATGGGTTTTGTCGCACACAGGGATTTTGCGACCATACATACCACAAATCCCCCTCTCACGACTTGAATTTGAGCACCCGTCAAGGGGAAGTCGGGAGATTGGGATGTCATTCTTTCTTTTTGCTCCAGGTGGAAAAATGTGCCTGCTTCTCCCATCAGTGCTGGATCGACAGGTTCTCCTCGCCGGTTCCGTATGGGAGTATGGAGCGATACTACGGGCCCCTTGGGTCTTTGCTTCTGGTCCCCGAGTGGTCCTCCCTGGTGCTTAGAATCCTTGGTTCCAGTGCTATGTTGACAGAACAGAGCAAGGTTATGGACATTTTCCCACCACTATTCATGTAGTGGGGCAGATGCATACATTTGACATATAATTGACAATCTTTCCCGCCTGTAATTACTACTGATTTTAACAGGTGGAATGGTTTTTTTGTAATTTTCTAGGGATCTGGAATGGCCCCCTCTGGGTTTCCAGATAGCTTCTCTAGTTGCCGCAGAGTATGCCTAGGATGGCAACACTTCAGCTGGTTGATGTGGACCCACTTATCTTCCCTTTCTGCCAAACTGCCTTTGGGGATACGGATTTTGTAGGTGACTGGTGAGATTCTGTCTACAATTTCAAAAGGACCCCCCCCAGCTAGGTAGAATTTTGCACTTGTTGGCCTGGTTCCTTTGGAAATTGTACAAGTAGACCAGGTCTCCTACTTGGTATTCTTTTCTAGTTGTCTTAAGGTCATAGTGGGTCTTCATACTTTCTAGAGATCTTTCTAGATTCTGCTGAGCATAGGCAAAAGCATGTTGAATGTGTTTTCACAGATTCTCAACATACTCATGAGTTTTGGAGGGATTTATCAAAGTCTGCTCTTGGGTTCTGTAGAGCAGATGCTGGGGGAGCACCATCCTTCGTCCACTCATCAGCTCAAATGGTCACATTTTTGTTGCAGAAGAAGGGGTAGATCTGATGTCCATCAGGACAAGAGGTAATCGAATGTCCCAACTTGGCCCAGAATCTGCCACAAACTTTTTTAATATGCTCACAATTGCCTTGTTGTATCTCTCAACTCCACCACTAGAGGCGCCGGTAGGTAATGTGTAGTTTCTTTTTGACCCAAGTATCTCCCACATTTTTGTCATCACTTCGCAAGTGAAGTGGCTACCTCAGTCTGAGTCAATCCTTTGGGGTAGTCCAAACACGAGAAGATGTGGTTGATCATCAGGGCAGCTTCTGTTTCTGCCTTGCAATTTGGGGCCGGGAGACATTCCACCCATTTAGTGAACAAGCATGTCAAGGTCAACATGCACTTGTTCCTCCTAGAGGAGCGGATCACGGGCCCAATAAAATTGACTTGTAAATCTGACCAAGGCAGTGTCATCCCTTTCTTTTGGAGGGAAGCATGGTGTGTGAGTGATGTTGGCTGAAATTGTGCACACACAAGCACACAAGACACCCCTTCAAGTATTGGTGAAGGTCCTGCCCCATGTGTTGCTAGTATGCAGCCTCTCACAAGATTTCTAGTGCCGTATGAAAACCCTGATGACCGGCTGGGGCCGCATCAAGGGCGTGACTTAGCATCAGGCTTCGGAATGAGGTGGGGACCACCCACTGGTTATGGCCAGCTAGGGATCTCCTCACCAACAAACAGTCTCGGATTCTGAACATTTTTGGACATTTCATCAACACTCTGAGGTCCTCTTTCCCTATGTAATCAGTATCCGTCAGGGGAAAGTTCTCAGGTTCCTCGATGTGTTGATAAAACTTACCAATTATTGGATCCCCTTTTTGAGCCGTAATCAAATCAGCATCTGAGGTCTCCTTACTCCATTGTGCAGTTGAGCGTTCATTGTGAGCATTTGTCTGGGACCTAGTGATGGCATTGACCTAGATTTCCCCCAACAATCACAACTATCTCAAGTAGATCCCCCTTGGATGGCTCTGGTTTTGGCCAGCTGATCAGCTATGTCATTTTTAGTTTTGTCTGGTCCCTCTAGTTCAGAATGATCCTTGATCTTTTTCCAGTAGATGGTCATCCCGTTCGAGGTGACCAGATCATCAATATTCTGTATTAACTTCCCATGTGTCAATGGTTTGTTATTAGCACATAGCATGTCTCTGGTTTTACAGTTAACCAGGTGCTCCACGAACCCGTTCCGTACATAATCCGAATCTGGGATTATGACCAGTTCGTGGAGTTGCTGTTGGGCAGCAGTGAGGATGGCTTGATGCACAGCCATCAACTCTACCACTTGACTACTTCAGGGACTGATTTTGCACCCAGCAGAGGGTTCTGGGGCATCATTCACCCATGCATTCCCTACGCTGGCCACAAGTTCTTTTTCCCCGTTGTTGTCAACATGGTAGGAGCATCCATCCACATAGACAGTGGGCATTCCCTCACAATGGTCTTTTTCATAGACATTGTGTGGGGAATTAGGGTATGCCTCCATGTTGTCCTTGATTTTAAGACTTTCGTCCTCAAGTCAGTTCTCTCTGGCACAATCATGCAAGTCAGCCAGACCCTGACCTGACCTCCATAGAAAAGGCTTGCATTGACAGAATCCAGGAAGTAATTCGGGAATTACTCACATTTCCGGCCCGGATTCTGTCACTTTGGAGATATTTGGAGATATTGCAGAGGCTGGTGTGTAGTCTCCACTATGATGTGTTCCCCCTGGATAAACGGGTGGTAATTCTTCAATGCCCACACCATTGCAGGAGTGCCTTCTCACAATCGTTGAATTTTTCCTCCACAGAGGATAAAGTCTTACTCGCATAGGAGATTACTTAATTGACCTTGTCATGCTTTTGATATAATACTGCAGTCAAGCATGTATTTGAAAACCCTGTCTCCAAGAAGAACTCCTTGTTTTATATGGGGTAATCTAGGCAAGGCACTTGTGAGATGCTTCTTTTGAGTTGTCTTACTGCCTCGGCTTGTTCTGGACCCCACTCCCACTTGACACCCCCATTCAAAAGATGGATCAGGGGTCTTGTGATCTCTGCGTAGACCTCAATGAACTTTCTGCTGTAATTAGTTAGTCCAAGGAGGCTCCTTAGTTCCCGCAGAGTGGTGGGGTCTTTTAATTTCTGGAGTGCTTCCTATTTCTTTTCCTGGGGACAGAGACCCTGAGGAGTAATCTCATGCCCTAAGTAATTGACACGGGTTAGCACTACTGTGCCTTTTGAAAGGAGAGTTTTGCTCCGGCAGCCCTCAACTGTGTCAGGACATTACGGATCTCCGCTATGTGTTCCTCCACAGTTGAGCTTTTGACTAAAACATCATCTACATAGTTCAGGTTACCCCTTTCACCCAGGTCGGGCATGGCCTTGTATAGAAAAATGTTAAATTCATTGCCGGATTTGATGTATCCAAAGGGAGTCCAGGTCCACGTGTAATGCTGCCCCCGAAGGTAAAGGCCAGCTTGTAATGGTCCTCCCTACTGACAGGTACAGTCCAGTACCCATTGGTCAGGTCAATGGCGGTGAATACCTTTGACCCCTGGATCTGGGCCAGCCCTTGGTCAATGTAGGGAAGGCGCCATCGGGAAGTATGGACCTGTTTGTTGAGCTCCCTTAGGTTGGCACAGAGTCTCCACTGGATTATTGAAGGTGCTGTGGACTGGACGAATTATGCCACAGAACTCAAGGTTCTTAATGATTTCAGTAAGGGACTCCATTGATGCGAGAGGCAAGCGATATTGCTCCACAAACACTGGAGTCATGCCAGGGTCCATGGGAATCGCTGTTGTGTGGATGTCGGTGCGACCACAGACATATGAGTCCACCGCAAAGAGATCCTGAAAATCTAAGAAAACTTGTTTCAATTTTGGTTTTTGCTCCGGAGTCTCACAGGCATCAGCTAGGTTGACTCTCTCTTCTACCATCTACCTGAAGCCTGGAAAGACTTCCGGTTTGGCTATCTCAGCGGCCTCCTCCAGCTGGGTGGAGGAGTCCCTGGTCAAAGTACTGATTTGGACTGGTGGCTTCAGGTGGGGACGGCAGTCATTGTGGACTTGAAAGATCACCTCATCCCTCCTGAAGTCACAGGTTACATCTTCCTTACCATAAGAGCAGGAAGTGTACACCAGGAAATATCCCCCAGGCTGGTTGAAGATCCTGTCTGGTGTTGCTTCATCGTCGCTATCCCTGCCAAAACAGTCCTTGGGGATTTGTCCTAACAGTTCATTACCTAAATCTAGGGAAAAATGTCAGTCATCAACTGCCATTCCAGTAATGGTGCCTGCGGCCAGAGTAATACTCTTTAGGTCGCTGTTATCCACCTCTATTGGAATGGTGTTGTGTTCTATGTTGACTAGTGGTGTTGGGTTTACCCCCAACCCTTGCTGTTGGAAATGAGCATTCAGATGAATATAGGCGCCAGGATTTTTCAGTTTCTGTCCTCTTTTAATTTTTACTTCCAGTGAGAATTGTCCGGTCCGTTCTGGTATAGTGACTTCCTCTCCAATCTGAATTTCAACTGCATAAGGCAGCAGTTGAGTTGACCTAAATGCTTTCTCTGGGACATCAAAGTCCATGGTATTAACCGCTAATCGGGACCAAGCTTTGAAGTTTATTACGTCCAAACTAATGGCAAAGCGATTGACAATGTCACTGCCTAAGTAAAATGCAGCAGGGACATCTCGCACGACCCAACAATATGGACTATACTCTTGTTGCCTATGGAAATTTTGAGCATACACCTGATAGGCAGGAGATGTTTGGAATTGGGTGTTTCCAGGTCCATTTCCTATTTGACTAAGTGTTTAAATGTGGGAATGGCTGGATCTTTTGGGAGTTTGCGGAACATGGCTTCGCTGATGAAGTTCTTACCATTGTTCACACACACTCGGGCAAGAACAGAGTCCTTCCCTTCAATTAACATCCCGGTCAAGTGGCACAGCGAACATCCCGGCCAAATGGCACAGCGAGTAGAGCTTTCATCCATGCAGAGCTTGCTAATGCAGGTTCGAATCCCGGCAGGGCCAAACTCAGCCTTTCATCCTTCCGAGGTCGATAAATGAGCACCACACACTGTGGGTAATAATAAGCAGCGCTATATATATAGCTACGTAGCGCTATATATATGCTATATTATTATTATTATTATTATTATTATTATTATTATTGTTATTATTATTATTATTAACTGAATAACTCCAATTTTCTGAATATCCGCCAAGCTTTGAGCTGATTTCTCATCTTTCTGGACTATAGGAATGGGATTTTCTTATTATGGATTGGTATAGAATTTCAGAGTGTTTACTTCCAGTGTGGAATGCCACCTTAAACTGGAAGGAAGGTTGATTTTCAGAAATAGAGAGGACTCCCCATCACCAGTTTGTTGTCCTACTGCAATTACTGTCACGTCTGGGATTTGGTTATTCTGGAAGTGAAATTTTATTTGTCAGGTTTTTGTTTAACCATGTGGCATGTGCCGTTTCAACTAACATGATTGACACTATGTTTCAATTTTATTGGTTGGTTAGTCTGGGTCCAGAGGACCTTGTTTACACAATCTATGAGAGGTAACAACCTACGCAGGATGTAATTTCCTAGTAAACAAGGGGTGCCGTCTGGAGTCACAACTATGACCGGGTGCTTCACCTTGTGTCGCCCAATTTTAATGTCCAAATCCGCAGTCCCCTCGATGGGAATTTCCTTCCCGTTGAAGTTCTAAAGTTGTCCAGGGAGAGGGGCGAGTGGAATTTGGTATTTCTCGGCCCTTCCCAAATTCAGTTGATCAAAGGCCCTTTTTGACAGAAGGGTATCTTGGGATTCAGTGTCCACCAGTGCCAAAATTGTACATTGCCCCTGTATTTGGACCGGGGCATAGAATCTTCCCTCCTTTTCCTCAAGGGGGAAGAGGTAATCCACATTTTTGGCCAACTGGTGGGTTAGTTTCTTTGCTTTGGACATTGATAGAGAGGATATTTGGGCAGGATTCTGTTTGAGCTCTTGGGAATCTGCAAGAAAAAGGTGACAGCTAGATATGGGGGAAGTTTTGGGTTCCCCTGGTTCTGATTCTGGGTTGCCCCCCCCCCTTTTTGGAGGCAGTCACCAGGATGGGTTTGAACCAGAGGATTTTCATGCTGGTCATTCTGGTTACTGTTGATAGGCGGTTTCAACTCGGTCCCCACATCTACCCAGTCTTGATTTGGATCCTTTGGGACCCATTTTTCTTTGAGATGAGTTCCCCATCCCTGAAGGAGAAGATCCTTTTCCCAGGATCCTCTGAGGATCCCTCTCCTTCAAACTGGAGGATTTGTACCTCCTTCTCAAAATGGGTCTTTTTGGGCTCTTTATTTCTCCTATCCACCCTCTGCTCCTTTGGTTGCAGGCTTTCGGGGGCAGGAGATTTTGGTTGCGGTTTCTGGGTTTTCAGGGGCTTTCCACAAGTGGGGAAGGAAGCTTCCTCCAAGGCTTTACACCGCCTTACCCTTGTGCCTCCTCCCTGGGAACCGGTGGGTTTTTGGGGTTCTTCCCCCATCATTGTTCCAGGATCTGAGGCGTTCTGAGCCGCCATGCTCATCTGAGGGTTCTGTTGAGCCCTCAGCATGCGACCCAGGTCCTGTGCCATGTTCTGGACCTGGCGCTCTAGTTGGGATACCCGCTCTGGCTGGTACAGGGTCCTCATGCCTCCCCTGGGTTGATCCCGGGAATGGTAGCTATCCCTTCTCCCAAAATACCCCGGGTTAGGAAAGTTTGGATACCCCTCCACCCTTGGCCTCCCCTCTCCTGGATTAGGCTGTCTGGGCTCAGGAAAGTGGGGAAAGAAGGATGGGTTGTTTAGGGGGTTGAAGTTTGGCGGGTACCTAGGAAAGAAATTTGGTCCGGCATTTGGGGAATTACTGCCTTTGTGGGAAAAGTGAGGAGGGAAGTTCCGTGGGTTTCCAGGTGGCTGGTTGGATCCCCCCACCTTGGGCTGGAGGAGTCCAAACATAACCCAGGATGGGTTGATTGCCCTTGTAGCATGGGCTGATGTAGTCAGGGGAGTTAGGGGTCCCATTGGTGGGGTTACCTCCCTGGCTCCCTGTTTGTGATTGGCCCAAGGGCCTTCTGGGTTTGGGGTTGTTTGGATTCTGTGCGGAAAGGTTTTTAGGACCCCCCTTATCCATATCTAAAATGGGGGCAACCTTCATTCACCTCCACCACCTTAGCAGCAGCAGGGGTGTTGGTTGTTTTAGGGATTGTGCTGCTATTTTTATTTTCCAACAGCTTCTGTACCTCATAGATGTACATTGCTTGTTCAATGACCCAGTCTAGTGATCTTTTCTGGTGAAAGCCCCTCACTAGCTGGGTCATAATATACTTAGGGAGAGCATGAAAGAAGGTGTTTACAAATGTTTTGCTGTCAGTGTGCACCCTTCTAGTGGTCTGCACAAAAGCCCATTTCAACTCCTGAACAAATTCTTGTGGGGCCTGGTCTTCCCCACATTGTAAGTTGTAGGCTGCCTTGTGAGCCTGTTGAGGATTCCTGTCAATGGAAAAATGTTTCAGGATGGCTGCCCTATAGGTGGACCATCTGGAATGATTCTGATCCTCTAGTCCTGCAAAGAAGCTGGATTTCTCAGGAGAAAATGTCTACTTCACAAACTGAATACAGCTTTGGCTGTGCTTCAGTTGGAAAGATTCCATCATCTGTTCAAATAGCTCAAGGTGTTCCTTGTGCCTAATGGCTTTTATTTGTTTCAGGGGATCCTTCAGCAAGGCCCTTTTGACTTGGTTGGATTTTTTAGTTCGGGTCACCCTGGTACACTCATCCTCTGACTCAGAGGCACTGCTACCAGAGTGGGCTGTTTGGTTTTCTAGGCTCTTACGGATTCTGATGAGAGCTTGGGAATGGCTGGCAGAATGTGGGGGTCTAGTTATTTTTAGTCCTGTGGCACTCAGAAGAGTCTCCCAGGATTGGCTGAGTACCCCCCCCCACTGTCCTAGCTGGGGAGAGGTTTTTAATATACTCTTAGTGGGCCTACCCTCATGGAATTCCCCACTAAATGTTACCGTCTGATCTCTGGATAAGTGATATTTCTGAGGATCCATTTCTCTGATTCTCCCATCATTGGAGTCTCCCTGATCAGAGAAGATGGCCCTAGCCCTTGGGAACCCATACATAGATGCCCGCCCATCCATTTCTGGGAGGCGCTGACCTATTGGCCCCATATTTCCCCTTGGGTTGAAGTCTACTATCCCCATGGTCCTTGGCTCATGTGAGCCAGTGGACATGGGGGTGGCAGAGTCCATGGAATTGAAGAGATTGAGGTATTTGGTGCCAGGGCTCCTGAGGTTATGCTCAGGGGTTTCCCTCTCCCATCTGACCTAATCTCTTTCAGCCCCTACTCCCTGTTGCCATGCAAGAATCTGACCCTTTTGTTCTTCTATCAAGGCCTTACTGGTCTCTATTAGTTGTTCCTGTATAGCTACCTGTCTATCTGGCCTGTAATTTTTCTCACAGGGAGCCTCATTATCTCTCTGTGCTTCCTGTCTAATCTTGGAGTATTGGGCTAGTTTTTGCTGCAGGAGGGTCACCTCCTGAGTCTGATCCTTCCCAGCCTGATCATTATTTGCTAGAGCATCTTCCACCCTCCTGGTGTTCTCTAACAGTTTTCTGTAGTCCATTTTGAGCTCAACCAGTCCCTGAAGGGCCAGGTGATTTTCTTCCATCTTGGTTTTTAAATAACTGACTTCCTGGCCTAAGGTATCCCTTTCCTGAATTAGAGTACCCGTCTGTGCAGCCAGGTCGTCCCTTTGTTTTTTGAATGCACCAGCATTCTGGCGCTCTTCATCAAATTCTTTTTGAGATTCAAGGTCTTTAAGAATTCATTTATTATTTTCTTCTTTTACTTGGTCTAGGCGGTTTTGCAGGGTGACTACCTGCTCTGCGCAGTCTCTATTAAAATGTAATTGCTGCTCCATCTTTTATTGGCTCTGTTGCAGAGAATCCAAACTTTCTTGGCACTCTTTTTGCAGTGCCAGTAATTTGGTGTCTTGTTTTACCCTCTCTTGCTGCAGGATATTCAGATCTTCTTTTACTTTTATCAGGTACTGTCTGGTTTCATTCTCTGATTATTGGCTCTTTTGTAGCCTTTGCTCTACAGAGTCCAAATCAGTTTGGGTTTTTTCTAGTGATTGTACTTGCCTTTTTGCCAGATCTAGGTGTTCGGCATATTTTTCCTGTATTTCGCCAATGTGGAGGTACAGGTATGCTGCTATTTTGGCAATTTTACATTGCTCTTCTTTTACCTTAGGGCCATGTACAATTCACTAAGTGCCATGTGTAATGGACCCTGATCCTACCATATATCTAATTTTGTGGCAGTGGCTTGTTTTTTGATTTCCTGCAGCCAAACCTTCTCATCCTGGTCTGTCCATTCACCCCTGACAAATAATTTGTGCAGTGTGTGTTCTTTTGCCATATTAATTTCTACTGGAGTCGCCATTCTGGAAATATTAATTTCCTTCTGATTTACAGAAGTTATTTTTTTTTGCAAAACAGGCCAAACTCCTTAGAGTGTTTCTATTGAAGGGTGTCTTTACAGTGTAGCACAATGTGGTAGCCCAACAGGGTATATGTACCCCATCAGTTTGCACGCTGTATTAGACTGTCACAAGTGGTATGTCTAATTCAGAGATCTCATGAGGAGCCCCCAATCTGATTTCATTCCGTCACTTCACCTAAGTCAACGCTTGGGTTTAATGCACAACTGAAATCCTTATTTATTTTGTGTCCAAACATTCTTTTATTCTGAACGATGTACCACTCATATCACGACCTTCTCTTGGAACTCCTCCCCTCCTCCCCCGGTCACACTGAACCAGGAATCAGGCTGGTTTGCAAAGTTAAAATATTTATTTATGTATTCACAATATAATCACACTATGTTTAATGGATATACAATAATCACCAATGGGGTGATGTAACACTAAGCAATCTCTTTAATCACAAGGAGTAATAGTGAGCAAAACAATTCAGCACAGAAATAATACTTTTGTGTGTGTTCAGATCAAATAGCAGTGTGGTTACTATTTCCCCCTGCACACCCCTCAAACCCCCAACAGCCAATGCAAAGAGATAGGAGGAGAGAGAACAGGTTTCAGGAATGCAGAATTCATAAAAAATGTCAATTCCAATTTCCCCCCAGCAAACACAAGAGAGAAACAGAATTGATTGGCAAACTGTCAACATTGGTTTAAAGTTATCTTGAGAATGGATTGGGTAAAACACTAAATATGGTTTAAATTGCTGAAATTGTTTAGATTCTTATGGGGGCTGCTTTAGATAGTTACAGGCAAACACTAGTAATGATTTGATACTAATAAGCAATGTGAAAACTTAAAACTGAGGTCGGGTGCAATCAAAAGCTGTTTCACACATGTAATATTTTACCAAAACGAAAATGCGCGGCAAACTTTTTCCACGTGCAGTAATCGCAATCGCGGGAGAACTGCATGGATTTGGTTTTAGGTTCTATGGGAAGCTGTGGATGTTAGCTAAAAGCCGAAGTTGAAATTTGTTTCTAGCATCAAAATTGATGAAGTTATCAACGTTTTAGTGGAGGTCGTATTTCTGAGATAGGTGCAAGAATGGGAAAACAGGGATGCGCTTTTAAAAGACATTGAATTGACTAAATCAACTAAATAAATAATAAAGACAAATGGGCATTCTTATACTAGATTATGACTATTGAAAAAGAGAATGCCACAGATGAATCTCCACAGTCCTGCCCACATACCCTTCACGTGGTGGATACTCACTTTCTTTCTGGGATTCAATTTATTTATTCACAATATTAATGATTTATGGTTTTAGCAAACAAATGAGAGAAACTTAGCACAAGAAAATGCTCTGACAATTAAAAAATACTCCTAACACTACCGGTTCTGAATACAAGAGAGGATGGGTTTAAGACAGGGATTACTATGGACAGTACATATGCTAGTGACACAGTTCTTTCTATAGATACTCACTATATGGGTGTCAAATGGAACCGTCAGGGATTCTGGTTCTCGAACAGACTGCTGAGCACACCGGATGGACTGGGTCTCAAACAGTTCTGGTCACAGCTCGGCACAGCACTGGATCGGGTCTGCAGTGGTTCTCTGGTCACAGCACAGCACGACTGGATTGGATCTTTTGGTTCTGGTAATAATTCTTTTAGCAGGAAAGCAGTTACAGCACAGCCCGGCTGTTTCTTTTGTTCCCCTTAGGTTTTATAGGATTCTTTCTGGTTCTGGAAATGCAAGGCCTAGTTGAAAATGGTTCAACTAATGGAAGGGGCCTTTCTGCTTGCCAAGTTTCGGGAGTCAGGAGCAAGGAAAATAGATGGTTCTCTCTCAGGGTGCTCCGCCAGCAATCAGTTAGTGGGTGAATCTGTGTGTCTCTAAGTCCTCAGCTGTCTCTATTTATGCTTATGATAAAGGGGTGTGTATGCTGGATTATCCTAAGGGCGCCCCCTAGGCTGGTGACTGGCTAGAGTCTCTTCTATCCCTTGATTGGAGGAGAAAACAGTGTGTCATGTTGATGATGTGGTTTTAGGAGGCCTAGAGTCCTCCCCTCGCCTCTTGATCACAAAATCTACTTTTGGTACAATACATATTTACAAATGTGTAACCTCTATAACAATAACATACATAGATTACATATTTTGTGTGGCAGATACTCCTCGTAACCGTGTCGCTGTAAGATCTTGTGTCTGCTTTTTACAGAATTTCACCCTTTTTATCAGGAACACAATGTCCAGTTTATCCAAAAAATTTGTACAAATGTGCGCGTTGAACATCAGCAATCCAGGATTCCAACTAAGTGAATGCCTAGTATGGGATGCCCAATGGAAATCCTTATTTATATATGTTTATGTCAAAAGTTATTTAAATCTGGATGATGTCCCCGTATATAACGCCCCTCTCTTTGGATCTCTCCGATCTCACTGAGCCAAGAAGTAGGTTTGTTTTGCAAATTAAAATGTTTATTTGAAGAATTGAACAATATATATATCACACTTTTATGAATAGAAGAATATCTGAATAGCACACTTATGAATATGAACAATGATCAGCAATGGGTAATATTACAATATCAACAATCTCTTTAATCAGTTAGGAATAGGAATAGAAAGGATACTGTAGCAGAGAATACTTTATATGGATTCAAGGAAATGCAATAATATGAAAGAATGCAGCACAGAAATAAAACTTGATATGATTTCCACAAAAGACAATATGATCACTCTTTCCCCTGTGACTACTCACTCCCCCCACTATGCAATATGAAGAGATGGAAATGAGGGCACACAGGTTTCAGGTATACAATCAATAATGCAGTTCAATCCCAGTACCCCCCAGCAAGCTTAGAAAGAACAAATATGATTTTAAAACAGGTCAATATGCTTATGAATGTGATTGCACTGAATGTGAAAAATGCTAAAATTATTTGAATTCACTAAATGGGATTCAGAATTAGTGAGAATTACTTTGGATTGGTTCAGGTCAACACTAGCAATGATTCATGAATGATTATCAGATTGAAAACGAATTTCAGCAGTTGAAAACAAGAAACAGCTATTTTGACATGTGTTGAAATTGAGCTAAATTGCAATTCGTGGCAATGTTTCCGCGTGCGGGAAATGCGATTACAGCAAAACTATTACATTTTGTTTCTAGGACGTGTGTTTCAAAAGTTACAGAGGTTTTTGTGAAGGTCAATTTTTCAGAAACAGAGTCAAGATTTCAAAATGAAAGATTGTGCTTTAAAAATTTACAAGGATAGGCTTATACTAAGGGGCTATGAAGAAGCAAGACACTCAATGGGCAGCCACCGGAACAGCGGCGCCTCCGCTCTGACCTCTGTCTTTCAAAACACTTGTCCCTCTTCAGAAAAATATCAGCACAAAGATGATTGATGCTACAATTATCACAGGCAATATAATGAAAAGGATTCAGGATGGACACAAGATTCTACAATGCAGTTCTGGATAGGTTGGAATGGATGGATTAGGATTACTTTAAACTAAGAGATGACTATGGACACTTCTAGACTAGATACTCACTCCTATGGCTTTGGAATGGAGTGGGCCCATCAACAATCTGGTCAAGGGTTTGGCTGGGATTCTCTCGCCACCGGACAAGTCTCAGGCACTGGGTTCTGCTCTCCGCATGGCACTCTGGTCTGGATCTGATGGGTTCTGGATACAGCTCTGCTCTCTGGGTCTGGATCTGGGTTCTAGCACAGGGTTCTTAGCTAGAATAGCAAAACAGCTCAGCCCGGCTGTTGAATGTGAGCCCCTTGGAGGTTTGGGGGTTAGAATCAAGTTGCTAAAGATTCTGAAGGCCTGCTGAGAAGGGTTCAGCTTTTGGGTTAGGCCTCTCTGCTTCAAGGTTCTAGAGTTTGGTTCTAGAATTTGGATTCTGGATCTATGTCTAGAGCCTGGGTCTTCCTGCAGGGTGCTTCACCAAGAAACAGTTGAGGAGGGGAAGTGTGTGTGTTACGCCTGTCCTCAGCAGTCCCTATTTATGTATTTCCAAAAGTGGGTGGGGAGGCTGATTCTCTATGCCCAACCCTCTAAGGATCTGATAGGTCAGAGGATTCCCTGTCCCCTGATTTGAGAAGGGAGTAGTGTGTCATCCTGTGTCATCATGTGTCATGTTTATGGTTTAGGGGAAAAACCCTCCCCTTTGTCTCTGTACAGTATATCTTATTTTTCATTAAAAAAAACATATTTACAATATGCACAAATTGTTAATATTACATATACACATCACAGATTAACTAAGGTACATTTCTGTTCAACTCTCATCTTCCTAAGAGATTTGGTTCAGAAATGACAACTATAACGCAGGGTGCTCCACCAACAATCAGTTAGTGGGTGAATCTGTGTGCTCTAAGTCATCAGCTGTCTCTATTTATGCTTATGATAAAAGGGTGTGTATGCTGGATTATCCTAAGCGCGCCCCCTAGGCTGGTGACTGACTAGAGTCTCTTCTATCCCTTGATTGGAGGAGAAAACAATGTGTCATGTTGATGATGTGGTTTTACGAGGCCTAGAGTCCACCCCTCGCCTCTTGATCACAAAATCTACTTTTGGTACAATACATATTTACAAATGTGTAACCTCTATAACAATAACATATATAGATTACATATTTTGTGTGGCAGATACTCCTCGTAACCGTGTCGCTGTAAGATTTTGTGTCTGCTTTTTACAGAATTTTGCCCTTTTTATCAGGAACACAATGTCCAGTTTATCCGAAAATTTGTACAAATGTGCGCGTTGAACATCAGCAATCCAGGATTCCAACCAAGTCAATGCCTAGTATGGGATGCCCAATGGAAATCCTTATTTATATATGTTTATGTCAAAAGTTATTTAAATCTGGATGATGAACCCTTATATAACGCCCCTCCCTTTGGATCTCTCCGATCTCACTGAGCCAAGAAGTAGGTTTGTTTTGCAAATTAAAATGTTTATTTGAAGAATTGAACAATATATATATCACACTTTTATGAATAGAAGAATATCTGAATAGCACACTTATGAATATGAACAATGATCAGCAATGGGTAATATTACAATATCAACAATCTCTTTAATCAGTTAGGAGTAGGAATAGAAAGGATACTGCAGCAGAGAATACTTTATATGGATTCAAGGAAATGCAATAATAGGAAAGAATGCAACACAGAAATAAAACTTGATATGATTTCCACAAAAGACAATATGATCACTCTTTCCCCTGTGACTACTCACTCCCCCCACTATGCAATATGAAGAGATGGAAATGAGGGCACACAGGTTTCAGGTATACAATCAATAATGCAGTTCAACCCCAGTACCCCCCAGCAAGCTTAGAAAGTACAAATATGATTTTAAAACAGGTCAATATGCTTATGAATGTGATTGCACTGAATGTGAAAAATGCTAAAATTATTTGAATTCACTAAATGGGATTCAGAATTAGTGAGAATTACTTTGGATTGGCTCAGGTGAACACTAGCAATGATTCATGAATGATTATCAGATTGAAAACGAATTTCAGCAGTTGAAAACAAGAAACAGCTATTTTGACATGTGTTGAAATTTAGCTAAATTGCAATTCGTGGCAATGTTTCCGCGTGCGGGAAATGCGATTACAGCAAAACTATTACATTTCGTTTCTAGGACATGTGGTTCAAAAGTTACAGAGGTTTTTGTGAAGGTCAATTTTTCAGAAACAGAGTCAAGATTTCAAAATGAAAGATTGCGCTTTAAAAATTTACAAGGATAGGCTAATACTAAGGGGCTATGAAGAAGCAAGACACTCAATGGGCAGCCACCGGAACAGCGGCGCCTCCGCTCTGACCTCTGTCTTTCAAAACACTTGTCCCTCTTCAGAAAAATATCAGCACAAAGATGATTGATGCTACAATTATCACAGGCAATATAATGAAAAGGATTCAGGATGGACACAAGATTCTATAATGCAGTTCTGGATAGGTTGGAATGGATGGATTAGGATTACTTTAAACTAAGAGATGACTATGGACAGTTCTAGACTAGATACTCACTCCTATGGCTTTGGAATGGAGTGGGCCCATCAACAATCTGGTCAAGGGTTTGGCTGAGATTCTCTCGCCACCGGACAAGTCTCATGCACTGGGTTCTGCTCTCTGCATGGCACTCTGGTCTGGAACTGACGGGTTCTGGATACAGCTCTGCTCTCTGGGTCTGGATCTGGGTTCTAGCACAGGGTTCTTAGCTAGAATAGCAAAACAGCTCAGCCCGGCTGTTGAATGTGAGCCCTTTGGAAGTTTGGGGGTTAGAATCAGGTTGCTAAAGATTCTGAAGGCCTGCTGAGAAGGGTTCAGCTTTTGGGTTAGGCCTCTCTGCTTCAAGGTTCTAGAGTTTGGTTCTAGAATTTGGATTCTGGATCTATGTCTAGAGCCTGGATCTTCCTGCAGGGTGCTTCACCAAGAAACAGTTGAGGAGGGGAAGTGTGTGTGTTCCGCCTGCCCTCAGCAGTCCCTATTTATGTATTTCCAAAAGTGGGTGGGGAGGCTGATTCTCTATGCCCAACCCTCTAAGGATCTGATAGGTCAGAGGATTCCCTGTCCCCTGATTTGAGAAGGGAGCAGTGTGTCATCCTGTGTCATCATGTGTCATGTTTATGGTTTAGGGGAAAAACCCTCCCCTTTTCTCTGTACAGTATATCTTATTTTTCATTAAAAAAACATATTACAATATGCATAAATTGTTAATATTACATATACACATCACAGATTAATTAAGGTACATTTCTATTCAACTCTCATCTTCCTAAGAGCTTTGGTTCAGAAATGACAACTTTTTTTGCGCTTTTGGTGGGTTTCTCAATATTAGTTATTCACCAATTTTTATACATATCTCCTCTGGGCACATTTCTGTAATTTTTCACGTTCCTAGCATAAACAATAAACACAGTAGCTACAATATGAATACATTCAGGGGGTTAGTCTCAGAACATCGCACGGATTCCAGCTTAGTCTTAAACTGTGAGCAAATTTTTAATTTGAACAATCTCAAAGTTTCACATTTTTGTCAGTTCAGTGCAATTTGTTATTAGCATTTTTTTTTAAACATATATTTAATCCAATGTTAAATCCACATTTCAGTTTGGTCCGCCTCCAGAGCTGGGCTGACTCAGAGGTCACATGGCCTTCTTCCTGCCAGCAGTTTGTTGTCAGTCACACCCAAATTAGCATTCCTATTCAGCCCAAGACTCCTTTGTCTGCACTCACAGCAACAGGCCAGGGTGCCCCTCCTAGTTCTTTTTCACAACAGCCTGTCAATTTCTTAGCCAAGTGCAGGGGGAAGTTTCCTTTTTTCATCGAGGAGGTTTGGAATTTGTTTGAAGCACATTGTGGGAAACTTTAACTCTTAACCCAATGTCTAAAAATGGTCTTGTCTTATAATATAACTCACATTTTTCACACATACATTAAACAATTTCTTACTTCAAGTCTTTTCAGAATATAGTTTTGAATTGTATCCACCTCTTAGGCTTCTGATAGCAAGTCTTTCTTTGGCACAGTTTTGGTTCAATGTATAACTTTACACAAGATGGTTTTAAATCACCGTCTTCTTATAGACGTGAGGAACGGTATTACACCCATTTTTGACAGATTTCTCCCAGCAAGCAATCCTCAAAAGTGTACTTTGTTCAGATAACACATACTTCTGTGGACCTTATATTTATGTAGATTCTTGCAGTAGAATGATGTGGACCACCCAACAAGGAGGTTGGATCTTTTTGGGTGGTTTGTGAGCCATGATTTTTGCATATTTGACAACAAATAAAAACAGATTGTTGAAAACAACTTTGTTTCTTTTGCAATGATTTTGCTCTGTGGGCAGCCAAATGATGGGATTTGGGTTTTTGCAGTGGTCTCCTGTGTTACCACTGACATAGGCTAAAGTGGCTTTTTACTGTGCACTTTCTGGTGATTTCTAGAGAGCAGCATGCTTTCCAGTGGCCATTCCTGAGGTTTCTGTTGCCAGCAATGCACAGTAATGTTATAGGGCTTGGATTAGTGTGTTGATACATCCCACAATCCCCCCCTCTTGCGATTGGGTTGCACTTCCATCAATGGAAACTCGTAAGACTGGGATGTCAGCCTCATCTCTTCGGATTCCAATAATGGCAATGTTCAGCATCTTTTCCTCCATCAGGGGTGGATCGATAGGTTCTCCTTGCCAGTCCTGATGGGAGTATTGAGCCATACTCCGGACCCCTCGGATCTTTGCTCCCGGTCCCCGGGTTATCCTCCTTGATTAGTCTCCATGGTTTTTCTCTCTCTCTCCTAGGATGACAAAGCAAAAACATATGTGTAGACATTTCCCCACCACTATTAATGTAGTGGGGTGGACATATACATTTTATAAATCTTGAGACATTTGCATTATTGTATTTTGTAGACTATATGTGGAATATTTTAGAGTTGGAATTTTATGGATTTGGAGTGGCCCCCTCTGGGGTTCCAGAAGTCTCCTCCAGTTGCTGCAGAGTGTGCCTAGGATGGGAACACTTTAGTTGATTAATATGGACCCACTTATCTTCCCCTTCTGCCAAACTGCCTTTAGGGATGCAGATCTTGTAGGCGACTGGTCAGATCGTGTCTACAATTTCAAAAGGTCCCTTCCAGGCAGAAATTTCCGCTGTTTGGCCTGGTTCCTTTGGAAATGGTATAGATAGACCCGATCTCCTACATTGTATTATTTCATGGTAGTCTTTCAGTCATAGTGGGTCTTCATGCTGTTGGCTGATCCTCCTAGATTTCGCTGAGCATAGGCAAAAGCATGTTGAAGGTACTTTCTTACATTTTCAACATACTCATGAGTTGTGGAGGCATTGATCAATGTCTGCGCTTGGGTCCTGTAGAGCAGATGCTGGGAAGCACCATCCTGCGTCCAGTCATCAGCTTAAAATGTGACATTTCAGTTGCAGATGAAGGGGTAGATCTGATGGCCATTAGGACAAGAGGTAATCGAATATCCCAACTTGGCCCAGAATCTGCCACACATTTTTTTTAATATGCTCGCAATGGTTTTGTTGTTTCGTTCTACTGCACCACTAGAGGCTAGCCGGTAAGCAATATGTAGCTTCCTTTTAACCCCAAGTATCTCCCACATCTTTGTCATTACTTCGCTGGTGAAATGGCTACCTCTGTCTGACTCAAGCCTTTGGGGTAGTCCAAAATGTGAAAAGATGTGATTGATCATCAGGGAAGCTGCTGTTTCTGCCTTGCAGTTTTTGGCCGGGAGATATTCCACCCATTTAGTAAACAAGCATGTCACTGTCAACATGTACTTGTTCCCCATAGAGGAGCAAATCACGGGCCCCATGAAATCTACTTGCAAATCTGACCATGGTAGTGTCATCCCCCTCTTTTGGAGAGGTGCATGGTGTGTGAGGGATGTTGGCTGAGATTGTGCACACACAAGACACCCCTTCAAATATTGCTCGAGGTCATGCAAACTCTCTTAAGATTTCAAGTGTTGTATGAAACCCCCTATGACTGGCTGTGTCCGCATCATGACCGTGACTTAACATCAGGCTTCAGAATGAGGTAGGAACCACCCACTGACCATGGCCAGCTAGGGATTTACTCACCAACAAACCGTCTTGGATTCGGGAACATTTTTGGACATTTCATCAACACTCTGAGGTCCTCTTTCCCTATGTAATCGGTATCCGTCAGGGGAAAGTTCTCAGGAACCTCAATGTGTTGATAAAACTTACCAATTATTGGATCCCCTTTTTGAGCCGTAATCAAATCAGCATCTGGGGTCTCCTTACTCCATTGTGCAGTTGAGAGATCATTGTGAGCATTTGTCTGGGACCTAGTGATAGCAGTGACCTGGATTTCTCCCAACAGGGACTCCCTCTCTATTAGATCCCCTTGGATGGCCCCGGTTTTTGCCAGCTGATCAGTGTTACGATCAGCTGGCTCCCACAGGGGTATCGATCAGACCCGGATAGCTGCAACCTCCTCCAACGTGAAGCGTAGTGCAGAGATGACAGACTGGACCGCCTAATCTCGTCTGCTTGACCCGTAAAAGTATTCTGCTGCAAGTGGAGAAAGGGATTTAGCCACCGTGGATTCTAGTAATGGCACTGTTCTCCCCACTAATCACCACCGATATTCACTTTCAGTAAGCTCACCTTATGTTTTTAAATGATGAGCTCTCCATCCTGCGTGGAATGCAGGGGCGCGTAGATACCAGTTACTTCACTGGTTTGAAGGTGTTAGAAGATTTCCGGATGAATATTGACTCTGAGGTTCCAGGCGAGAACCCTTAAGTATAAAGTTCAAAGAGTTCAATATGTCCGATGTTCACTCTTGTACATTCCTTTCTTGTGTTGCAGCTGGATCCAAGGGAAGATTGACTTGTGGCAGCTGATGGTGTTCAGGTAAGAGTCTGTATTACCCAACACTGTCCGGTAAAAGATGTGTGTATTTAAATTGCTGGTTTCTCTCTCCTTACAGTTGTGTCGTAAGAAGTTGTGGTTTGTTACAGAATAATGCCTCCGGTTGTTAATCAGGTAAGTCTATGGTGGAGAGGTTGTATTTGTTGGCTCTCTCGTCTCACCTTATGTTTCTTTTGTCCCCTAGATGGTGGAATTCAATGAAGAAAATGATGGGGACTGCGCCGGATCGAAAAATGCTGTGAGGACTGGTGAGTATGGCGCGGCGCTGCAGCTGGTGATGCGACGCGTGCAGAATAATGTCCTTTTCAAGTTTGAAGACGTGATGGATCCGGAATTCAGGTAAGGATTGAAATAATATCTGTATTCTAACCTTTCCTTCTTCTTTCTTCTATTGCTAGGAGCTCTGGATTTGAGACGGGCGTGGCTGAAGACTGGATGCTGACTGCAGGCACGGTGAGTGTTACGCTGCTGGATGCAGAATAACGCAAAGCATGTGCTGCTGTTCGGGCGTGATTTAAATAGCCTCCAAATTAGTTCCAGGTAAGAAGTCCCTAGAGCCACACCCGAGCAAAAAATAGTCCCTGTAGTAAAATAGTCCCATCCAGGCCTCACGTTGGCTTGGATTAATTTGCAGCATGGTCTGCATGAGGTAAGTAAAGTCTATGAGCCTGGCACCTATGGCGCCAGGACTGATTTCTATTATGAGCCTGGCGCCTAATGTGCCAGGTCTGAACCCAGACAGCCCCCAGCCGGGGCTGCTGGGGTTTTATTAAATATCTGGATGCCTGCTCCCAGGGCTGATGCGCTTGATCCAGATGCCCGGGGGTAGGCATCATGACAATCAGCTAAGTCATTTCCAGTTTCGTCTGGTCCCTCTACTTTGGAATGACCCTTGATCTTTTTCCAGTAGATGGTCATCCCATTCAGGTGACCAGATCATTAATATTTTGAATTAACTTCCCATGTTTCAAGGGCTTGTTATTAGCACATAGCATGCCTCTGGTTTTCCAGTTAACCAGGTGCTCCACGAACTTGTTCCGTACATAATCAGAATCTGTGATTATGACCAGTTCATGGAATTGATGTTGGACAGCAGTGACGATGGCTTGATGCACAGCCATCAACTCTGCCACTTGATTACTTCGGGGACCAATCTTGTACCCAGCAGAGGGTTCTGGGATCTCATTCACCCATGCATTCCCTACGCCGGCCACAAGTTATTTTTTCCCATTGTTGTCAACATGGTAAGAGCATCCATCCACATAGACAGTGGGCATTCCCTCACACTTGTCTTCTTCAAAGACTTTGTGGGGGGAATTGAGGTATGCCTCCGTGTTGTCTTTGGTTTTTAGACTTTCGTCCTCAAGACAGTTTTGTCTGGCACAATCATGCAAGTCAGCCAGACTTTGCGCGAGAGGACTCTTCTTGTTTGGCCATATCTGACCTCCACAGGAAAGCCTTGCATTGACAGAATCCAAGAAGTAATTCAGGAATTACTCACATTTCCGGCCCAGATTCTGTCACTTTGGAGATATTGCAGAGGCTGGTGTGGAGTCTCCACTATGATGTGTTCCCCCTGGATGAACGGGTGGTAATTCTTCAATGCCCACACCATTACCAGGAGTGCCTTCTCACAGTCGTTGAATTTTTCCTCCACAGAGGATAAAGTTTTACTCACATAGGAGATTACTTTATTGACCTTGTCATGCTTTTGGTATAATACTGCAGTCAAGCATGTATTAGAGAACCCGGTCTCCAAGAAGAACTCCTTGTTTCTGACAGGGTAAGCTAGGCAAGGCGCTTGTGAGAGGCCTCTTTTGAGTTGTCTTACTGCCTCGGCTTCTTCTGGACCCCATTCCCACTTGATCCCCCCTTCAAAAGATGAATCAGGGGTCTGGTGATCTCTGCGTAGCCCTCAATGAACTTTCTACTGTCATTAGTCAGTCCAAGGAGGCTTCTTAGTTCCCGCAGAGTTGTGGGGTCTTTCAATTTCTGGAGTGCTTCCACTTTCTTTTCCTGGGGACAGAGACCCTGAGGAGTAATCTCATGCCCAAAGAAATTTACACGGGTTCTACCCCACTGTGCTTTCTGGAAGGAAAGTTTTGCTCCTGCAGCCCTAAACTGTGTGAGAACATAACAGATCTCCGCTATGTGTTCCTCAACAGTTGAGCTCTTCATGAGGACATCATCTACATAAGCCAGGTTACCCCTCTCATCCAGGTCGCGCATGGCCTTATGTAGGGAAATGTTGAATTAATTGCCGGAGTTGATGTATCCGAAGGGAGTCCGGGTCCATGTGTACTGCTGGCTCCCAAAGGTAAAAGCCAGTTTGTATTGGTCCTCCCTACTGACAGGTACAGTCCAGTATACATTGGTCAGGTCTATTGCAGTGAATACCTGTGACCCCTGGATCTGGGCCAGCCCTTGGTCAATGTAGGGAAGAGGCCATCGGGAAATATGGACCCGTTTGTTGAGCTCCCTAAGGTCGGCGCAGAGTCTTCACTGGCCGTTTGGCTTCAATATCCCCAGCACCGGATTATTGAAGGTGCTGTGGACTGGACGGATTATCCCATGGGACTCTAGGTTCTTAATTATTTCAGTAAGGGACTCCATTGATGCGAGAGGCAAGCGATATTGCTTCACAAACACTGGAGTCATGCCAAAGTCCATGGGAATTATTATTGTGTGGATGTCGGTGCAACCACAGTCATATGAGTCCACTGCAAAGAGATCTTGAAAATCCAAGAAAACTTGTTACAACTTTTGCTTCTGCTCCAGAGTCCCACAGGCATAAGCTAGGTTGACTCTCTCTTCTACCATCTGCCTGAAGCCTGGAAAGACTCTGGTTTCGCTATCTCAGTGGCCTCCTCCAGCGGGGTGGAAAAGTCCCTGGTCAGAGTGCTGATTTGGACTGGTGGCTTCAGGTGGGTGAGGCAGTCCCCACAGACCTGGAAAATCACCTCATCCCTCCTGAAGTCACAACTCACATCTTCCTTACCATAAGGGCAGGAAGTGTACACCAGGAAGTTCCCCCCATGCCGGGTAAAGATCCTGTCTGGTGTTGGGTTGTCATCACTGTCACTGTCAAAACAGTCCTTGGGGATTGGTCCTAATAGTTAATTTCCTAAATCAATGGAAAAATGTTGGTCATCCACCGCCATCCCTGCGGCTAGAGTGATACTCTTTAAGTCGCTGTTATCCACCTCTATTGGAATGGTGTCATGTTCTATATTGACTAATGGTGTTGGGTTTACCCCCATCCTTGCTGTTGGAGAGAAGCATTCAGATGAACATAGGCATCATGGTTTTTCAATTTCTGTCCTCTTTTAACTTTCACTTCCAGGGAGAATTGTCCGGTCCTTTCTGGGATGGTGACTTCCTCTCAAATCTGAATTTCAACTGCATAAGGCAGCAGTTGAGCTGACCTAAATGCTTTCTCTGGATCATCAAAGCCCATGGGATTATCCGCTAATCAGGACCAAGCTTTGAAGTTTTTTAGGTCCAAACTAATGGCAAAGCGATTGAGAATGTCACTGCCTAAGTAAAAGGCAGCAGTGACGTCTTGCACGACCCAATAATTATGAACTATGCTCTTGTTGCCTATGGAGATTTTGAGCAAACACCTGCTTGGCAGGAGATGTTTGGAATTGGGTGCTTACAGATCCATTTCCCATGTGTCTAACAGTTTGAATGTGGGAATGGCTGGATCTTTTGGGAGTTGGCGGAACATGGCTTCGCTGATGAAGCTCTTACCGTTGTTCACACACACTCGGGCGAGAACAGAGTCCTTCCCTTCATTTAACTGAACAGGGATGAACAACTGTTCTCCAATTTGCTGAACATCAGCCAGGCTCTGAGCTGATTTGTCATCTTTCTGGACTATAGGAGTGGGAATGTCTGATTGTGGATTGGTAAAGAATTTCAGAGTGTTTCCTTTCAGTGTGGAATACCACCTTAAACTGGAAGGAAGATTGATTTTCAGAGATAGAGAGGACCCCCCATCACCAGTATGTTGTCCTACTGCTATTACTGTCACGTCTGGAATTTGGTTGTTCTGGATGTGAAATTCTACTTGGTCAGATTTTTGTTCAACCATGTGGCATGTGCCGTTTAAACTAACATGTTTGACACTCTGTTTCAATTTTATGGGTCGGCTAGTCTGGGTCCAGAGGACCTTGTTTACGCAATCTATTAGGGGTGACAACCTTCTCAGGAGGTCATTCCCTAGTAAATAAGGGTTGCCCTCTGGAGTCACAACTATGACCGGGTGTTTCACCTTGTGTCGCCCAATTTTAATGTCCAAATCCGCAGTCCCCTCAACGGGAATTTCCTTCCCGTCAAAGTTCTGAAGTTGTCCAGGAAGAGAGGTAAGAGGAATTTGGTAATTCTCCCCCCTTCCTGAATTCAGTTCATCAAAGGCCTTTTTGGACAGAAGGGTAGCTTGGGATCCAGTGTCCACCATTGCCAAAATTGTACCCTGCCCCTGTATTTGTACTGGGGCCTAGTATCTTGCCTTCTTCTCCACAAGGGGGCACAGACAATGCACATTTTTGGCCAACCGGTGGGTTAATTTTTTTAGTTTTGGACATTGAGAGAGAAAAGATTTGGGCAGAATTCTGTGGGGAGTCTTGGGACTCTGAAAGAAAAAGGTGGCAACTAGAGATTGGAGAAGGTTTGAGTTACCCTGGTTCCGGTTCTGGGCCGCACCCCCCCCCTTGTCGGAGGCAGTCACCAGGATGGGTTTGAAGCAGGGGATTCTCATGCTGTTGGTTATGGGATTGGATGATGGGCGGCGCTAGCTCAGTCCCCACATCTACCGAGTCTAGATTTGAATCCTTTGGGACCCATTTTTCTTTGGGGGGAGTTCCCTCTCTGAAGGAGAAGATCCTTTTCCCAGAATCCTCTTAGGACCCCTCTCCTTCAAATTGGAAGATCTGTACCTCCTCCTCAAAATGGGTCTTTTTGGGTTCTTTGTTTCTCCTAACCCCCTCTGTCCTTGGGTGGCAGGAGATTTTGTTTCCGGTTCCTGGGTTTCCAGGGGCAGTTTACAAGTAGGGAAGTAAGCTTCCTCCCAGGCTTTACACCCCCGCTCCCCTTGTGCCTCCTCCCTGGGAACCGGTGAGTTGTCAGGGTGCTGCCCCCGTCATTGTTCTTGAGCACCAGGTCCAGAGTTGGAAGCATTCTGTGCCAGCATGCCCATCTGAGGGTTCTGCTGAGCCCTCAGCATGCAACCCAGATCCTGTGCCATGTTTAGGACCTGGCGCTCAAGCTGGAAAACCCGCTCAGACTGATACGGGGTTCTGTTTTCTCCCCTGGGCTGATCCCGGGAAGGGTAGCTATCCCTTCTCTGGTAGTACCACGGGTTGGGAAGATGTGTGTACCCCTCCACCCTTGGCCTCCCCTCTCCCGGATTAGGTTGTCTGGGCTCAGGAAAGTGGGGAAAGAAGGATGGATGATTTTGGGGTTGGAAGTTCTGTGGGTACCTGGGGAAAAAGTTCTGCCCAGGATTTGGGGAGTGTCTGCCCTCCTGGGGGAAGTTAGGAGGGACGTTCCCTGTGTTAGGTGTGTGGTTGGATCCCCCCTTGGGCTGGAGGGGTCCACACATAACCGAGGATGGGTTTGTTTCCCTTGTAGCGGGAACTTACATAGTCAGGGGAGTGAAGGACCCCATTTGTCGGACTACCTCCTTGACTCCCTGTCTGTGACTGGTCCGAGGGCCTTCTGGGCTTGGAATTATTCTGTTCAGGCAGGTTTTTAGGCCCCCCATCCCCAAATCTAAAATGGGGGCAACCTTTACCTCTGCCACCTTAGCAGTGGCAGGGGTGCTGGTCGGTTTGGAGATTTTCTGAGCATTATTTTTTATTTTCTATGGGCTTCTGCACCTCATAGATTTGGGTGGCCTGTTCAATGACCCAGTCTAGTGATCTTTTCTCATGAAAATCTCTAACTAGCTGGGTCATGATGTATTTTGGCAGCGCATGGAAAAACGTATTAACACATTCTTTGCTGTCCGTGTGCACCCTTCTGGTAGTCTGCGCAAAGGCACGCTTCAACTCCTGCACAAATTCTTTTGGGGCCTGATCCTCCCCACATTGTAAATTGTTGGGTGCCTTGCGAGCCTCTTGAGGATTTCTGTGAACAGAAAAATGCTTTAGGATGGCCGCCCTATATGTGGACCTTCGTGAATGATTTTGGTCCTCCAGCCCGCAAAGAAACTGGAGTATTCTGGGGAGAATGTCCATTTTACGTACTGAATGCAGCTACTGCTGTCTTTCAAATGGAAAGTCTCCATCATTTGCTCAAAGAGCTCTAAGTGTTCCCACACAGAATACTTGGCGTTCTTGTGATAAGGCTTGATGACACTCCTTATTGCCATAATCTGTTTTAAGGGGTCCTTAAGCAAGGCCCTTTTTGCCTTATTGGCCTTCTTGGTTCGGGTAACCCTGGTCCATTCATCCCCTGACTCAGAGGCACTGCTCCCAGAGATGCCAGTCTGATCTTCCAGTTTTTCCCAGATTCTGAAAGCCTGGGAATGGCTGGCAGAATGGGGGGACCTAGCCTCCTGTGTCCTGGGGCGCTCAGAGGAGTCTTCTTATTCCTCCTTGCTCCCAGGATTTGATCGGTACCCCCCCACTGTCCTAACTGGGAAGAGGTTTTCAGGATGCCCTTAGTACCCCCCTGGGGTTCCCCACTGAACTTCACAGTACTTGGGTGCCCATAGCCAAGTGCCCGCCCATCCATTCCTGGGAGGTACTGGCCTAGGAGCCCCATACTTCTGACTGGATAGTAATCTGCCATCCCCGTGGCATGGGGCTCAGGTGCACCAGGGGACATGGGGGTGGCAGAGTCCAGGGACTGGGAGAGATGAAGGCCTCTGGTACTAGGGCTCCTGAGGTTATGCTCAGGTGTTTCCCTATCCCAGCACACCTCATCTCTATCAGCCCCTGCTCCCTGTTGCCATGCAAGAGCTTGAGCTTTCTGTTCCTCAATCAAGGACTTACTAGACTCTATCAGTCTCTCTTGCATGGCTCCCTGTCGCTGGAGCCTATCATTGTGCTGACAGAGAGCCTCATTTTCTCTCTGTGTCTCCTTGTTTGTCTTGGAGTACTGGGCCAGTCTCTGCTGCAGGAGGGTTACCTCCTGAGTCCCGTCCCTACTTGCCTGTTCATTCCTTGCCAGAACATCTTCCACCCTCCTGGTGTACTCTAACAAGTTTTGATGCTCTTTTTGGAGGTTACCCAGTCCCTGGAGGGCCAGGTGATTTTTTTCCAGCTTCCCTTTTAAGTGACAGACTTATTGGCCTAAGGTATCCCTTACCTGAGCAAGAGCCTGGCTCTGTGCCGCCAGGTCGTCCTTCTGCCTTTTAAGGGCACCAGATTTCTGGCGCTCTTCCTCAAATTCTGCCTGGGTGTCCAGGTCTTTCAGAAATAATGTATTCCTCTCTGCCTTCTCTCTATCTAGGTGGCTTTGCAGGGTGACTACCTGATCTGTGCATGCCCTATTGAAATCCAGTTGTTGCTCCAGCTTTTTCTGGCTTGCAGTAGGGAGTCCAAACCTTCTTGGTACTCCTTCTGCAAGGCCAGAATTCTGGTATCCTGGTCTGCCCTTTCCTGTTGCAGGATACCCCTATCCTCTTTGATTTTGACTAGATACTGCCTACTTTTGTTGTCTGACTCCTGGCTCCTCTGCAGCCTCTGCTCAGAAGAGTACAGATCAGATTGGGCCTTCTCTAATGCCATCAGTTGCCTACTTGCCAGATCTTGGCCTTCAACACATTTGTCCTGTATGGCTCCCATAGATAAATATAAATATGCCGCTATCTTGGCAATCTTATTTTGCTCATCCTTGGCCTTAGGAGCCATATATAGTTCTCTCAGGGCCACATGTAAGGGACCCTGATCTCTCCAGTTATCTAACCCAGTTGCAGTGACCTGTTGTGTGATCGCCTGCAACCACACATTCTGGTCCTGCTCAGTCCACTCACCTCTCACAAATAGCTTATGTAAAAGGTGCTCTATAGATATCTTGATGTCTACCAATGTCACCATTCTGGAAATTGATTTCCTTCCTGATTTACAAAAGTTTTTTATTTTATTTTGCAAAACAGACTGTTTCCTTAGAGCGTTCCTTTTGAGGGGTGCTTTTACAGCGTAACACAGCGTGGTAGCCCAACAGGATTTAGGTATCCTATTAGTTAGCACATTGTATTAAACTGCACAAGTGGTAGTTCTAATCCAGAAGTCCCACTACGAGCCCCCAATCTGTAAGTGACTTCAATCCAACATTCCAAATAAGTCAATGCCTAGTATGGGATGCCCAATGGAAACCCTTATTTATATATTTTTATGTCAAAAGTTCTTTAAATTTGGATGATGAACCCTTATATAACGCTCCTCTCTTTGGAACTCCCCGACCTCGCTGAGCCAAGAAGTAGGTTTGTTTTGCAAATTAAAAGGTTTATTTGAAGAATTGAACAATATATATATCACACTTTTATGAATAGAAGAATATCTGAATAGCACACTTTTGAATATGAACAATGATCAGCAATGAGTAATATTACAATATCAACAATCTCTTTAATCAGTTAGGAGTAGGAATAGGAAGGATACTGTAGCAGGGAATACCTTATATGGATTCAAGGAAATGCAATAATAGGAAATAATGCAGCACCGAAATAAAACTTGATATGATTTCCACAAAAGACAATATGATCACTCTTTCTCCTGTGACTACTAACTCCCCCCACTATGCAATATGAAGAGATGGAAATTAGGGCACACAGGTTGAGGAATACAATCAATAATGCAGTTCAATCCCAGTTCTCCCCAGCAAGCTTAGAGAGAACAGTTATGATTTTAAAACAGGTCAATATGCTTATGAATGTGATTGCAATGAATGTGAAAAATGCTAAAATGATTTTAATTCACTAAATTGGATTCAGAATTAGTGAGAGTTACTTTGGATTGGTTCAGGTCAACACTAGAAATGATTCATGAATGATTATCAGATTGAAAACGAATTTCAACAGTTGAAAACAAAACAAGGAACAGCTAATTTGACATGTGTTGAAATTGAGCTAAATTGCAATTCGTGGCAACTTTTCCGCATGCGGGAAAAGCAATTACAGCAAAACTATAAGGAATTGTTTTAGCTTCAAAATGACAGTTACATTTTGTTTCTAGGATGTGCAGTTCAAAAGTTACAGAGGTTTTTGTGAAGGTCGATTTTTCAGAAACAGAGTCAAGATTTCAAAATGAAAGATTGCACTTTAAAAATGTACCAACAAGGATAGGGTTATACTAAGGGGCTATAAAGAAGCAAGACACTCAACAGACAGCCACCAGAACAGCAGCGCCTCCGCTCTGACCTCTGTCCGTCAAAACACTTGTCCCTCTTCAGAAAAATATCAGCGCAAAGATGATTGATGCTACAATTATCACAGACAATATAATGAAAAGGATTCAGGATGGACACAAGATTCTATAATGCAGTTGTGGATAGGTTGAAATGGATGTAATAGGATTGCTTTAAACTAAGAGATGACTATGGACAGTTCTAGACTAGATACTCACTCCTATGGCTTTGGAATGGAGTGTGCCCCGTCAAAGATCTGGTCAAGGGTTTAGCTGGGATTCTCTCGTCACCGGACAAGTCTCAGGCACTGGGTTCTGTTCTCTGCACGGCACTCTGGTCTGGATCTGATCGGTTCTGGATACAGATCTACTCTCAGGGCCTGGATCTGGGTTCTAGCATAGGGTTCTTAGCTAGAATAGCAAAACAGCTCAGCCCAGCAGTTGAATGTGAGCCCCTTGGAAGATTAGGGGTTAGAATCAGGTTGATAAAGATTCTGAAGGCCTGCTGGGATTCTCTCGTCACCGGACAAGTCTCAGGCACTGGGTTCTGTTCTCTGCACGGCACTCTGGTCTGGATCTGATCGGTTCTGGATACAGATCTACTCTCAGGGCCTGGATCTGGGTTCTAGCATAGGGGTCTTAGCTAGAATAGTAAAACAGCTCAGCCCAGCAGTTGAATGTGAGCCGCTTGGAAGATTAGGGGTTAGAATCAGGTTGATAAAGATTCTGAAGGTCTGCTGAGACAGGTTCAGCTTTTGGGTTAGGCCTCTCTGCTTCAAGGTTCTAGAGTTTGGTCCTAGAGTTTGGGTTCTGGATCTATGTCTGGAGCCTGGATTTCCTGCAGGGTGCTTCGCCAAGAAATCAGTTGAGGAGTGGAAGTGTCTGTGTTCTGCCTGTCCTCAGCAGTCCCTATTTATGTATTTCCAAAGTGGGTGGGGAGGCTGATTCTTTATGCTCAACCCTCTAAAGATATGATAGGTCAGAGGATTCCCTGTCCCCTGATTTGAGAAGGGAGCAGTGTGTCATCCTGTGTCATGTTTATGGCTTAGGGGAAAACCCTTCCCTTTGTCTCTGTACAGTATATCTTATTTTTCATAAAAAAACATATTTACAATGTGCACAAATTGTTAATATTATATATACACATCATGGATTAATTAAGGTACATTTCTGTTCAACTCTCATCTTCCTAAGAGCTTTGGTTCAGAAATGACAACTTTTTCACGCTTTTGGTGGGTTTCTTAATATTAGTTCGGGACCAATTTATATACATGCATACATATCCCCTCTGGTCACATTTCTGTAATTTGTCATGTTCCTAGCATAAACACAGTAGCTAGAATATGAATAAATTCCGGGGTTTAGTCTCAGAACATCGCACAGATTCCATCTTAGTCTTAAACTGTGAGCGAATTTTTCATTTTAACAATCTCAAAGTTTCACATTTTTGCCAGTTCAGTGCAATTTGTTATAAGCATTTCTCTAAAACATATATTTAATGCAATGTTAAATCCACATTTCAGTCTGGTCCGCCTCCAGAGCTGGGCTGACTCAGAGGTCACATGGCCTTCTTCCTGCCAGCAGTTTGTTGTCAGTCACACCCAAATTAGCATTGCTATTCAGCACAAGACTCCTTTGTCTGCACTCAGAGCAACAGGCCAGGGTGCCCCTTCTAGTTCCTGTTCACACCAGCCTGTCAATTTCTTAGTCAAGGGCAATGGGGAGTTTCCTTTGTTCAGGGAGGAGGTGTGGAATTTGTTTGAAGCACAGTGTGGGAAACTTTAACTCTTAACCCAATGTCTAAAAATGGTTTTGTCTTATAATATAACTCACATTTTTCACACATACATTAAACAATTTCTTCCTTCAAGCCTTTTCAAAATATAGTTTTGAATTGTATCCACATCTTAGGCTTCTGATAGCAAGTCTTTCATTGGCACAGTTTGGGTTTAATGATCAACTTTACACAAGATGGTTTTAAATCGCCAGCTTCTGATAGAGGTGAGTAACGGTATTACACCCATTTTTGACAGATTTCTCCCAGCAAGCAATCCTCAAAAGTGGACTTTGTTCAGATAACACATACTTCTGTGGACCTTATATTTATGTAGATTCTTGCAGTAGAATGATGTGGACCACCTAACAAGGAGGTTGGATCTTTTTGGGTGGTTTGTGAGCCATGATTTTTACAAATTTGACAACAAATAAAAACGGATTTTTGAAAACAGCTTTGTTTTTTTTGCAATGATTAGCAGCCGTTAAGGTCGGGTCCCGCAAAGGGACCTCGTAATTAGGCGCTAATAGGTTAACGGCGCCGCAGCCTTTTACGGCGCCGTTAACCCATTAGCGCATGGATCGTAATGAGGCCCAATGTCATTCTGTTACATTTTTTCTTGGTTTAAAACACACTTGTAATTTCCAAACAAGCAGCTAGAACACTTATTCCAGATTCTAACCCATGGGATTAAATAGTTACAACCTAGGTTAACCTCAATAACAGGTCACTTAGTTTTCAGACATTAGAGTTCAGTTGTACAAGTTTAAATTCTATCATGCAATCTACTGACAGCTGTCATACAGGTGGCCATGGGTACTGTGCCCAGATTTTTAAAGATTTCACAGGGAGGCACATTTTTGCTGTGAATGTTTTGATGACAAATTCTGATTTTCAGGACATTGTATGTTCACAATGATTTCTTGAACTAATTGACTTGTATTACCCAGCAAGAATACCGGATGTTTGATGTGTTTTGTACCAGCATTCTGTAGTTTCAGCAACCAAGAAAAAGATTTAAAAACAAGATTCTGGATTTCTTTCAGCAAAGCACTGCTTTTCAAGCAGGCTCCATTTTTACTTGTTGTGAAGCCCAGTGACATGTTTCAGGAGTGAGATGTCCGTTCCACCACTGACAACATGCATGGTAGATTTGGCAGCCATCTTTTTGTGCTGTAAAGCGCTATTTCCATAGGGTTTGGCACGCACAGGGGTTTTGCAGCCATTTTGATAATTCTGGCACCACCAGAAAACCGTGATGGCGCAGGGCGGAGCATAAGTGGGTAATACATCCCACAGTACAAATAGCAACCTTCTATTAAACACATACAAAAAAGAAATACTAAAGTTTAAAAGTACCTCAGGTGAATTACCAAACCATGCGTGTGTGTGTTGCCGTAGGACTTCTTATTAAAGTACCAAAAAAACTGTAGACATAACGTTCAAAATAGAAGACAATGAAGATTCCAAATGGTTCCAATTAGCTATCTACCTTATAGCAGAAAACAGATACGACATTACTAACCCCTTAATACTTTGTAATTACTGGACTGCAATACTTGACAACAACCAAACACCTTCAGGTGCTATCACAAATAACTTTGAATTATTCCCACTACCAAAACACCTGTAAGAATTAAATTTACATGATAGCATCATAATTCAAACAGTGCACCCATTTCAAGCAATAATATACCTCCAACCAAAAAGCAACACAATTACCTCCCTCTGAATTATTGAAAGGCATTTGTGGCACAGTAGTTTATTTACCATTAGATCTCAAAGAAAATGTACACACTCTAGGAGTGCAACAGCCAATAGATCAATCTTTAATTGTCTCAGTAAATGACGTACCTACAAAAAACAAAACAAATTGGCAACAACTTGTGGACTTACATAAAGTTAGACAAGCCCTGCAATATCTAAAACACAACAATGAATACTACAAAGAAATTAATATTGAAGAAAATCTGAGAGAAACCATTGAAATAATTTGAAGAGTCACCACAAACTGGTCAATTTGAATTTTAGACCATCATACAATTCTTCCTTTACAATCTAAAGACACTATAGATGATGCACTGGAAACACACCAAATGCGACAAGCCAAAGGATCTCGAATCAGCATATGGGAATAAAGTATAGAAGCACAGGCCTTTCCTCTACTCTTTCCTACTGGAAAAGGAGGAAGGTACGATGATAGACCCACACAAATAACAGCATCAGAATATCGCTCTTTACGAATGTATTCTGACGGCCCCAGATTCAAACAAAACGTGGAATACATATTCCACCTTCTCTTTGTAAGTGAACTAGCAACTCTATGCTACAGAGTTGCACACACATTAAAATCAGGTTCGCATTTTCAAAATATGTCAGCTATGCAATTATTACAAAAAGTGCAAGAAAAAGATGACGTTTTACAGTCATGTATTACAAATCTTTTAGCAAACATGCGTGGTACAAAAGAATACTGATTCCGATGTCACAGAGATGTACGCTGTATGACAAGAAACATTGGCCCACCCACTTGGTTTGTTGCTTTAAGTTGTGCAGAATATGCATGGGAAGATTTACATGATTTCCTACGCATAGCAAACAAAAACAAAACAAACATAGATATAAAAACACCAGGAGAACTCTGCTCTCTAGATCCTGTAAATATATCAAGGTATTTCCATCATCGTGTCATTGCTATGCTACACTTTATTTGTAATAAGACTGTTCCTCCCCTCAGAGAAGTTCAACACTTCTTTTGGAGAAAAGAATACATAGCCAGAGGAGCACCACACATCCACATGCTATTATGGATTAAAGATGCTCCTCAATTTGGTCAGGACAGTGATGCCACTGTTTTGCAGTTCACCCAAAAATATGTCACTTTTGAAATCCCTTCACAAACAACACATAGTGACCTGCATGCACACATTTTACAATTTCAAAGACACAAATGTGGGAAATATTGCTGTTGCAAATATTTTAAAAAAAGGGAAATACTGCACCAAATGCCGCTTTGGTTTCCCTAGACCAGTTACAGCAACAGGTCAAATAAACAATTTCATGTCTTCAGTCAGACATTGGGCCCCATTCTGAGATTGGAGGTAGCCATGGCGCTATTTGTGCCATGGCTGCCTCAAATATGGGGACCGGCAACGGTCTTGTTCAATGGGGACTTACCGGTGCAGTCCGACCCTGGTGGGACGGGTATGTCCCCATTGAACAAACCATTCCCCATTCCCATTTGAGCCCCCATAGGGCTCAGTGGGAATGGGAAGGGTGCTAATAATGGGCTTGTGACTTGCAAGCCCGTTATTAGCGCCCTGGTCCCTTATCGGTACCCGTAAGCGACGTGTGGTCAGACCACACGTTCCTTACGGTCCCCCGCCAAGAGACATTGGAAAAGGGCAGTAAGGGATTACCAGCACCGGTCTCCTTACTGGTGCCCGGTATCCCTTACCGCCCAAGTCGTAATGACCTCCATAGTGTCAAAGGTAAATCACCTAAGAACACATATTACATAAAAAGAACAGAAGAATAAAAATACATCAATTATTACAATGCAATCATTGCCCTCCTATGGAATGCAAACTTAGATGTGCAGTACATTGCAGACAATTCCACTGCAGTTGCACGATATGTCACAGTTTACTTAACCAAAGCAGAGAAAACAGATATTGATATTGATATTGATATTTTATTTCTATCGCGCTCTTACACAAGTGTTTCAGAGCGAGATAAGGCAAGGGAGGGGAACAGGGGAGAACAAAACAGTGATCTTAATAGGCCTAGTGACATTGAGAACACGCAATTGCATGGGAGAGGGGGAGGGGAAAAGTGCATGGAAGGGGGGGATAAGTGGAAAGTGGGAAGCAGAGGAGAAACAGATAAATAACAATAAATAAATAATAAAGGCAACAAACAGTGGTAATGCAGCCAGCAATTTGCAAGTGCTAGGTTTAAGGCAGCAGACAGGGCAGGTCTGATAAGTGCAGGAAGAAAAAGGGGGGCTGTATGGGTACAGATACTGACCCCAGTGCAAGGGGTGGCCGGAGGCAGTGCGGGAGGGTGACGGGGTGAGTAGGTACCTGGGCCCAGAGGACAGAGGGTGGCCAGGTGCACAGTGCCAGGAGTGAACAGATTAGCAGGGGAGAGGGGGAGCCAGGGCAGAAGAAAAGAGGAAGGTCTTGATGGGCTTCCAGAACTGGATATGGTTCTCCTCAAGTTTTAGAGTGGCAGGGAGGCTGTTCACGAGGGAGGCCCCAGCCGAAGACAGAGATCCCCCCCAGCTTGTTCCTTTGAAAAACGACTGACCCGAGGGAGTTAGAGGTAGAGGAGAGAAGAGCTTGAGAGGGGAGGTATTTGTGGAGATTTAGCTGAAAGTATTTTGGACCCAGGCCCCAGAAAGCCTTATGGACAATGCAGAGGGTTTTGAATTTAATCCTTGAATCCACTGGGAGCCATTGGAGAGATTTCAGAGCTGGAGAGATACGATCCCAAGACTTGAGGCCAAGGACAAGTCTTGCAGTCCTGTTCTGGATTAGTTGAAGAGGGCAGAGAGTAGAGGCAGGTAGATTTAGAAAGAGGCTCTTACCATAGTCCAACAAAGAGAGAACCAGAGCTTGGGATACCATGACCTTCTGCGGGAAGGTGAGGAAAGGCAGAGTACCTCTGGCGAGGTGCAGTAGGAAATTTGACTTTTTAGAGACCTCAGAGATGTGTGCGGAGAAGGAAAGGGTGGAGTCAAAGATGACCCGAGGTTCTTAGCCTCGCAGGTGGGGCTAGGAGGAGGGCCAAAGGATGCCGGCCAGAGAGTAAGGGGAAAGGATGGTGAAGGTGTGCCGATGTGGAGGATCTCAGTCTTGCTGGCATTCAGACAAAGATCATTGGTGGCACACCAATCTTGAATGGCAGTTAGGCAATCAGAGTTGAGAGAGGGGGAGGAGGTGGCAGAGGGCAGCCTGAAAATTAGTTGAGTGTCATCACCGTAGCACTGGAAATTTGAGCAGAAAGTGGCAATGCATTGGGCGAGAGTTGCCAGTTATTGGTTGAAAAGCCAGGCAAGAGGTTAGACCCCTGGGGAACACCACAGGTAGAGAGGAAGATTGATGAAAGGAAGGACCCAAGTTGGACCTGGGAGGGTCGATCTGAGAGAAAAGAGGTCAGCCAGGCCAGAGGAGTCTGATCAGTGATACCCAGGTTTTCAAATAGATGGTTCAGCAGGATGGTATGGTTGACCGTGTCGAAGGCTGAAGAGAGATCGAGGAGGAAGAGAACAGAGGGAATGTTAGAGTCAAGGTTGGAGAGCAGATCTTCACAAATGTTCAGGAGAGCAGTTTCTGTGCTTCTGGCAGCTCTGAAGCCACACTGGTGGTCATGGAGACAGCCAACAGAATTGGAATGCAGGTTAAGCTGAGAGATGGCCAACTTTTTCAGGAGTTTGCCCAGAAAGAGAGTAATGGAAATTGGGCGATAGTTAGTTGGACAAGAAGGATCAGCTGTGGGTTTCTTGAGAAGAGGATGCACAAGGGAATGCTTCAGAGGGGAGGAAAAGGAGTGGTTGCAAAATTTGGCAGGGATTGGAGCGAGGGTGTAAATGTGGTCCTTGATGGTTTTAGAGGAACAGGGATGAACCTGTTTTTATGAGGCTTTCATAGATCGGACTTGTCTAGCGACCTCGTCATGGGAGAAAAGAGGAAAGGACAAGAAGGATGGTGGGGGGTGGCTAAAGGAAGGTCAGCAAGCACAGATGGAGAGGGGATAGGAGGGTGGGGGTGGAGAGGGTGGACAGGATGTCCTGGGTTTTTGAAATTAAGTGAGAGGCAAGGGCATTGCAAAGAGCCGGGGAGGCAACAGGAGGGGTAGAGACTGCAGCAGGGGTGGCCAGCTCTTTGCAGATTTTAAAGAGTTTGGCCGAGTTGTTAGATGCCGCAGGGACTCGAGCTTGAATGTGGACTCTCTTCTTGGTGAGGACAGAGAGTCGGTATTGCCTTTGTAGCAGGCGACAGGCCAGTTTGTCAGAGGATGAACTGAAAGTCTTCCATTTCCGCTCAGCTGCCCTACACTTACGTTTAAGTGTAGCTAGGTCAGAGTCATACCAGGAATTGCAGTTGGCTTTGGACTTCAAATGGATCCTCATGACAGGGGCAAGAGCATCACGAGTAGCAGAAATGGAAGAGTATAGCAGAGACAGGGCTGTGCCAGGATGTGAGACAGCCAAAGGTGGAGGGGGGGAGTGGTGGCAAAAGCCTCAACTGACACGCTTCATGGGCTGGATGTCTGAGAAGGTAGGTGGCAGTGTTAGGGTAGGCTTAGCTTGGGGGGAAGAGAGGGAGAGATTAGACGAGAGGAGGGAGTGATTGCTCCAGGAGAGAGGAGTGGTCAGAGGGATGGAGAGGGGGAGGTCAGAGGAGATCAAGACATTGAGTGTGTGCCCTGCAGAGTGAGTCAGGCCAGAGAGGAGGATAGACAGGGAGAGTGAGTTGCAGAGGTCACGGAAGAGTACAGAGGGTGAACAAGGAGAGTCTAAATGTATATTGGGGTCACAGAGGAGGAGGAGTTGAGTGGTAGAGGCAAGGAGGGAGGAAGAGAAGTCTGCCCAATCAGAGAGAAATGAGGTGATTTGGCCAGGAGGCCAGTGGATGGTAGCCACAGTAAGAGAATGGGTAGGCGAGAGAGAAGGCATTCGAAAGAGGAGTAGGTCTGAGTGGGAATGATAGAGGCAGGAATCTACTCAGGAAAGATCAGGGCTACCCCCCCACTGGACCAGGAGGATCTGGGTGCTGAGAGAATCTTGTAGCCATCAGGGAGGAGAGTGTCAAATCTCGTGACAGAGCTGGCCATGAACCATGTCTCAGTAAGACCAAGGACATCAAGGTCTAGTTCTTCAAGGAGGTGGCAGATGTCAGAGGAGTGTTTGACAGCAGAGCGAGAGTTGAGAGTGGCAATATGAAGAAGGTTGCTAGCCTTAAAAATCTTACGGGAGGGGTACAGATCGTAGGTACACCCTGCAGAGGAGAACGAGCCATAGGAGGGGCAGAGGAGGAGGAGGAGAGCGAGGGCAAGGTAGCCAAGGGGGGAGAGGAGGGAACATCAGGAGATGAGAGGAATTTGATGAGGCAATGGAAGTGCCTATCAAAGAGGAGGAGATTGGCCTGAGGGCCTTGGACCATGACAGTGCCATTTAGGTAGACATTAATGATGACTTTAGAGGAGTCCAAGGAAGCCATCAGAACTTCCCAGTGAATGCAACCATTAATGGGAGAGGAGGAGATAGGGCAGAGCACAGAGACCATATGAGGAGTCCATAGATCTGGCGAAGGAACGACAAAGAGGATGTCGGTGAGGTTCTGTCTGGAGGAAGCTTCGGAGTAGGTGTCGGCGATAGGAAGTGCAGGTTTAGAGGCCAAGATATCCTTTTTGAACTTCTTCTTACCAGATTTACTAAGAAGGGAAGGATAGTCAATGGAGAAGCAGTTGGAAAAGATAGGAGAAACAGAGAGCGCCATGGGGGTGGAAGCGAGGAGAGGATGGAGATACTGGGGGGGCTAAGGCAGGTAGGTGTGGGACAAAGGAGAATGGTGAGGTCACTGGGCTGGTAAGTTACAGAGAAGCATCAGTATACAAGCAAAAACATTTCACAATGGGCAGCACGATTTGACTTTTTAGCACAAAGCAAAAACAGCAAGATTTGACTTTTTTGCACAAAGCAAACACAGCAAGATTTGACTTTTTAGCACAAAGCAGAAACAGCAGTATTTGACTTTTTAGCACAAAGCAGAAACAGCAAGATTTGACTTTTTAGCACAACGCAGAAACAGCAAGATTTGACTTTTTAGTACAAAGCAGAAACAGCAAGATTTGACTTTTTAGCACAAAGCAAAAACAGCAAGATTTGACTTTTTAGCTCAACGGAGAAACCACAAGCTTTGACTTTTTAGCACAAAGAAAAAACAGCAAGATTTGACTTTTTAGCACAAAGCAAAAACAGTAAGATTTGACTTTTCAATCTTGGAATCAGATGTTAGCAAAGGGTTTTAGGAAGCACTGCATATCAGGATGGGAGTAACAAGCAGAAAGAATAGTGAGCTTCAGGACCTCTGGGATGACATATCATCTGACAAAACGCTATAACAGAAATTGTACAGCTTAGGGATAAAAATGCTCTCTTATAGAGAATGTGGCTGCTATGAAACTGCAGACCCTTTAACCGGTACTGTCTTGTATGGAAAATCTGACAATATATTATGCCTAAGTCTTAGTCCTGCTAAATCTAGAATCTAGAAAAAGAGCTCTCAAATCATATGAGAACATAGAAACGATAGCCAAAAATGATCCCAACAGCCAAGACATTGTCAAGAACAATTTACTAGACACATAATACCCAAACAGGAGTACCACTTTGGTAACCATGTGTCTCTACCATGTAGCCCAAAACTTCATATACAAAAATAATGTTAAACCAGATGAAAAGAAAGGTAGATACAGAGTGTAAATTGTGAAGGCAGCTTAGTGACACTTACCAAAAGCAGCTCAATTAATCATATCAAATTGTCATTAAAAACTCCTCAACATAAAGAACTGTATTACATGTCCCTGCTACAACTTTTTAAACCATGGAGAAAAAAGAAGAGTTACTGGATACATATGACTCCTAGGAAGACGCTTTCAAATCAAATGAAAGCACTATAACAGATGTAAACTTTACACAGTACCAAACAATGTTGCACAATGAACAGCAACATGAAGAAATCCAGGCCCAACTACAAGTGGACACTCCCGACAGTAGTCAACCTTCTGTAAAAGGAAGCCAAGAACCACTTGACAGCCACTAAAAGCAAATGAGGCAGAATTAGCCATGATAGAAGTAGAAAACACCATGTTTCAGTATGAACAAGCTACAGAAGACTTTGCTGTACTGAAATCACAACTGAACAATGAACAGTGTAGCATTTTCCAAGAAATAACAAAACAAATTGAACATGGTGTGGAACATGAAAATAAAAACTGTACCTGCCAAGACTACAAACCTATACTGCTATACGGGAGTGGTGAAGCTGGTTCAGGCAAAACATTCTTAATCAAAATCATCAGCAAGTTCCTTCAACAATTAACAAACAACCAACTGTCAGCTGTTTTAACTTCCCCCACAGGTTTAGCTGCCTACAACATAGGCAGTGTCACTTTACACCGATTACTACTCCTTCCAGTAGAACACCAAAACATATTAGACTATTACAAACTATCCACAGAAGCTGAAATGGAAATACGCAGAGTTTTCAAACAAATGAAATTGCTGCTAATAGATGAAGTGAGCATGGTCTCCAACCTAATGTTGGCTTTGATTCACCTCAGATTGTAAGAAGTCTTCAAAACTTACTTCGAACAACTATTTGGGGAAAACACATAATTCTTTCAGAGATCTTCTTCCATTAACACCAGTGAAAGGTCAACCTATTTTTAAAACCTTAGGACACAAACTGTGTTGTAAAACTCTTGTGAAACTCTACGGCCTCTGGCCATGCACACAAGACTATAGGCCCTGGCCACAACCACTGCATCATTACAAAGTCATGCAAGCAAACACTGACCCACTTACCACAACCCATAAACTTAACACAACCACCTCAAGCCCTATTCCACTTCACTTGACATACTAGTACAGTACTTGCACCCAATGCACAAACTCTTCAATGCATACTGACTCCACCCAATACTCTACTAACTACCCAAAAGCAATCGATCATAACATAGCAAAATACCCAACAATCTGTCCAGTGGCCACAACCCAAACACATAAATAATCCACTTCAAGCTCTGTCTATTACAGTACACATAGCGTTCAAGTACATGAAACTAGAGTGAACACTTATCAGACCAATAAGCCAAGCAACTCAGACCCACCACACTTTTCCACACATACCATTACACTACTGTAACGAGTGGCCACACCACTAGACTCTTCAGTGCATCACCTCCACCCATTCACCCAAGATTATAATAGCTGGACACAATGAACACAACATAACACACCCTCGCACCCAACAATCTATACACTAACTACAACCCACGCACATAATCCAGCCACCTGAAGCCCTCTCCACTTCTATAACCTTCCTCATATCATCTACGTTACACTCCCCCACCCTAAGGAATCCTACTTACAATCACCACATAACCCGTTCGCCTGAGGTTTTGTCCGTGGACTACTGCGGTGTCCGTGGGCACCGCACCCACATCATGGCCTTCTTCCACCTAAACAAATACAGCATTTGACCCATCTTTCACCCCCACCCTCTCCAGGCCCTATTTCCCCTAACACACTCCCCAAAATTGGTTTTGGGGCCTGTTCGCCAAAGCACTATCCGCGGATAGCCGTGGATCCAACATGGCGGGCGCATCGGGAAAATGTGACACACCTCACTCTTCCCTCCAGCCAATCGGTGAGCACGGTTTATGTCTGCGGACATGACTGTGCCTTTCTAGCCAATCGGAGTCCTGTTACAAATTTTTTTGGACCTACATTTTGCCTGTTTTAAAATAAACTACTGGACAGATTTTCACCAAATGTACAAAAGCACGCTTTCGGGACCAAACCGCTGCTCCTACCACAAATTTGATTAAAATCCATCCAGCAGTTCATACTGTGGCCCGTGTAATATATACATATAAATACATTACATGGCCTGTGGTAGCGGCCATGTAGTTATGGTTAAGTTGCTCAACTCATAAAATGAGCATTATTTGGGCAGTGTATACCTTTGCTCCACCTGGACGGATCCTCACCAAACTTTGCAAAAAAGTATATGGACCGCTCAGAATTTTTAAAAATATTTTGTCAAGGGGGAATAAAGTTAAAGGGAGGTCCCCAAAAATAGTTTTTTTGATACACTCAATGGAAAAAAATTGCTCATGCCTACAGCCCAAACCGCTGGATGGATTTTCACCAAATTTGCGGCAGGATTGGCGGCATGGTCCCAAAAGTGATCTTTTTCAAATTTGCTGGAAATCCATCCATTTGTTTTTTTTAAATGACCAGAAAATGTAGGTCCAAAAGAATTAGTGATATCTGGCTCCACTCCGCAGACTCATTTCCCTGCTCGGTCCATGGACAGGCCTCCGATTGGTCCAGAGAGCGAGATGAGGTCCACGGAAATCGGGCGTGCCTACTGATTGGATGGTGAAAAGCGTGAAGTGCATCAGATTTTTGGGAACGCACACCATGTTGGATTCGAGGAGCTCTGCCGGTTTATTCTTGTCAAACTTATCAAATAATCTGTGGGAGGTGAGAGGTGATGAGGATGGGATGGGATATGGCCATAAAAAGTTTAAAAACTGGTGTTTTTCAATCCAAAATTATGCAACCAGTCTGGATGTTCAGGGACAATCCTGTGATGTTCGGGGACACTTCAGATGTTCAGGGACTTTTATGACTATTTCTGCATTACAGGTTTGGTGAAAAGCAGTTCTTGGATGGCTTATAACTTTGGCACCACTCAATGAAACAGCATGACATTTTGGAATTGTATTCTAGACTGAATGGTTTTGGAAATTGTGGAGCTGTTTTGTCAAGAGGGAACCCATTTGGAGGGGGGTCCCAAAATATTGTAAAGGCTTATAAATGTATTTAGTTTTATATTATTGCACTCCTTGAAAATAAATTAATAATCCCCAAAAATAAAATTAGAGATTACAAATACTCCCAATAAAAAATAGGAAACAAACAAAGTGGACCTTGAGCCCCTGCTTTCACGCACACACACTTTCACGCACACAGCTCCAGGAAGAAAGTACTATTATTACTGCCCAATCGGAAGACATGCACATGTATCTTTTATTGTGTATGAGTAACTAGGTGCAACAGAATAATTATTAGAAAAACATGTACGTTTTTCAGTTATAGCATTTTTACTCACTTAAATACAAAATACGCACATGGGTAATGGGATTTACATTTTTACTCCCTAAAAATCATTTTACTCACAAGTTTACAAAATAGGGAGTCAAATACTCCCACTTCAAAATCTTATCTGGAGCACTGAGTATACACCTAAGCAGTGATTTCAAGTATTTTATTTTGCAGCTTACTTTTAGGCCAGTCCTATCTGTCAGGGTTATAGTTTAGATTTGAGAGATTAACAGTTGCAACCTGTTCAAACTTTGCCCCTAAAAAGAAGGAAACCCCTTGGTCCTGAAAAACAACTGAAGTGAAGCATGTGTTCAGTGTCAAAGTTTGAAGTTAATTTTGTGACATTCTCTGATTTAATGGAAGCGACACACCAATCCTTAGTGTTGGAACAACTAGGACAAGGCTGCAATGCATAAATAGATAAGGACTAACAGATCATTAACATATTCTATCCACTTGAAACACCTGTATGTAGGCACATTACAAATGCCATATCATATCAAATCATATCATATCATATCATTTTCAATATGTTGCTTCATGTTCATTTACTTCCCACAGTGGTCACAGATAAGGCTGGATGTCAACTGCTCAATGGTGGTACTATTTACTTAAGTTGAGAATACAGAAAGGAAGGAACTCCCACTAGAAGATGCAGGTCTGGAAGATGAAGGTCTGAAAATAAAAACAAAATATCAGAATCGAAGAATTATTTGTGCAACACCACACCATATTAATTTTTAATAGAATTTTAGAGTTCTGGGGTGTAAAAGAGAGGCATGGGGCTTGTCTCCATGAAAAAATGTGCCAAGCATACAGTAAAATGGCCATGGCGGTCAGTTTTACCAGAGGCACAGTGGTGCGACTAAACAAGATTGTAGAACTAGCAAGCCTTCCATTTTTATTGGTAAACCATTTTTCCTCCAATGAAGGAGATCATCACACACGGGTAAGAACATCAGCATATGGTCTAAGGAAGGACTTAGGATGCATGATTTGGTTGGGCTTCTAGTATCCGGGTATCCAGATCACAGATGATACAAATCTTTAGTTTAACTGATTCACTTAAGGGTTTTTTGGAATTCTTTGCTCAGCCATCAGGACAATTTGCAGGCGGTGGCATGGGGATTCGTCAGTCCTGCTCCTCCCTGATTTATGAGGATGCAAAAAAATCATTTTTATAAATGGAATTGTCATAATCATGCTAATAAATTCATAAATATTCTTTCATCTAAATCTGAGACCACAACAAATGTTGTCACTGTCAGCAATTTAATATCTAACATTAAGAACTTTGAGTGTTCCGATGATGATTTTCAGAGAGGGTTCATGGGAAGATGTTGTAATTGTTTTTGTGAACCTTCAGTTAGGATTTTTTACAGAGTTTTAGAACGAAGATGATGGAATTTAGTGCTACAAAATATGGAGTAAAAAAAAAAAAATTGCTTATTACAGTTTTTAACATTTGAGAGTGGAACTAACTGGAGGATGCAGTTGCAGCATGCCTGAGAAATACATGTGCTTCTTTCCCTGTACATGCTATGCAACAGAAACAACGTTCCGTTGCCTTTGAAGGTTACTTCCCCAAGGGCAGTCGACTGTGGGGCACATGTACTGCAGAACTAATGAATAATTACTAAATAAAAAAAGCCCCAACCAATCAAATCAACCCTCCCTCAATCAGATCTGCCAGAGCCACTGCAGGGCATGCGCAAGGTAGTAGTGCGCAGTACAAATCCTAATGACAAAATAACATGATATATGGTATGTTAAAGGTTCTTTTACTGTGCACTGTTACTACCTGCATGGTTTATTGGTGCTCATGTGCTGTGTAATGTAATATCAGCGTGTCTGTCTCAGAACGCAAAGGAATACATCGACTGTAGATGCATGCACACCATCGGGGGCCTTCTGCAGATGCATGCACACTATAGGGGGCCCTCTGTAGATGCATGACTGTGGTGAGTGTGTGTGCTCAATACCGGTTGTATGGCCAATGCATCTTTTGTGGCTACAAATAATGACCTGCTATATGCTGGGGGTCCATAGAGAAACCCCATTCTAAAATCTGCTAACATGTGCACAAGGTTGCTTCCTATCCACATTATCTAGGTGATATGTGGCTGGTCTTTAGGGTTAGCTTCGCACTGAAGACAACCACCATCAAACAGGGAGAAGCAATGCTCACCTCAGGCAACAACCAACATCTTTTTCTAGTGAACGACAACAAAGAATAGCATTGCTCAAGCCAGGAAATATGAATTAGGGCAGAACCAGTTACCCGAACCAATAATGATTCAGAAGAGCTCGTATTGAATCAGGGTGGTAGTAGGAAAAAGCCTCCATGCACTTCTATAATCAACTGGATACCAGTGTATTGCTGCTTTTCGGGGAACATATGTTTCTTGTAAGCAAACATAATTAAGAACAGTAGCTCTGCTAGGTGGGTACGGAGATTGCCTCTCCACGCCTGGCTAATGCAGAGGTAATTGATTCTATGCTCTGCTTTCTCCACATATTGCAGCTACTCTGCCTCTATTATCCTTGAACAAATTACCAGACCGCTGTTAAAGGGGCCTCTTGAGCCAGCAAGCCCTTCAGAGAAGGTGGCACTGGGCCTTGGGGTATCTGGACATTGATGGATCTGACAGGACTGTCACTGAGGTGCCTTGAAGATTGATAACTGAACTATGAGCACAGCGGCGGTCTGGGCCAACCCGCAGCCACCAACCAGCCCGCTCGTAGCCAGCCAGCAGTGCACATGACCGGACTCGCAGCTCTAAAGTATAGATTGGATGGCCAATGGGGGGGTCCCAGCCACCACCGGGCAGCATTTGCATGCTGAAGTACTCAGCCAACTTAAATAAACGAAACGCAATCTTTCAGGGCGAAAGGTCCCTCACCTCCCAAATCTCAAAATGTATATATATAACCACACATACATTATTTCACATTGGTGTATTTTAATAATTTAGGGATAGAGTACCAAGGGGTATTCTGGAAAAACAATACAAATGAGTATGATCCCTATCAAGAGAGGATCTTAATGTACAAACATATGACAACCAAAGAATATTGTCAGAACAGTTGTGAAATGAAGACAGAAATCAACAATTATGAAACAAAAACTGAAAGAATCACAATAACAACAGTGTTTAAATTGTGCACTGTTCATGTGAAGTATAGTCGTCGACACAACAGTGTTTCGGCCTAAAATAGCTGTAAAGTGCAGCAAGGTGAGCAGGCCTTCATCAGGACGTGCAGTGAAATGATATTAGTCCCGAGGTATCTATCTAGGAAACACAAATGGAACACAATGAGTGGAGGAGGACCTCAAGATTAAAATGGTAATTCAAAAAGCTCCAATATGGATGCTTAAAGATATAAACACAAGATCTCAGGCGTAGAAACTTGTATCTTACCAAGGGCTGGAGCGTAACCAAAGGAAGACGGATCCAGGCTGAGTGGCGGACCACAGCGGTCGTTGGTTGAGCCGTACAAACACCAACTAATTACTGTCAGTGGTGCCTGAAAATGACACACAGGACGCTGTGTAAGTGCCATCCAAGTTGTGAAGTCTTACATGACATATAATTGCACGGAGCGAAAGCTTACCTAAAGCGTTAATGCGTGTCTTTATAATGAAACCGGCAGAGTGGAATCAGTTAGCGTTGGTAACCCTCCCGGAAGGCGTAAGCATGACCTGTGCAGACAAATATATAATGCACAATCAGGCCCCATATCGGGTATATTTTAATGCATATAGAAAATATACAACAGTCGTACATAAATGGTACCGTTAGCGGTGTTAGTTGGGAGAAAGTGGACATGCTGGGAAACTGTCCCAACTGTTCACACCCTATAGGCCTAGCGTGTGCTTGCAAGTGTGCAACATGCTCAAAACCTCCAGCGAAGTGATCGCTAGGCGGCCGCCATGCGGCTATTTCATTATGTGTGCGGAACGTGAACCTCTGCTAGGTGGGATACAATATCCGTAACAAAACCTAACCCACTTACTGACTTTACTAGTAAATAGTCATTTGGGAATGTGATGCAAAACAGCATCCTGGTTGCTGCGACTGCCTGAGGCGAATTTGATGCCAAGGGGGGGCTAATGGCCGCGGAGCGCTACTATCTCTTAACGTTTAGAACGCATCTCGAAACTGTGCGAGTTGCGTAAACCTCCCCGACCCACCCTTTTCGTGTGTAGGTGTACTGCAAAACGGCGTACAAACACATAACTTACTTAAGACGGAGTAGCAGCTGCTCGCGTCTGCTTGCTTCTCCGCTTCATCAAATCAAACCCTCGGATCACGTTGATTTGTTCAGCAGTCACACGCCCCTGGATGGGCGTGATGGACCGGCTGGCCCGTCCAGTGTGGTAAAACTAGTACGGAGAGGTTGGGGGAGGGGGGGTTTTGGGGTGGAAGAAGGAGGGCAATAAAAAGGGGGGGAAGGGAGGGAAAAGGAAGGAGGAAGAGGACATCAGAACAGGGATTAAGTACCTTTGGTGGAGGTACAAAGCGCTTGACCCAAAAGTTGTGTGAGCGCAGCCTCAAACCGGCCTCCCTTGAGGTCGATTGCCATGTGGGTGCCGATGTATACATCACGGTCCTAAAGAAATGCTGGCATAAGGACCACTGTTTCGAAACAATGTCCTTGGTCACTATGGGGTTCATAATCAAATTGCAATTAGTGGTGACGAAGAAACCGAAAACGGTTCAAAAGAATGATGAACACCCCGCGTGCCATTGAGTATCCCTCCCGTGGGGCAAAATACTCACAAGCTGGCTTCCGGAGTATTAACAGTTGATAATGAACAATCAGTGTGATGTCATCCTGCATAAATCTGGTGCCATACATGGCACAATATTCCACTGACGAGATATGCATGTGTTTACCAAATACCTTGCAAAACAGTGTTGTCAACATCATGGTGCACAGTACAGGACATATATATCACCAAATATATAAACATATATCAACAAAGCTCGAGTCGTATACTATCAACAAAGATTTACATCAAATTCCCAGGTACCCACAATAATAGCTGGAAGGACCATCAAAGGCTCAGGGACTGACATTTTTACAGAGATTGCCATCACATAGGTACTCGCCCCATTGCCAGAGACTGCCAACATTTGTGAAAGTACTCACAACATTGCTAGGGATAATCATCAAATGGCAAGGCCTCCTCTCAGGGATTCCCATTAAGTGTCTATGGATTCGCCCCATTCCTCGTCCAGGGATTGCCATCAGATGCCAAGGCTCTTACCTTACTGCCAAGCATTGACATTACAAATACAGATATTGAACCCATTATAGGTGATTGCCATCAAATGCCCAAGTACTCCCTCTTTCACAAGGGATTTCATTAAAAGCCCATGTGGTCACACCAATTCCAAATATTATCATTAAATGTACAGATACTAAATCTACTGCCAGGCATTGCCGCAAATGGCGAAGTACAATCCCAATGCCATAGCTTGCCATCAAGTGTCCAGCTACTCACTTCATTGTCCGGCGTAGACATGGAATTATCAGTTAACCACACCATGACCAGTTTTATTCAATCAAAATACGAAATACTCACCTCAACCCAGGGGCTCTAATCAAATGCAGAAGAGGGAATCACACCTCCAACTGATTTCTATCAAATGCAGGGGACTCGCCACATTTCCAGGGATCATCATAAAACAAACAGGTCCTCCCCCTATTGTCAAAGACTGCCAATAGATGCCCAAGTATACATTTGATTGCTGTAGATTTATTTTGAAAAAAAACAAGCTAGATATTCCTTTTCAATATACTTTATTCAAATGACCATGTGCTCACACCTTTGCAAAGAATGTCCATCAATCACCCAGATACCAATGACAAAGCAGGCCATTCCTATCAAATGTGCGGGTATTCAGCACAGTGCTAGGCTAGAGCTTGCCATCAAACACCGAAGTGACCATTCATTTCAGAGAGATGTTCGTCAGTTGTTGAGGTATTATTCATTTGTGAAGGATTAGCATCAAACATGGGCGTAGTAATTCCCATGTTAAGGGTTTGCGTTTGAATGCCCACAGCCCTTTTGCCAAACACACCAAGTGATCAGTCCTCATTAATACAAGGGTACACGGGAGTGATTGCTGTGCAGCACAGTCACATGTAAAGCTGATCTGCACTCTTCTCTATGCACTGTAATTCAAAATAAAACGAGTAGGAATGCAGTATTTGCTGCACTCTCTTTGATGGCTTCTCTGCTGCCACTGACAGGTGGCCTGAGGGAATAGGCGTGCCCAGGGAGTACACAACCACTGCAGGACGGCTTCACATTACTTCTCACGCCTTGCTACTCCCTTGCCCCCTCTGCCTTGGACATCTAGACCAGGGAAGCAACACTGTGTTCAAATGCGGATTTAAATTCAGTCTACATTGTCTCAAAGTCCCCATCTTCTCTGCCAAACCAAATCTCTCTCTACGAATGATACTTATTTGGCTGTCTACTTTGGGATTGTGTTTGGTGATGGTGAAGTAAATTTACCAATCGTGGTGGGGCATGATTATTGTAAATCTAAAATCCAGACAGAGCCGGGGTTCAACTATTGTGATTTTACAGTCCCCATTGTGTTACTGTGTAATTATATTAATGTCAATGTCCCCTCAAGGATATTGTGCAAAGGAAAAATCTCATAAAGATGGCATTTCATGATGGTAATGTTAATGCCACTACATATATAGGGCCTCATTACACGGTAGGCGGTAGATCAAGGTGCTATTAGCACCTTGGTCCATGCCAGTAAAATACCGGCACCGCCTTGGAGGAAAGGGGAATTACCGCCCTATTCCAAGGTTGGCGGGGCGGTAATTCCCCCTTCCCCATTGCCCTTCCCCATTCCCATTTTTGACCCATAGGGCATAATGGGAATGGGGAAGGTATTAATTACGGTACCGCAAATTGCGGTACCGTAATTAGCACCCTGGTCCCTTTGCGGGTTGGTTTTTAACAGCTGCTAAAAAGCAGGCGTTAAAGTACCAACCCGCAAAGGGACCTCGTAATCAGGCGGTAAGGGTTAACGGTCACCGGTACCATTACTGGTGAACATTAACCCTTACCGCCTTCCGTGTAATGAGGCCCATAGTGTTTAATTGTATGATGATATTGGTGCTTAGTCCCCGGAGAGATGGTGTGTGATATTGACTTCTAAGCCCCACAGAGAAAATATTGATGTTGAAACCTCCACAGAGTCCCTATGATTATGGTACAATAAAAGTGCTCATAAAGATGGTGTGACACATTAGCTAGGTGGTTGCTTGCAGAAAGGATAGTGTGAAATTATAGTAATTCTTCACACATGGAAAGCACATGAAAACAGTGAAGTTGCATTCTCCATTTATTGTGTGAAGAAGATGATGATGATGATGATGATGATAGTGATGATGCAGTCCATACAGGGGTGGTGTGTAACAATAGACCTAAGGAAATGATTGGATTGCAGCTCAACATTCTTGTTTCCAAGCTCAATAAACAACCACCAAACATGCCTCGAAATCGAATGATGACAGTCATGCTTCTGTCTAATGTTAATATCTTATAAGTTTACTATGTAATGAGGGAGATTTTATAGGGCCTCATCACGGTTTGGGTGAAACGGTAAAAACGCAGTAGTAGCGATGTTACTGCCACATTACTGCTCCGCCCAATTCCAGTTGGCAGATTCATCTCCAGCTTTGAGCTTGAGGTAAATCTGCCAACATTCCACCCTTTTCTGGTGCATTTACATTAGTGCAATTTGCACCGTGGTACAATCTGCACCACAGTAAATGCACCAAAAATGTCCTATAGAGTCCCATGGATTTACAGCATTGCTGCAACTCAGGATCCGGTGCTAATGGCGCCGGACCAAGTTGAAGTAACTCTATTTCCATTGAGCAGGATCCCGGCGGATTTACCGCTGGGATATCGTCCATGTTGTGATGACCCCCGTAGTCTTTATTGAGTTGGTTAGTGATGATTGAGGTTTTTAGATCCCAATGTGAGATGGGGTGTGGTGCTGGTAATATTAAGGTCCTCACAGAGATGGTATGCTATGATATTAATGATAATGGGTCACCACTCCCTCCTCAAAAAATCCTCACTGGATGCCACCATCCCCACTAATTATAGACCCATCACCACGGTCCCCTTCCTTCTGAAAATTATAGATAAAATGGCCTACACCCAAGTCCAGACCCACCTTGAAGACAACAAACTATTAGGTGATAGACAATCAGGCTTCCGCCCTGGTCACAGTACCAAAACAGCACTGCTGGATCTAAAGAAATAAATGGACGCGGTCAGGTAATCAGAAAACCTGTGTATTCTGCTCCTACTTGATCTGTCCGTGGCATTTGGCTTAGTAGAACACATCAAACTATGCCAAACCCTTGCAAACATCTTTCATTTCTCCAAGGAACCGACCTTTTGGCTCAAATCCTTTCTTTCAGACCACACCTCAAGAGTAGCCATACGAGATACAGCAGCTGACCCATCTCAGTCCCCCTGGGAGTCCCCCAAGGATCCTGCCTCTCTCCCACGCTATACAATGCCTATATCAAGTTACTCTTTGCAGCACTAGATGCAATGGGAGTAATTTACAAAAATCTTGCCAATGACACACAAATACTTATCCCTATCTCAGGTAACTTAGAACAGGACACTATCCATGTGAATAAAATATACGCCATCATCCAAAACTGGATGGCAGCAAATAGTTTATGCCAAAATGGAGAAAAACAGAGATCATCATAGTAGGCTCTCCTGCCCGTCTAGCCAAGCTTCACCCACTTTACCCCTCCATAGTCATGGGCAAAACACCCATCCCAATCTCCAATCAAGTAAAAACATTAGGAGTCTATTTAGACTCAAGTCTCACCACATGCAAACACATCAGCGCCCTTGCCTCAACAACAACCTATACCACCAAACTTATCACTCTAAGTCACCCCTTCCTCACGCAACAAAACTGCATCACACTAGCAAGAGCCCTTATGTTAACTAAATTAGATTCCTGTAACATACTCCTTCTAGGGATCTCGAAAAAAAACATAAACAAAATGCAGTTACTCCAGAACAAACCAATAAGATCAGTCTTAGGCATAAGCAAAAGGGACCATATATCACATCACATAAGAGAGGCACATTGGCTACCCATCCAAGCCAGGATACTCCACAAAACACTCACAGTCACTCATGAATGTGTCACAGGCAATGCCCCAACCTACCTCAACTACTGTTTAAACTGCAAAATTACAACTAGATGTCTTAGATCCAATGCAAATGTACAGCTACATGTCCCACGCTTTAACAACGCAAGAACAGTCAATTTGGAATTCACTCGCTGCCAATATCAGTAATGGACCCACACTGAATAAACTTAAGAAACTTCTCAAAACCTGGTCTTTAATAAATACTGAGCACCAGGGTCCCCCTTAAAATAACCATGTATTACTGATGTAAATACTGTATGTAACTATTGTAATCATTGTACATGTAACAACTAAGATTAAGTATTCATATTATTTGTATTATTTTACATGTAACCTTTAAGTCTAGCTTTTCCTGTAACTACGCTGTGATACCCTTGGGTTTGGGCGTAAAACAAATTCAATAAATAAATAAATACATAAATAAAAAATATTGAAGTTAAGGTCTCCACAGATATGATGTGTGATGATATTTATTTTAAGTCCCCACAGGGATGCTGTGTGATGGCAATAATGTTAATGTCCTTAGAGAGTTGACTGATGATAAGTCAGGTCCTACGTCCACACAACGAAGGTTAGTGATCATGGTAAAGTAGCCATGGACATGTGAAATAGTGAAAAAGTATTGATGTGATAGTCTAACCACAGGATAGTACATAATTATAGGAATACTTCCACCATGAATAGTGTGTGATGAGAGTGATGTTAAACTCCACTTAGAGTCCTTGTGTAATAACAATGATTTCTATGATCCCACTATAGTATGGTTTTGTTAATATGCACAAGAAGATGCTTGGATCAGATGTCTGGTTTGATGTTTCCTAAATCAACAAATAGCCACTGACAGGGATGTTGCTGTCAACATTGGGATGTAGTGTTGATACCGATGTTAACATCTGAATGTGGTTTTCTTAATATGAGGGTTTGTTAAATTCTTGACACAGAGAGTGAATGACAACTGCAGTGTTGAGAAACCCACAGAGATGTTATGTTATGATATTGACGTTAAAGTCTACAGAGAGATAGTGTGTGATAACATTAATATTAAAGTCTCCAGATAGATGATGTGTGTTTATGCTCGTGCTAAGTGCCATAGAAACAGATATGTGATTATGGTAAAGTTAAAGTGCCCATTGACGTGTCACAGAGTAGATATGCGATTGTCTACACACAGAATAGTGCATATTAGTAGAAATGCTTCCAACAGGAATAGTGTGTGATGACATAACGTATAACTGCACAGTGCTGTTGTATGATAATGATACAGTAAAACACTTCGTAACGTCATGCTTTGATAATAGGCACAAGGGAACGTGTGTATTAGAAGTAATGTTTCTAAAGTCAGAAAATAGCCACAAACAGTGATGTTTTTATCAACGTCGGGATGAAGTGTTGACACCAATGTAAACATGCTGGTCTTAGAAGCAAGACCACACAGAGCAACAGAGGTGTGAATTCCGGAGCCGCGTTTAGAAACCAAACTCAGGCATTAAGCACATCAGAAAAAAACAATTAAATATAACATCACAACGGGGTTACCTTATTATGAAGTCACAGTCTCCATAATGATGGTGGGTAATGACTGTGGTGTTGAGGTCCCTACAGTGATGACATGTGATGATGGTAATGACACTGATGTGAAGGTGCACGATTATGGTAAAGGTAACGTGCCCATGGAGGTGTGAAATAGCAGTGACAGGATTATCTCAACCCAGGTTGGTATATTATAGGAATTCCTTTTACATGTATAGTGTATGATGACAATGGTGCTGAACTCCACACGGGTGTTTTTTGACAATGATATCTTCTAGGATCCCTATTGTGGTGATTTTGATAATAGGCAGGGTTGTCTCTGGATTCATGTTTCTGAAGTCAAAAAATCGCTATTGTCAGTGATGTTTCTGTAGACATTGGAACTGTATGTGTTGGCACATAACCTGCATATCTGGTTGCAGCCGTTTCACCGCTTTTGGCCGAGGATCATTGTATTGCATTTTCTGCTGCATTTTTTAGGAGGGTAAGGGAACCATTAGTATGGATTTTTAGAGTAGGGTCAGGCAAGCATGGTGGGTGGTATGGGGACTTGGCCGCCTTAAAGAAATGCAGGAGCAAACATGCAGCAAAATAAGCACCAAAATAGCCACTTCAAAGAGCGAGCCGTCCCAGGTCCCTTGAAATTTAGGTTAACATCTCAATGCGGTTAGAGTGCAAGAGAGCATTGTTCAGGTCCTCATACCTGAACAATGCTCAGGACCCCGCAAATATGTTGTGCAGTAATGGGGATATAACATATTCTACACACACTCTTCATAGGTCTGAATTATATACTACCATACTAAAAAGTGAATTCATCTACTGGGGACAAAATTCCCCATGTTCCATTGTGCCAGGCTCAAATGTGCAAAACGGACAGTAATATTGTATTCACTCACAATAGAAAAAAAAAACATACACATCAGATCACTCAAGCAGGATATACTCATTAATACAATTGTAGTAAAATTGCATATAGTTCAGGGCATCACAAAGTGCTAATAATAACAATGAGCCTCATTACGACCCTGGCGCTAAGGGATTACCGGTACCGGTAAGGGTACCGGTACCGGTATTCCCTTAGCGCCTGATTATGAGGTCCCTTTGCGGGTTCCCACCTTAACGGCTGGTTTTACCAGCCGTTAAGGAATGGACCCGCAAAGGGACCTTGGTGCTAATTACGGTACCGCAATTTGCGTTACCGTAATTACCACCTTTCCCATTCCCATTATGCCTTATGGGGCAAAAATGGGAATGGGGAAGGGCCATGGTGAAATGGGGAAGTACCGCCCCGCCAACCTTGGAATGGGGTGGTACTTCCCCATTTCGCCATGGCGGACTCGTTACAATACCGGCAGCAACCATGGTGCTAATAGCGCCATGGTTTAGCGCCGGTGTTGTAATGAGGGCCAATGTGTTGCATAGAGACTCAAGTGCATATACATGTTTTGTATAACCATTGCAGTGTAGTTGTAATCAGGAGATGGCAAAATCACACCCAATGGATACACAACTGATCGGAGGCCAACTAGTGTGCATTGATCACAAAAGTATACATGGCATATATTACAGGGCATCAATGGGCCTCATTACACGGTAGGCGGTAGGGATTTACCGGTACCGGTAAAATACCGGTACCGGTAAATCCCTGCCGCCTTACTACGAGGTCCCTTAGCGGGTTGGAGTTTTAACGCCTGCTTTTTGCAGGCGTTAAATACCAACCCGCTAAGGGACCTCGGAGCTAATTACGGCACCGCTAAATTGCGGTGCCGTAATTAGCGCCTTCCCCATTCCCATTGAGCCCTATGGGGCAGAAATGGGAATGGGGAAGGGCAATGGCGGAAGGGGGATTTACCGCCCCTCCAACCTTGGGATGGGGCGGTAAATCCCCTTTCCGCCAAGGCGGTGCCGGTATTTTACCGGCATGAGCCATGGCGCTAATAGCGCCATGGCTCACCGCCTACCGTGTAATGAGGACCAATGTGTCAATCCTAAAGCATGATTGTATGACTCCAATGGTGTCCACTCTAGTTTCGACAACCCATCACTCCTGTCATCTTTCTCAGGGCAAACACCTCTCAAAAGAATTAAAACAATAATTCTCTATTACAAAGATAGTGTGATCTTAAAACCAACTCTATACAACTGTGATTGCAACAAGAAATCCTAAACACAATTTAAAAGTACCTGTGCAGGAACAGGAGGTTAAATGGACAAATAGTGAATTGCCAACATTATATTGGTCTTCACATCTGAATCAGTGGTGAAATGTAGAACACTCAACATAGGGGATACATACATTTACCTATACCAAGACATTCTACCCAATCAATAATGGGGATATAATACACCCATACAAATTGGGTGTGATGGCAGGGATGATCTGGTCCACTAAAAGATTGTGTGAGATGATAAGATGTTAAAGTCCTCACAGAGGGATTGTGATTATGGGGATGTTGATGTCCACTGAGATTGTGGTGTTTAAGTCTTCATGTGGGATAGTGTATTTTTACAGTAAATGTAACCCCCCCTCCCCTGCACACAGGCATGAAATGGACTATAAACCTATTTAGTGTTGCTTAATGGTAGATTCAAATGTTTCCATCATAAAATGGAGCTAAGTGTCAGATAATTGCAAGAGGCTATGAAAATTGCACTTGCACGTCCGAATGCCACAAGGCCTAGTAGGACAAAGGCTGTATATTTACTGTTTTGCCATTGTTATTATTTCCCCTGTTCCCTTCCCATTTAGTCTTGTGGCGCTTTGCAACACAGTACTGGTGTAAAAAGCGCCTTGCAAATGCTCAATAAAATAAAATAAAAAATATAAGGTTATAAAAAGCACATCCCCTGCACTTTTTTCATTTGCACTCTTTTTTGGGAATCGGGCTAACAGTGTCTCGAAAAGCTGTGCACTATCGGTATTGAAGAAGCATGTGGCAGACTCACACGATAAAAAAAAATATAAATAAGTACAAATGCTGCTTCAGCATACTGTATTTGTTGACATTGTAACTAATGAAGATAGCTGATGTTTCATATTTCACTAATGCTGCGTTTGTATAATTTGGCAGATTGTTATGCAGGTTTGTCTAGGCAAAGTGGAAAGTAATGTCGTTTTCCCTTTTGGGATGTATGCTATTAATACGCAGTTACAAGTGTCTTTTGATTGCTCGTTTATTTCTTGTAATGTATTTACAGAGACATGCACGGTGTACTTCAGAGCACATGATGCAATAGTTTGTGCATGCCGTATTTTGTTACTTTGAAGTTTTGTGGTTATTACTTATGAGTTGTTATTGAGTTATGTTGGTTAAATACGTAATGTTCAGTTAATGTGAATGGCCCATGGCTGCCTCCAAAATCGGTCCGACTCCGGTCTGGTGAACGGGGTAATTACCGGTCCAGCCCGAGGTCGGTGGGACCGGTAATTCCCCATTCTCCAGAGCCATTCCCCATTCCCATTTGAGCCCCCATAGGGCTCAATGGGAAGGGGGAAGGCGGCAATAACGGTACCGCAAAGTGCGGTACCGTTATTGACCCCGGTATCCCTTTGCGGGTCCCGTCCAGGGAGGGACCCGCAAAGGGACCTCGGAATAGGGGGCAAAGGGATTACCTGCACGGGTGTCATTACCGGTGCCCGGTATCCCTTTGCGCCCAGGTCGTAATGACCCCCAATGTGTTGACAGATGGAATGTGGGATTTATGTATGTGGGAAGTGATGCATAGATGCAATGGCATTCATAAGGGTCACGTTTGTATAGGTAGCGTGAGTACTAGTTTTTGAAAACATTGTATCTTGCATATAGCAGGCCATTAATAACTGAAAATAATGAGTAAATATGTGCTTTATTGTGTTAAGGCTTAAAATGTACGTATTGTGTCTTCTAAACTCGTGTGAACCTGTTTGCCCTAGTTTAAAACACGTTTAACTGTCCGCAAGGCTTGAACTTTTTTACTTTGACCTGCAATAACAGCTCAAAAGGTTAAACATACAGAAACCCACTATCATGCAGGAGACTGAGGGGTTGCACAACCTGGTTTGAGCGTGCTCATTAGCAAGACAGGTAGGAGGAGAGATACCCAAATGGACAGCCACTGGTTAGTAAGTGATAAGGAGTGAAAGAGCAACAATACCTATGCTCATTTATATGTAGCCAACTGCCCTCTAAGGTGATGCTTCAAGCTAAGATCAGGTACATAAGGCAAATAATTAATTGGGCATATTTCATAGCTAATTGTCAATGAATTACATTGATATGCATCTTAATTGTCTTGCCCTTCAGAATGACAAGAATCTGAAAGGATGTGAACTGAGGAATTTGGCCCGCATGGGTCTCTACTCCAGTGAACCAGCAGAGGTTTCTGTAACTTGACTGAATAAATAGACATATCAGCAGTCCAAATACCAGCAGAGTGCGCAGGCTTCTCCGGAAACCATGCCTCTGACCACTCAGTGCCCTGCCCTCCGCCAATCCATGGTCAGATCAAAGTGACACTCTTCACCTCTCAGCATGAGGCTGAATGTAGCCTCCAGTGCTCTCAAGGTGAATATGGGGTCTGAACCTGATTTTTTCACAGAGAGCTTGGAAATGGAACCCTATACTTCTGACTATGTTGAATGCTCACTCGGATAGGGTCCTCTTGCATTGATAAACCACTGCTGGAGTCCTTTACATACGGCAGGCCTCTTGAGGAAGGTTTCACTGCTGGGATCATGTAGGACTAGCGGGCACTGCTAGTTTAGTTTAGTTTATTATTTGTAGGGCGCGCCATGCCCTGGAGCATCAGGGCGCACAAGACAAGAATATGCTCAACTTTGTTACAGGTACATCTACATAATCATAGTACATTCTACAATAAATAAAATCTATACAGGTACATGTGCATGGTCATAATACAGTATACAATAAGCAAGAATGAGCAGGGCTGGAGCTAGGTCCAGACAAGAGGTGATAAGGGTACAGGAATATTTAACAATGTGGAGGTGATATACAGTGGAATAAGTACAGTAATATACAATGGTGTAAAATACAGACCGAGGTATCAGAGCTGGGGCATGCAGGTGGATCGCCAGTAGGGACAGTCAGGTCAAGCAGGTCGGATTAGTTAGATGTCATTAGCTCTCAGCCACTTGGTCAAATTCTGCCTGAATTTCGCGAAGGGCTGGGGTTCTCTTATGTCATGTGGTAGGGAGTTCCAAAGCTGTGCTGCTTTGACTGCGAAGCTATGTCCTCCAATAGTGGCACGTTTAAAGCGAGGGACATAGAGGCAATTCGCATTGACCGTTCTAGTTGGTCTAGGTGAGGTTCTTAAGTGTAGCCTGTCCATGAGGTAGGGTGGTGCCATGTTATTGAGGCACTTGTGAGTAAGGGAGGCAATTTTGAGTTGGATTTTGTCCTGAGTGGATAGCCATTTATATTCTCTTCTTATAGAGGAGATATGCTCTTTCCTGTTGATCTTGAGCGCGGCTCTCAGGGCATTATTCTGTAGGACCTGGATTTTTTTGGATAGTCTGTTTGTTAGCCCCAATGTAGAGACCATTACAGTAGTCCAGTTTGGACAGTATGAGGGCTCTGGCAAGCGTGATGCAGCTGTCTGTAGAGCGGAATTGCTTGCTGGCTCTAATAAGTTTGCAAGTATATGCTGTAGAAGAGGCTAGGGAGTTGACTTGTTTGCCAAAGTTTAAGGTGGCGTCAAGGTAAAAGCCTAGGGTCTTGACTTCCTTTGCTACTTTGATATTATTCCCATCGATATTGAAGCTGGCATAGTCAGTGTTAAGTTTAGTTATGTATGTCGGAGTGCCTAGGATTATGAGCTCAGTTTTGTCGTTGTTCAGGCATAAGCCGTGTGTGGCCATCCATGACTGAACGATGCTGTAAATTTTATTCACTAAAGCCAGATCCACGATCTCCTGAAAGCGGAAGGAGGATCTGGGTATCGTCTGCATAGTTGGTGTAGGCGATCCCCAGATGATCCATTTCGTCAAAGAGCGGCTTTGTGAATATGTTATAGAGGGTTGGTGATACACAAGATCCCTGGGGTACACCGCACGTTATAGGGATCGGGTCAGCTGAGGCTGATGGAGAGAAGACTCTCATGGTGCGGTTATTCAGCAAGGATTTGATCCATAATATGGCCTCTTTGGAGTTGTGAGCAGCAGAGTCTAGGTGGCTACATAAGACTGTATGGTCGACTAAATCGAACGCTGCTGAGAGGTCTAGCAAGAGGAGTAAGGCTGCTTGGCCATTGTCCCTACATTGATCTATTTGGGCCTTGAGATCGATAAGGGCAGTCTCTGTTCCATGCTGGGGACGGAATCCAGATTGGCGGGTTCCGAGCAGGTGGTTGGATTCAAGGAAGTTTTGTATTGCATGTATGCCACTTTGTCTAAAATTTTTAGAAGAAAGGGCACAGTCGTGATAGGCCTAAAATTGGTGGGAATGGCAGGGTTGAGGGTTTGCTTCTTTAGGAGTGGCAGGACCCATGACTCTTTAAGATTTTTCGGTACAATGCCGGTAGTGAAGGATGAGTTGATGAGTTTAGTTATGAATGGCGGTAGTTCTCTCGCAGCATCCTTAATTAATTGGGCAGGGCATTGGTCACCTTTACAGTTGGATGGTTTAAGTCCCAGGATCACTTTTTCGACTTCAATGGTAGATACCTTGGAGAAGCAGAAACGTGTTATTTGTTTAGATTTAAGTAGGGGTGCTGGGGTTAGAGCGTCCTGAGGTGTGAGAGATGCTTTTTTGAAGGCGATTTTAGTTTGGAGGTTGACTACTTTGTTGGTAAGGGCAAACTGAATGTCTGAGCACCATTTCTTGTCCTTGGTGCAGTTTTCTTGGGGAATGATGGGTGTTTCCTGCTCTTTCAAGATACTGAACAGTTCTCTGACACTTGATTTAGATTGGGATATTCTAGTATTGTATGTTTCCTGTTTGGCTAGTAGGATATCTTTTTTGTTTTGGGATGATATCTTTGCAAGGTTTAGTTTGTTTTCTACTGTAGGAGTAAGTCTCCATTTGGATTCTAGTTTTCTTTTGGTTAACCTGAGATTTTTTAGGTGGGGGGTGAACCATGAGTTGAGATGTTTTTTCGGTTTACTAGTCCGTAATTTGAGCTGTGCTATGTGATCAAGGGCTGAGTTCATAGTTTCATTGAATTGATCAACTAGCATATCAGGCTCCGTGTTAGCTGGGAGCGAGTTTAGTTGGGGTAGTATGATTGGCAACAATTTTTCCATGGTTATTAGCTTTTTGTTCCTCGTGGGTATAGGAGGGGCAGGTGTGGACTTGGCCGTGGCTAAGTTAGTATCTACTGTAAATAGTAGTAGAAAGTGGTCCGTCCAGATCTGGGGAACAGTGTCTGTAATGGTTACTCCACAGTTGTGATCAGCTATCCAGTCAAGGATGCAACCTTTATTATGAGTGGGACAGGTGACTCTTTGGGCGGTGTTTTTCAAATTGTTGGACAGGGTGGTGGAGAGGTCCTCAACAAGGGTTCCAATAGGACCAGGAGGTCTGTAGAGCAGGACGATGTTTAATGTTTGGGAGCTGGCGGTGGCTATTTTTACCGAGAGGCATTCACAAGATTTCGTGATGGGGGATGTGGAGACTCTTATGTCAAGACTGATCTTGGCTATAATGGCTAGACCCCCGCCTCGGGAGGTGTATCTGTCAGCTTGTATGATGGTATAATTGTCGGGAACTGCTAAGGAGAGGGCGGGACTAGCTGCATCGTGAAGCCATGATTCTGATATGGCTAGGAAGTCTAGGTGGTGTCCGAGAATAATATCTGAGATTGCTGTAGCATGAGCGACTAGGGACCTAGCATTCATGAGTGCACCTTTGAGGTGATGTTTAGTGAGCATGGTGCTTGCTATAATGGTAGGTTTGGAGCATTTTTGTGTGGGTCTTTTAGGGATATGAGCTTTCCTAGTGTGTTCTGCAGTGGTTTTCGGCTGTATGTTCATTTTTAGGAAGTTGATTTGTTCAATTTGCTTTGCTGGTAGTTCGTACAATTTTGGTAGACGAGCGCGAAGTTTGAGGTTTCTGTCTGTGGTACTACAGGGCCTGTATGTGGTAGTATCATCTTGATATTGGTTTACTGTAGGTCCAATGGTTTGTTGAGAAATAGGCATGGTCAGGTAGGAGAGTGATAATACCACTAATATGAGGGAGGCAGCGTAGAGAGATAACTTAGCTGTCCTATCTAGTGCAGTGATACTTAGTATGTTTGGTTTTGGAGAGTACATGCTAGCTGACTAAGTCAGGTGCGCAGATAGCAGCACAGTTAGATTTAGCTTTCGCTATTAACCTGAAGATAGGGAGTTGCAGAATGCGAATCAAGGCACAGCTAGATTCAGCTTTAAACTAAAAGAATGCCATTGTAGAATGCAACTAAAAACCAAGGCATAGCTAAATTCAACTTTAAAGTAAGGTATGCAGTTGTAGAATGCGACTAAAAACATAGCTAAGTTCTAAGTTCCATTTTAGCGACTAGAAACATATCACTAAATGCAATTTTAACCTACAATTGAATGGTCTGTAAGCGACCTTAAGGCACAACACAATTGAAATGGTCTGTAAGCGACCTTAAGGCACAACACAATTGGAATGGTCTGTAAGCGACCTTAAGGCACAACACAATTGGAATGGTCTGTAAGTGACCTTAAGGCACAACACAATTGAAATGGTCTGTAAGCGACCTTAAGGCACAACACAATTGAAATGGTCTGTAAGCAACCTTAAGGCACAACACAATTGGAATGGTCTGTAAGCGACGTCAAGGCACAACACAATTGAAATGGTCTGTAAGCGACCTTAAGGCACAACACAATTTGGGTTGCTGCGGCAGGGTCAATTAAGTAATAACCCCAGAGAGGGCTGACCTAGTGCGGCTTGGAGAGTATGCATAGCAGGCCAGCAGCACCGTAGCAGGATCCTATAAATGGCTGCAGATGGCTTAGGTCTATAGACTATAATCTCGGGCAGCACACAAGTCATTGATCATGGGGGACCATAGCAAGATGAGGTAACAATAGGTGCAGCCACCTAAGTTCAAGAGTGCTAAAGGAATCTCTAACTGCTGAAGTTCACTGGGCTGACTGGGCACTCTTTGGAAAGCTCCCTCTACTGTACCTGTTTGTTCCACTACAGTATTGGTATAGAATAACTACTGAGCACATAAGAATGTCTCTCTGGAAACAGAAAGTGATAGCGCTTATGACCTTAGCTGACATATATATGAGGACCCTTGGTGACAGGCCCTGTTAGGCGCGAGAGAACAATGTATGACTTATGAATTTCCAGAAGAACATTTTCACTCTAAATGTTCCCATACCTTAGAATCGTACTTGATTATATTTCCGTCAGCAAAATACAGAAGTTTGTTTCTGAGATTCCGACTTAAATTGTGGCAAACAAATGACATCCTAGCAAAATGCAAAATCATCTCTAAGGCCAGAAATATATGTAGATGTTGTCAAAACTCTGGTCAATCTGAAACATTGAAGCATTTACTTGCCTGTTGCCCTGCTTTGCTTATGAAACGGAAATTGCACTTTCAGAACTTCTTCTGTGATTATCTTATTTTAACGTGTTAATCCTTGTGGAACAGGCTATTTAACTGCTAGCCGATATCTATTAGAATTGCTATTGTACATATTTTATTATCTCTTAACTTAGACTAATTCAATCAATTTAATCGATACTTTTTTTTAGAACTAATTTATTGTAATTAAAAAAAAAACTACAAAACGTAAAATTAGATTTTCCTTTTGTTAACTCCTGGAGACTAACATTATATCGATGGCATATGAACAAGTGTATTGTTTTTGTTACTCATTGAATGGTTGATTTTTCTTTTCAACTATATCAATAAAAAATGAAACAAAAAATAACTGCTTCTAAACTGTATTTTATTTTCATTTTGTCTTATAATGAGTCCATGACCATATCACGTGTGGTATGATACAAAAAAGAAAACCTTCCATAAAATGTAAAACTGCTTGTGTGTCAAGCAACAACACATCATGGAGATGGAAAAGAGGTTTACATTTATTATATTGGAGAAGTCAACGATTTGTAAGAAAAACAGGATCCATGGGATTTGGGCTTTTTTGATTAAAATGTGCATTATATAAATCATGCTTCGGTGGTGGAGTAAAACACATTATTTTAATAATGCTAATTTAAATTGACAAACCGAGTAAATTAAATGTGTCTTTTTGCAGTATTGAAATACACAAGGTTGCCTGCATTAGTTAAGCAATTACATTGCAAACGTTGTTAGGGTGGAGACCATGGCCATGCATTAAGGGTCATGCAAAAGTAAACGGTTTCTCTAAAAGAAAGTGAACGCATTTTGCCATATGTTACCTTTCTCTTTGCTGTGGCATTTTATGTAGAATGTTGCAGTGAAAAAACAGGTCCTACTAAAGAGGAATTACCTTGTTGAAAGAAATCTTTCCTGGACATTGCATAATTGCATCTGCTGTATGCTGGTGAAGTCAGAATGTTCAGAATGCAGCCAATATCGTAGTTATTGACTGCACTCTGAACATTCCAAGTGGCCAAGAGGAGTTCAATAACGATCTGCTAGTGCTAAAAGAATGTTAATGACACAAATAGGAACACTCTTTTTGACTATGGTCACCCCATATCTATTCCGCAGTGAATGCCGTAGGTGGTGCATTCCTTGGCTATTTGCAGCACATTACTAGTGCACGCCTCACAATAACCTGGTGTGTTAAACAAGACATTTCTGGAACATCATGAGGCCCCGCTGGGGATGCAAAGCCATTCAGCGAACACGGCACTGACGGGTGAAGGGAGGCTTGGAAAGCGGATCCAATGTTTAACATGTGCGTATACATTGTTGGCACTTTGATGAAAGTGACATATTCATATGTCAGAAACTTTCAAGATCGAAAAGCACGTTATAAATTCCTTGTTAACACCTTGAAAGGAAAGTTGGCCGCTGTAAACCTTTATGTAAACCTTTAAATGCAATGGTGGTTCATGTTACTGAGTTCAGTGTGATGTTAGATATTGAAGGCTCCACTCTGATGTTTAAAGGAATTTCCATTGCTCGAGCCCTGCTACTACTGTACATCTGTCTTGTCCATTCACGCTCACTTCCACAATGAAATATCAGGTGTGTCTGGATCCCAAAGATCAAAGCTATGCATCCACTGACATGGAGTGAGTGCCTGCGGCAGATGCTACCAGTCATGTTCACTATATTATCCCATCATTAATAGCTAGCTACATTTTGCTCCTCATTGATCACAACAGCTGCATTGTTTTTTATTCAAACTCAAATTATAGAAAAGGCACTCAAAGCATGTTGGAACTGCATCGAAAGGAGCCCTTTCAGTTTTCACGAAATGAATTTGATATTTTCGAAATGTGGGTGTTAATTCAGAAAAATGCCAAGGGTAGAGGAAGTGGCATCTCACACGTGATGACATCACCAGAAGTGATGTCTTATGAGCGTTACAACAATGGAATTTTACGATCGGACTGAAAAAAGTCTGAAAAATGCTACCACCAAAAGTTCAAACACCAAAAGATCAAAATTCATAGAATTCAGCGCACAAGTGGCGCACGCGGCTGGCGCACAGTGTGCGCGTGCAAATCTCTGCGCCAGCCGCGTGCGCTAATATCCATTTCTGCGCACAGCGTATTCAGGGATTTTAGCTACCAAAACCAGCCGTGGTGCACAGTGGTGCAGCGACCCTGCTGCAGCGCCAGTTACGCCCCCAAGAACGCCCCTTGCGCAAGGTAAAGCCATCAAAATCCCCAATCCAGCACAAAGGGCTGCGGTAACCCTGTACCAGTATACAGGGCCGCCAAACAGCACACGGCAAGCAGGGAATGTGTATTACTGGGGTTCGCAGGAAGTTTCACATGCGATCGGAGTGTGGCACGTGTATTTCGGGTGTGGGTGGGAAGTTTCACACACGATCGGAGCGGGGTACATGTAATTCGGGGGTGCACGGGAAGTTTCACACGCGATAGGCCCTGTGCGAGTGGGGTGCGTGTATTCCTGGGGTGCGCAGGAGGTTTCACACGCGATTAGCCCTGTGTGAGTGGGATACTTGTATTCCTGGCGTGCGCGGGAGGTTTCACACGCGATCGGAGTGGGGTACGTGTAAATCGGGGGTGCGCGGGAAGTTTCACACACGATTGGCCCTGTGCGAGTGGGGTACTTGTATTCCTGGGGTGCGCGGGAGGTTTCACATGCGATCGGAGCAGGGTATGTGTAAAACGGGGGTGCGTGGGAAGTTTCCACGCGATTGGCCCTGTGCGAGTGAGATACTTGTATTCCTGGGGTGCGCGGGAGGTTTCACATGCGATTGGAGCAGGGTACGTGTAAAACGGGGGTGCGTGGGAAGTTTCCACGCGATTGGCCCTGTGCGAGTGGGGTATGTGTATTCCTGGGGTGCACAGGAAGTTTCACACGTGAGTGGCCCTGTGCGAGTGGGGTACGTGTATTACTGGGGTTCGTGGGAAGTTTCACATGCGATTGGCCCTGTGAGAGTGGAGTACATGTATTCCTGGGGTGCGCGGGAAGTTACACACGCGATTGGCCCTGTGCGAGTGGGGTACTTGTATTCCTGGGGTGCGCGGGAGGTTTCACATGCGATCGGAGCAGGGTACGTGTAAAACGGGGGTGCGTGGGAAGTTTCCACGCGATTGGCCCTGTGCGAGTGGGGTATGTGTATTTCTGGGGTGCACAGGAAGTTTCACACGTGAGTGGCCCTGTGAGAGAGGGGTACATGTATTACTGGGTTCGTGGGAAGTTTCACACGCGATTGGCCCTGTGCGAGTGGAGTACATGTATTCCTGGGGTGCGCGGGAAGTTTCACACGCGATCGGAGCAGGGTACGTCTAATTCGGGGGTGTGCGGGAAGTTTCACACGCGATTGGCCCTGTTCGAGTGGGGTATGTGTAATTCGGGGGTGCGCGGGAAGTTTCACACGCGATTGGCCCTGTGCGAGTGGGGTGCGTGTATTCCTGGTGTTCGCGGAAAGTCCACACCACAGGGGAGTACCCTGCACCCCTGGTCATGTCCCGCAGTCAGCCCATCCACCATGGGCATGCCCCCCAGCCAAGCCACATGTCACCTTGCACTACTGATCACCAACTCATGTCCCCCAGCACCCCCACCCCCCAGCAGTGAGGGTCACCTGCCAGCAGGCCCCCACTCATGTCCCACTCATGTCCCACTGCAACCCCACCCCCCAGCAGTCACGGGCACCTGCCAGCAGGCCCCCTCTCATGTCCCCCTGCACCCCCACCCCCTAGCAGTCAGGGGCACCTGCCAGCAGGCCCCCACTCATGTCCCCCAGCACCCCCACCCCCCAGTAGTCAGGGTCACCTGCCAGCAGGCCCCCACTCATGTCCCCCTGCACCCCCACCCTCCAGCAGTCAGGGGCACCTGCCAGCAGGCCCCCACTCATGTCCCCCAGCAACCCCTGCCCCCAGCAGTCAGGGGCACCTGCCAGCAGGCCCCCACTCATGTCCCACACATGTCCCCCAGCACCCCCAACCCCCAGCAGTCAGGGGCACCTGCCAGCAGTCCCCCATTCATGTCCCCCAGCACCCCCACCCCCCAGCAGTCAGGGGCACCTGCCAGCAGGCCCCCACTCATGTCCTACTGCACCCCCACCCCCAGCAGTCAGGGGCACCTGCCAGCAGGCCCCCACTCATGTCCCGCATCACCCCTACCCCCCAGCAGTCAGGGGTACCTGCCAGCAGGCCCCCACTCAAGTCCCCCTGTACCCCCACCCTCCAGCAGTCAGGGGCACCTGCCAGCAGGCCCCCACTCATGTCCCCAGCTACCCCAGCCCCCAGCAGTCAGGGGCACCTGCCAGCAGGCCCCCACTCATGTCCCACACATGTCCCCCAGCACCCCCACCCCCCAGCAGTCAGGGGCACCTGCCAGCAGGCCCCCACTCATGTCCCCCAGCACCCCCACCCCCAGCAGTCAGGGTCACCTGCCAGCAGGCGCCCACTCATGTCCCACACATGTCCCCAGCACCCCCACCCCCCAGCAGTCAGGGGCACCTGCCAGCAGGCCCCCACTCATGTCCCACTCATGTCCCACTGCACCCCCACCCCCCAGCAGTCAGGGGCACCTCCCAGCAGGCCCCCACTCATGTCCCCATCACCCCTACCCCCCAGCAGTCAGGGGTACCTGCCAGCAGGCCCTCACTCATGTCCCCCTGCACCCCCACCCCCCAGCAGTCAGGGGCACCTGCCAGCAGGCCCCCCACTCATGTCCCCCAGCACCCCCACACCCCAGCAGTCAGGGGCAACTGCCAGAAGGCCCCCACATGTCCCCCTGCACCTCCACCCCCCAGCAGTCAGGGGCACCTGCCAGCAGGCCCCCACACATGTCCCCCAGCACCCCCACCCCCATCAGTCAGGGGCACCTGCCAGCAGGCCCCCACTCATGTCCCCCTGCCTCCACGTCATGACGATCCTCAATCATGTGCCTAATGGCCAGCCACATCACACCCCATGCAACCCCAGCCCAAAGACCCAACCAAGTATTGCATCCACCACATAGAAATGCCCATTACTTGATACAACCCGAATGGCAAGTATGTAAATGAACACATAACCGCCACACACACACAATGGGTGCAAGTGAATGTGAAAACCCACATCATGACATGCATGAAATTAATGAGAGAATACCACACACCGAGGTATGAAACAAAAATGTATTGAATCCAAAATGAATGTAATGAAAAGAAAACACACAATAATGTGAAGAAGAAATAAAACGCAGCATGTCCAGAAAATAATCAAAAATATGAAATCAGAATCCAAAGTAAACCAAATGAAAATGTGTCCAAAGTCTCAGTCCAACAAAGCAAATCCAAGGGAAAAAAATAAGTGAAATCCATTGTTCCATGGTGAAATGGAAAAAAAAAATCCACTGTTCAACTATATACAAATCACCAATCCAGGTTCCATGAGCCCAACAAATGAAATGAAACCTACAAAAAAGACTACCTAATAAAGAACTATATACAAAAACGTGGTGCATTGTCCAATCACCCCAAAATAAACAAAAACAGAAAGGAAACCTAACACTATCTAACTATTTACAATGGCAACGGGCTAGTCTGACGGCTCACTTATTGATGTCCCGGGCCAGGGCATCATCGAACTCCCGCTCAATGTCCTGGAGGCGGTCCTCTTCCATGGCCCCAAGGGTTCGCAGGGACGACGACATGTTCTCCTCCAACTCCCTGCGAATTGCCTCGAGGCACTCGGCCCGCCTCAGGTTCTTCCACATGGAGTTCTCCGCCCTGACCATTGTGAGCCGTGCCTCTTCCGCCCACTGGCGCTCCGCATGTATGGTGTGGCCCAACCGCTGCCACACGGAAGACACTTGAAATCCGGGGTCCTCCTGCCCTATGGCCGATGCCTGCCTCTCCGATGTTGAAGGCCCTGAGCCATCATTGCTCCCACAATGTTGCTGCTGCTGTGCCTGTGCCTGCGCCCTGGCTCTTGCTGCCTGCACATCCTCCTCCGGCTGGGGTGCGGTTGTTGTGGTAGCCACCCCTGCTGGACGTCCGATTCCCGACTGTGGCAGGGATGTGTCCTCCACCAGCCTGACTGCTAGGTCAGGGGCAGCTTCACAGGGTACCCAGGTGACACAAGGGTGGGAAGATGGCATGGAGGACGACTGGCGTGTAGGGGGTTCAGGTGAGGAGGGGGTCGCAAGAAGGTCCAGCACACGGAGGAATCCAGCACCGGTGACCCGTCCCAGTAGGTCAACGTGGTCAAAGAGTCATACGAGACAACATGCAGTCTCTCCACGAAAAGACTGCAGGTCACCTCGCATGCCCCGTCACACAACGCTATCCCACTCAGGACAGGCTCAACACGGTCCCAGATAGCCACATCTGCAGGGAGAGGAAGGCCACTTGTCGTGCGCTCATCCCCTCCCTGAAAACGGGTCTGGACATAGGCATCCCTGCTGGTGCCAGATGATGCAGTGACAGCATCAGGGACAGGATTACACACAGGCACCTCTGTGACGGCCTGTGCTGCCTCCTGTCCCTGCCCCTGCACTGCACCACTAGCACCAGTGGAATCCCCACCTCCAGACCCCATGTGTGTCCCTTCTGCGGCCTCCTCCTCCACCAAACCCCCCACCAACCTGGATGACTCTGTGCCATCTTCCTCCATTGGACCCTGTGGGGTCTCAGCTGACCCTTCTGCTGCCGAGGAGTCCACCTCCGACCTCTGGCTCTTGGACCTACCCTCGGCAGCTACGGCCTGGGACGTGACACCAGACTCCTCACTCCCCGATGAGATGACAATCTGGGAGGGGAGCCGGGCCTTGCGGCTCCGTCTGGTGGTGCAATCCCTGCCGCTGTGCTCCACAGCAACCTCTCCGCCCTCTTCATCAGTTGACACTGCAGACAGGGAGAGATAAAACACAAACATCAGGGCACTGTACAATGACCTGATACACACGTGACAGTTGCACATGAGTGGCAGTTTCAAACTTCAGACATGGCATCACACTCCATGACACACATGTCATTTCAACTCACACACATGAGCATTTCCACAGCAATATTGCACCAGGCAGCAACATCCATACACATACAACAGCATGAACAGCCGAAGGTGAGCCTGACATCACATGAAACACAGGGAGTGCACTAGACATGCACACACGCCACCACACTTACATGCATGTCTACATCTCATCCAACTGTCGCAGTGATGCGATCACCATACATGTCACATCTGGCATTAAGCCTTCTACATATCAGTGTCACGTGCATCCATGTTGCATCATAGTTGCACACTTGTCAAATACACACACATGCACATGTACACAGTGCCGATACATGCAGCAGGAACCACCATCCATGTGTGCCACCACAACCATGCCAACGTACATACAGAAATTCAAACATGTGTGCTACCACACCTGCATTTGCACGGCATGTTTACCAACATATACACCATCGATGTGTCTCACACCTAAGAGGACTCACATGTGGCAGCCTCACGCCCCTGTTCATATACATCCCTACATGGCCCTACGAAAACAAATGTGCAACCTGCACACTACTGGCACACCACCACACGCACAACGTCCAATCAGTATGCATGTACACTTACCGCTCGACTCCAGACGGGTCTGCCTCTCAAGTACCTGGATGTGGAGCGCTGGGCATATGTGTTCCATATGTGTTCCAGGACCCTCATCTGGTGGTCGGACAGGTGGCCCCGGCGCCCCTTGGCATCCGCTGCCTTCAAGAGGTGCCGGGCCTTGTTGAGGGTCCTGGACCTGAAGTCCTCCCAGCGCTTCTTGACATGGTGTAAGTCGTGGACTGCCACCCCCTCCACGTTGATGGCAGTCACGATGTCCATCCAGATCCTGGTCCGTCCTTCATTGTCAGCGTGCAAACTTCCAAAGAGGGCATCATACTGCCCCAAGACTTGCTCCACTAGGACACCAATTTAGCTGGTACTGAAGCTGGTGGCCCTCTGCCTCTCTGGCTGGGGGTTGCCAGTGGTGCCAGATGGTGTTGTCCCCGACATGGCAACCCCAGAGGCAGGAGTGGGTGGGCAACTGGGTCCTGGGGCTGGGCTGTGGAGCGATGGTATCCCAGTCGGGATTCTTCGGTTCCAGCAGGGGTGATCACAGCAACTGCACCCCTGGCTGACGTGCAGGCAGCAAATAGCAGGGCACGTGTGCAGCAGGCAGTTAGGCAGCAGCAGATGGCAGGTGGGAGCAGGCTCTGGGCTCTGGGGGGCAGTAATTCGGCCTTCTGGGCAGGAGCATGGTCTTCTGTGTGTTGTTGCGTGGCCAACTTGATACGGAGTGATTTGGCACATGAAAATCTTGCACGTCAGCGTGTAATTCGAGGAAAGGCCCTTCGTGGGTAACACATCAGCACACGTATGCGGTTTCATTGGACCAAAGGCCCTTAGCGCGTAAGCGCTTCTGTGACATGACTCACGCGGGCGTTTCCCTCATGATGTGGCAGCGCGCATGGAAAAACTGCACATCAGTGTGTGGATGCGTGTAATCCGAGGAAAGGGCCTACGCGCATAAGTGACATGACGCGCGTAGGTATTTCCATCAACACGGGTGCATGTTCATCGTACACGTCCAAAAACTGCACGTCCGAGTGTCAGCTTGTGTAATTGGAGGAAAGGTCCTTAGCGCGTACACGCGTAAGTGACGCTGTGCGTGAGGGCTGCTTTAAAAGGTACGTCTAGGACCCCATTTCCTTGTACGTGCTTTTCGTGGAGAGCGAGTGGGTGAATTCTGTACTTCTTGTCGGTTCACACGCGATTACTTCACAGTGTTTCAAGTTTGTACTCCCTGTTACCTCTGACAGCATTCTTTATTCTTTTTGGGAATGTTTTCTCAAACAGCGTTCACTTTTTCTTTTGTCCTGTCTCCCCAGACAGCGTACAATTCTTCTTTTGGTGGGTGTGCATCTTTTTCACATTCTTCTTCCAGGCAGACGCTAAGTTGCGCACTTATTTACCAGCTGTGCTTGCTCCGTGTGTCGCGTACCCCTTCAGAGGTCATTGTAGGCTGCGTGTATTACGCATACGCTTATTTTTGTGTTTCTGGGTGCCACAGCGTAGTTCGGGTTCATTTTTTCACGCACGTGGTCTACGAGGGGTTGCGTGCACGTTCTTTTTTGATTTTGAGCTGCCTGTGCGTTGCGTGACCCGTCATCTTCCCCCAGGGGTCACAGACAGCCTTGTTGGAGCACTAGGGTACGAATTCCATCTAGTACCCTACCCCTTTCACCCCATATTGCCCAGGACAATAGTTTACTGCTACTCCCATACGCACAACAACATCAGTGCTGTCGTCGGGAGGCGACCCAGCGGTAAGGGAGGCAAAGGTGGCCGACCTTTAAAAGGTGGGCGTGGTGGGCGCGGTAGGGGACGTGGCCAGGATTTGCAGGGTGCCCCTAGACCCCCATGTGTGGAGGACCAATCAGGGACACCCATGCCCCCCCATGGTTGAGGGAAACGTGGCTGACACCATCCCAGCTCAGCCCTTGTTGGACCAGCCCATTGTGGCACCTGACCTGGCACAGGATGACTCCCAGGCTGACTTCCAGGTCAGCAAGTCTAGGCCACGTGTGGCGGTGCAAGTTGGTGTCACCAAGCCAGGTGGATCTGGGGCAGCTATGTCATCTTCTGCCCCAAGTAGGCTGTTTGGGGAGGCTGCAGGGGCAGCTGCAGCTCCATCCACCCCAGCTCTGAGTCTCCCAGCCAGGACAGTGTTGGTCCAGGTCCATCAAACAGACATTCCCCCGCAAACATCACACTTCTGTCAATGCCTGCACCAAGGCCTATGGTCATTGTCCATTCGCACACTCCTACTACCCAGTCCACAGGTGCTTCTGCCCCTACTGACCAGAGCGGCGTGAGCCACTCAGGCTACGCTCCACCTTTGAAAAAGAGGAAGAAGGGTGCTCTGGCACAACAGGCTGAGACCCCAGACACGGCTACACACTCTGGCACGTCAAGGAAGCCTAGCTTTAATGTCCCGGAACTTGATGCACTTGTGAGCTATGTGTTGGCACATAGCCACAAAATGTTGGTGACTGCAGGGTGCAAGACCACACCTGGTCAACGTAGTGCACACTGGCAGACCATCGCGGACCGCATAAGTGCCCTTGGATTTGTGAGGCGCACAACTGATGATTGCTACAAGAGGTGGAATGACCTGAAACGCAGAGCAAAGAACAAGCTGGCCTCAAATCATGCCGCTACTCTGGTGACTGGCAGTGGGTCTCCACAAGAGGACAACAAACTCACTGAACATGAGTCTGTTGCTGGGACCTTCATCACAGAGGAACAGATCCAAGGTGTGGGAGAACTACCTGATTACGACGCATTGTCCGGTGCGTGCCCATGCGTGTGTGTGTAATCCATGTGTATGTTGTTTGGGTGACGGATTCTGATTGAGTGCCAGGTGAGGGAGTGTACTCCTGAGTGTTATGGGTCACCCATTTGCTTCCTCCCATACATTCACGTGCCTTGGATTTGGGTATGACTGTATCCCTTCTGCCCACAGTTGCCAATTAGGCCCAGATTAGTGCACTTTACCTTGAACTGTCATCTTGCAACTACATTCGTCAGATTTTGTAAGTGTTCAACCAGGCTGATTGTTTCCACTCTCCCATTTTTAGTACGCAGTATTCTGCCTTATTGCAAAATATGTGATATGCTTCGGTCATTGTTTACAGCCCACACTGGGCTGCTACTTTTACCTGGTTATGTTAATGATTACACCATTCAGGGCGATAGAGTATTGGGCTGTAGACATTTTTTATTAGGGCCTGTTTTTATGTGGAAGATGACAGATGTTTCCTGTAATGTTAAAGTGACCAACCATTGATCAGCCCACAATGACTGTGTTATTGGATACTGGATGTGTTTCAGTGTGTGTCAAATGCATATTTTGCAACGCTATTCAGCATCAATCTTTGCATCATCACGATGTGACATGGATGTGTGACAGTACTCATTCACTGACATATTGCTGTAGTTTTGTAATTTACCGTGGCTATGCTACATGACAGCTGTGTGGTGGAATGTGTCATGTATGTGTATTGGACATGCCACTCACAGCCTGATGTGTGATGACAGTGCTACCCAACATGCTGCAAATGTGTTGAATTTCCATCTTGCTCTCCCCAGTGTCTTCCTTTTTGACTCCACTTCCAACTCTTTGACAGTGCATGCATGGCAGGGTCATAGTCATGTGGGACATGTGTAAATCATGTACTGGATCTCTGGCTTGTCACGGCCTATGTGTGTGATATGGTGCTCATGCCTGTTTCCATTTGTTGTCTTTCATGTTTTTGCAGGTGATGACACACTTGGTGCTGTTGAGGTTGAGGAGATGGTGCAGACCCACCAGGAATCTCAGGCACGACCGGGCACCAGTGGGTGACGTTGTGTGGTGGTGGGTGAAAACCCAATGTTACTGCAGACCATACTGTCCAGGGGTGCCTCTGGGTGCACTTCCCCAGACCTCTATTCAGTTGCTGAGTCGGATGATGAGACTTATGTGCGGCGAAGGTAAGTTTTTCTGGCAGGGATTCTGTTCTCTCCAACCCACCTGCACCAGGGGTAGAACGCTCTATGAGGATGTCAGTGTTGGTAAGTCTGCCTTTGGCGGTTGCGGATGCAGGGTCACACTCCACAGCATCTGATCCTGTTCCTGCGCCAGCAGATCAGAGGGGAAATGCAGTCCTGCTGCCTCAGATCGCCTTGCCCCAAACAGGTGTGGTGCCCGTCGACGCGGTGGCCGTGCGCTACCAGGCAATACACCAGGCAATACTGTATGGGAAAACTCCATGTACGGTATGGCAACCCAACAGGCAGCATCAGTAGAAATGATGGCTCAGGCAATGGAGAGGTTGGCCACTTCCATTATCCCCCCTGAAAGGCAGATGGAGCAACAACAGCAGGCAACAGACTCCATTTGCCAATCACACAGGGAAGACATGTTGCCGTCCAACAGGGACAGACGGGCGGCACTGGAGACTCTGGGTGAATCCATATCAATAGAGTCCCAGGGCCACAGGGAATCCCTGAGGGTAGAACTCCATAACCTCAGGCAGAGTCTGCTTGAACTTGAGCCTTCTCGATATGTTAAGGCAGAACAGCAGCTGGAGCAGCTCACATGTTCGCTCTCAGCTGAGCTGCATGCAACACGTGAGGAGATCCGGGCATCACGCGAGGCCATGCATGCAGAAATGCAGGCAACCCGTGATGTGCTGCATGGGGATCTCCACACTTTAATCCTCCAGAATCAGACCTTCCAGACCTGCATGCTTGCTGCCATGTAGGACCATACCAGCGCTTTGCGTGGGCTGCCTCCCATAGTGCCACCGCCTCCTGATGCAGCAGCAGAGGATGAGCAGAGCGACAGCAGTTCTCCCACAATGGCTTCTCCCACAATGGCATAGCCGTGCAGGCCATGAGCCCAAGGAGGTTTTTTTTTTGCAACATCCACTCAGGTGGGTGTTGGTGTTCACCCTGTCCTCGAACCTCCTGGGTGTCCTCCCCCACACCCCCTGGCCCACACATGGACATTTTTGGTTTTTGATTTTTTTTTTTACAGGGTGTTGCCTTGTGTGGCTCCCGTGGGCATCCACTGTATTCCGGCTGGGCACATGCAGGCTTGTCCTGAGTTTGGGTTAGATGCTTGGGTTCGTGAGACACACACCCCTCCTGCTTCCCGTTTCCATGGGCTTGCGAAGGGTGTGACCAAGTGACAGTGAATTACACAGTGACGTTGGGCTCCCATGAGCTGTGTGGGCAGTCTGTAGTCAATACTGTGTAGACATCCCTAGTGGATATTGTTGTTGTATTGTACACTGCATGTTGTATTGATATGTGCTTGTGCATCCATGTCTTCCTCCTAATCTGCAGGTTCCTTCCTCATGTCTTCACAAGGCCGTCTACTTTGCAGATGCAGTTCATGTTGTATGCAGTACACTGAGACATTTGCGTGGCTGCAACACTCTACAGTTGTAAGAAGTCAATGTTCTGGCGTATTCAGGTTGTAAGACTACCACTACTTGAACTAAGTACTGTCATGTCTTTGCATTTTTCCATGGTGTGTTGCAGCATTTTGTTGGTGGTAAGTATTTGGTAATGTGTGCTGTTAGTTATACATTACTGGGAGCATATTGTGTGTGGGGAGTTTCCATTAGGGACAGTGTACTTTGTGACACTTGTGTCAGGTCTTGTGCATTGCTTTGTTTGCTTTCACATTGCATGACATGCCATGGTGTGTTTGGTGGTGGAGCTGGGGAGGGGTTGGGTGAAATGGTGCTGTTCTCATGTTGTATTTAGCAAGGGGGTAATGAATTTTGCAGCATAGATGTATGTCTTTTGATGACACAGCATTGGTGGTTTTTGGGTAGGTAGGGATGCACACAATGTAACATCTCCAGGTGACCAATCTCAGGATGGTATGATTGTGACAGTTGAGTGTCCCTTATGCCATCATCATTGATTGTCAGCTGGTATGTGCCAGGGCTGTGTGCACTCCACAGGGGTGTGATTTTAGGTGAAGTAATTAGCCACCAGCTGCGTACGGGCTGCCTCACCATGTGCCCTTTCCCCTCCCATGCGCAGCAGGCGTGCATGTGGTTGGGGATGTGGGGGCACCACCATGTCCACCGGCAGGCCCTGGCATGTTGCAACATTGTGCAGGACACATGCTGCCACTATGATCCGGCACACTACTGGGGGAGCATATAACAGCTGCCCACCAGAGCGGTCAAGGGAGCGAAAGTGTGACTTGAGCACTCCGAATGTGTGCTCCACTATGCCCCGGGTTGCAATATGGGCTGTGTTGTATCTTACCTCGGGTGGCGTGGTGGGGTTCCGAATTGGCGTCATCATGTGGGTGCTCAGAGGGTAGGCACTGTCCCCTGGGGAGGTGGTGATGGGTATCATTAGTGGGGTTGTGACATTACACAGTATCTGACATGCATGCATGTGCAGTGGCATTTATACTCACCAAGCAGCCATGTATCGCCATGCCGCCCAGCTTCTAAGTCCCGGTTTAGGGTTGACATTCTGTAAATGAAACTGTCGTGGGTGGACCCTGGATAGTTGGCATACACTGAGGTGATGATTCCCTTGGCATCACATACTGCCTGCACTTTGATGGAATGCCAGTGCTTGCGGTTTCTATAGATGTGCTCAGATGGCCTAGGGGGACGTAGAGCCACATGGGTGCAATCAATGGCACCTAGCACTTTGGGGAATTGTGCCACCCCATAGTAATCCTGTACAGCAGCCTGCCTTTCTACGGGTGTTCTGGGCAGGTAAATGTGCCTGCGGACTGATGGGCGTGCAGTCATGATGCTCAACACCTGGTGTAGGCAGCGTGACTGCGTGGCCTGTGACTCCCTCCCCCCACTATAGCACTTGTCTGCTGAAATGATCTAGTGGCCAAGAAGTGCAGTACATTGAGGACCTTCTCCAGGGAGCTGAGTGCTTGGGAGCACTGGGTGGGTGATGTGAGGTCATCCTCCCACTCACTCACCAGGTCGAGTATTATGTGAGGTGGAAACCACTACCTCCCATACACCTGATCATCAGGCACCCCAAAAAGGCTGGTTCTGGGTGTAAAAATTCTGGGACTGACTATCCTCCTCCTCCTCCTGTGGTATCCCACGACCACTGCTGCTAGGAATGGTATATTCATCTTGGTGTCTGAGCTTGTTTGTTGTTTGCGTACACTTTTATGCTGTGCGGGTCCACTTACGCCTGCTTCGTGCTGGTGTACGTGTTTCCGGATTAGCGCATCTTTTTTGGCGCATGCATTAGCCCCGTTCGAATCCATGAATACGTGTTGTAGACGCGCGTGTGGGCGTTCCGTGCATTTGCCTACTGTACTTCCCCGTGATGCCCACATTTTCACGCGTTGTTCCCCATTCCGTGTGTTACGCCACCTGTTCTGCCTACTTTTGTTGTGTGCGCTGCGCTATGTGCGCTTTCGCTGTGCGCTTAGCGCACGCTGTTTGGAGTCATGTACGCCAGCTTGCGCCTCGCAGAATTTTAGCGCACATCCAGGGATTTACACGCACACGGACTTCCATGAATCGCTGTGCGGGGGTTTCGCTGCGATTTTCGCACCGCGAAAATTTCAGCGCACATTAATTCCATGAATCGGCCTACAAACCTTTCGTGGTAGCATTGTAGGTTAGTATAAAAAAAAAGACTGTGGGAGCTGTGGGGCTGTCCCCCACAACACCCCGCTCACTATACTGTGTGGTGTAGTGAGCGGGGTGTTGTGGGGGACACCCCCGCAGCACACCCAAAAAGGAAAAAAAACAGGGGCTGTGGGGGTGTCCCCCACAACACCTGGCTCACTATACACCCAAAAAAAAAGAAAGAAAAGGACCCGGCTCACTATACACCAGTTCCCGATCACGGAAGTGAAATGGAACTGGCACCGCAGGGACTCGGCGTGTAAAAAAGGTAAATAGGGTTTGTTTATGTTGGGGGTGCTGGTGGGGGTGTGTTGAGGGTGTGGGTGGGGGAGTCTTGTGGGTATGTTGTGGGTGTGGGTGAGGGTGTGGGTATTTAAGGGTTTTGAATGAGTGTTTGCATGGGAAATGTGCAAACCTTTTGTGGTTTGCACATTTCTCATGTGAACTTTTCCGTCGCTGACTTTTCCGTGACGGAAAAATCAAGCAGATCCACCATAATGACATGACATGAAATAACACCACATGCATTTAACCCTGAGGACATCACCTGAAGTGACTGGCGGGTGAAAAATCGTAAATAAGCTTACATTTCATAAACCTGGTTATTTAACAGACAAATGACAAGCACAAAAGGGACATTAACACCTAACACATTGCGGACCAAAAGTAAAACCCAAATAGATGCGGTCGCATATAACAGCAGAAAAATAAAATAACCTGAACAATGCACTGCCCCCTTACCGTCCTCCTCCCCCAGCCATGCCCAACAACTAGAGTAACCAATGAAGAGAAGGCCGCCCAAACAACAGACAGATTTAGGGATATCAACCACATGCAATTTATGCACAGAGTAAAACCTGAACAGGTAAAGCATTAAAACTTAAGCATAACCCTAACTTGCCCACCCGCACAACTAGGGGCACCTAGTCGAGTACCCATTCAGCAACCAACCCTATGCCACCAAACCCACAGGGAAGTCAGCCTAAAAACATGCAGGGATGTCCTCCTCGAGGCCCAGAGAGGAGGCAAGATTAGGCGATGAAGCACAACCAAGAACGCTGGTAGATACCATTGAGTGGCAACCAAAGACTCACAACAGAGGCATCATCAAACTGACCGACTTACTAACCCATTTCCCCCTTCCTGCTCCTCCAACATAACCAACACCACTACACATGACTAGGGGCTAGCAACACTGCACATAAACACTCTGAGAATTAATCTAATGCTCACACCGTAACATACTTCTGAGACTCTGGAAACAATATTAGATGGAACATCTCTGCACATTGTCAAAAAATCTATCGACTTTACAGAGATGCACACCAACATTATATATTCAACACCTAACATTCCTCTGTGACTCTGGATCCCATATGGAAGCAACTAACCAGTGTGCACAACCGCAAACCACACTGTAGCATCACCCAACACAAACACAAGCAAGCACAGGAGGCACTGAGTTCTACCCTTATGGTTATATCACACAGGACCTCCAGAACCAACTCCTGCAGGCAAGACAATGCTCACAAATGCCAGATCCTCCTGTCTCTGAATGTACCCTATCATCCTATCCCCACTAACACACAAAGCCTTATTCTCTTGCAGTGCCACGTGGGTGCCTGGAGATTTCCCTTAGGTGGTAGCGGGGCATGATATAAATCAACATAACATAAAATACCAAACAGGTACCAAAGCAGACATAAGTGCTTTTTAGATACCAAACACACTGTAAGTAGGGTGCTGCCTTGATATGCCACAAAGGGGTCAATTTAAGATAGGGGTAGACCTAGTAGAAACAACATTGACCAGGGGCGCTGGCCATGTACTGCTATCCTATACCAATATAGCTGCACATGTCAGGTCTTGTAAGCATATGCCAAGTTATGTCCCAAATTCCCAAGTGCTGCCATCATATATTGTGCCAAATGTGTAGCATCTCATTGTGGATACAGCAATCTTGTGCCTGTATAACCGTACAGCCTAGGTAAATAAAAAATATGTAAGTTCAATTCTTTTAGTACACGGTGAGGGGTGGGGGTTGGCGGCCTCCCAGCCAATGAGGTTTGCAACAGGGTCCTTACCACACAGGGAAAGACCCTGCTCCAATCCTCGTCGGAGCGGGAGGCTGCCATCTTACCTCTCTGGGACCAAAGGTAAGTGTGTTCCTTGTGTACCCTGCCCCTCACAGCTTTTCCACATATCTGAGCCCCTCCCCACCCAAACCCCTCTTACCTGCATTCCTCTGTCCCTTTGTCGCGCCAGGAACAGGACTGTTCCTGGTGCATCTCCGATACATGATTAGCTGCCATGGTAAGGAAGAAGGGTCTACACTGCCCCTTCTCCCCTGTCACGCCAGAGCCAACTCCAGTGACCACCGCGTATCACACTAGCATGGAGACTATATCCATGCTGGCGCTGGCCCCGATGTGATGTATCCAGACAAGGTCACTGTTCTTACCTGAGGGCTGCTGATCGCACTCTCTCCTCTGGCGCATGGGACACAGCCACCTATTCCGTGCCTACAGGGTGGGCTTCTCCTGGTTTCGGTTCTCCATGTGGCAGGGTGCCTCCATCTTCCTCCTCCTCCACATTTGACAGCATCACGTTGCGGCGTAGCCTGGGACAAAGGATTGGAGCCCTAGGGTTACGTTGCTTAGCAATGGCTAAAACATTGCCTTGCTTTCACCAATAGCTATAAAACAACATTCTAGTTGGTACATGCTCCCTTTCCCTCCCCTTTTCTCTGTGCATCCATTTTGAGTGTTTATTGCCTTGTTACCTAGACCTAGTCTGTATCTGTATTTCGCTTTTTCTCTTCATTTTATCTTACTCTGCTTTTATTAACCTTCTCTTGCCTGAAGTCTTGTTCTTGTGAGACCTACAATACAGTGGTGCCCCAGCCTGCTGGTTCCCACCGTCCCTGTACCACATTAAAACTGGGGTACTTTTTGTCGTGGTACAGGGAGAAGTGCCCAACAAAAAATTTCTGAAGGATTACTTGTTTGGGGATAGTGGTAGTGTGGTCTTCTTGCGCTACCCTAGCAGCTATATCCAGTGTGAGAGAAGATTTCAGGACTACATTGTGGCGTCACCCAACAAGTGGCTTCCAAAATTTGTGGTGCGACTGTTAGTCCAAAATATGAGGCTACGGCAAAACATTGAAGACACACCAGTCACGAGGAACAAATATTTAAGCAACAGTTTATTCACACTCGAGCACTGAATGACTTTTACAAATGAATGGCATACAAGCATAGGAAAAGTGAGCAAAAACATGTGGGCATAGGGGTGTTTTAGTCAGTTTTACAATACCATGACAAATTTGGGCTAGCTCATCACGTGATAATGACTTGTGAACTACAGACCTATGAACGTGGGCAATTGACCATAGCAACACATGCTCGAACACTCCATGTCACCCTGCAGACGTTTTACTGTCTTGGAAGTAAAACGGAGAGGGTGTTGGAGGATATTGTGTTCTTCAGTACAAGGTAACATTCCTCGCACTACTTTATCCATGTTTGTGCAAACCTAAAAGGTCAGTCTGCATGACTACTAAGTAGTTTGTTCATTTTAGAAACAGAATATGCTGTAAATCTTGCTTAACTTTAATTGTCTGGATTGCACATTCACAATTAGCTGCGGAAAACAAAACAGTCAAGGAAGACAGGATGGCACTGGATTTACAGATTTGCTACATTTGTGCCAGTGCTTCAAGGTTCTCTGTTGCAGAGTTCAGAGTGCTCAGTGATTTTAGCATTCCTGTGTAGGGGTATGTTTTGTGGAAGCTTCCGAAGCAGTGACTTTGTGAGCTTTCACCGCGTTCAGATTGAAAACTTGAAAATGAGAGCAAAGCAGCCAAGATGGCATTTTCAGAAACCACAATGGCACGGTTAATGTGTATGTGCTTAGGCCAATATTAAAATGCAAAATATGTCTATTTTTACAGACCTTACTTTTGGCCTAAGCCAACACATTGCTAGAAACAAGTGACCATGTATTGTAAGAGGATTCAATTCAACACTACAGCTAAGTCAAAGCCCAGTCTGGGATACTGAATGGAAACCCTTATGGATATATCTTTATGTCCAGTTCATACGTTCTTGATGACTACCCCTATATAACACCCCTCCCTGGGAATCCCCCTGACCCCACTGAGCCAAGAAGTAGTTTTGTTTTGCAAGTTAAAAGGTTTATTTGATAACTTAAACAATATATATATATATATCACACTTTATAATAATTTAATAATTGAATATCACACTGAATCTGAGCAGTAATCAATAATGGATAGTCTGGCACTAGCACACTTCTTTATAATCAATGATGAGTGGTTATAGGATGGATAAGATAGCAACAATACTTTATGGTTTCAAATTGATGCAAGGTGGAATGAAAATGCAGTACAGAAAATACTCAATATGCGTTCAACAAAACAATGTAATCACTTTTCTCTGGCAATCCCCTCCCCCCTTTATGCAATGCAAGGAAATGGAAGGAAAGCACACAGTTCTCAGAAATGCAATCAAATGTAATTCAGTTCACCCCAGCAAGCTTACACTACAGAAGTTTACAACACAGGCCCAAAATGCTTTTATATGTGCTGGCAATGAAGTGAAAAATATGCTAAAATGCTTTTAATTCCCTCTAGGGGTTCAGGGTGAGTGGTATCAAGTTAATATTAGTCCAGGCTCACTCTAACAATGATTTAGGAGTAACTAGCAGGTTAAACGAATTTTTGGCAAATGAAAGCAAGAAAACTGCTGTTTTCACACGTGAAGAAATTTTGCAAATCGCGGCAAATTCGCGAGTGCGTTTTTTGCGATTACAGCAAAAATATCGGGGGTAGGAATGCGGTTCTAGGTTCGTAGGAAAGCCACGATTCTCAGCTTTCAGAGGAAAGTTACTGCAAGTCTCGGTCACGGAGATATGAGCGATTAAATAAAGGTCGTTTTTCAGATTTGAAATTTTAAAGTTCAAAAAGACAAGTGACAGTTTTGCAAAATGACAAGGTACAACTTCTAGGAGACAGTTCTGGTTAGATTAAAATAGATTGAATTATATTATTTTAACTAAGAGATTGGTTCTGCACAGTCTTGCTAGGTACTCACACTATATTCTTGAATTAGATGGGCCTCGCCACGAATCTGGTCAGGTTTTAGACTGGACTCTGGTCTGGTCTCTGCACTTCACAGTGATCTGGGTCAGCTCTCTCTGCCTCTGGTTCTGGATATTGATAGATTTGAAGTCTGGATCTTTCTGCACAGCTTTCTCTAGAGATTGATGGATTTGAAGTCTGGATTTTCCCGGCAGAGCGTCCCGCAGCAAATGGATTTGAATGTCCCTATCTGTCCTGTCTGTCTGCTTTTATGTGTTTTGAAAATGGGTGTGTGTGCAGCATCACTAGACCCTACCCCTCTCCACTTATCATTGGCCAAGCTTTCATTTCTCCCCTGATTGGGGGAGCTAAGTTGTGTCAGAGTGATGTCATTTTACAGCCTGCAGAAAGTCCACTCCTCCTGTCAACTTGCACACAAATCTAGATTTGAACCAAATACATATTTGCAGAGGTACATATTGTTTTAAAATCATATGCACCCATCATGCATTACAGGAGGTATACCCTGTCCAAATCTGCTCTTCCTGAGAGCTTGCATTCAGAAATGGCAATATTTTGCACTTTTTAACTGGTTTGCAATTTCGGACATTAACCCAAATTTACACACATGTGCGCAAGGAGTATGGACATTAGTTGATGAAGTGTCAGATTTTTCACATGCACACATTTTGAGTAATATCCTCTTTTCCGCTAAAACCCCCCTGAACATACCACCGGGTCCTAACACGTCTTCAAATGTGCACCGAAAAATCACAAGAATGATGGTATCATTTAAATAATTTTCACAAGTCCGTACTATGAGTTATTCATCTTTTTCTAAAACCATATTCTGGCTACAGGGTTGTGTCTTTTCAGGTCACATGGTACAGAAACCAGTCTTTCCAGTTTCTGCCAAGCTCAGAGACCCTGCCCCTCCCAGCTTCTGCCAAGAGGAAGCTGTTTTACGACATCTGCAATAAACCATCTGCCTGGGTGAAGGGGGTTGCATTGTTCAGAGCTCCTGTATTCTGTGGGGGCTCCCCTTAATTCAATTATCAGAGAGATGGCATATCCTTAGTGTGGCCAGCAGGAAACAGCCAGGCCTGGGAAGTTACTTGTGAATCAAGTTTCACTCCTGATGGGGGTAGTTGCCAGGCAAAATTGGAATCTCTTTAAGCCAGTTTTTAGCCACATATCATTTCTGTTCCCCAGTTTCCTGCATTCAAATAACTAACAATTTTTTACATATGCAGCTAGAATGCTGATTCTAAGTTTAAAACTATGACATTTAAACAATTGCAGCCTATGTGACACTCAAAAGTAGGTCACTCATTTCTTTTAAACATTTAGATTTTTAGTGTCTTTCAGTCCAAATTTACTTAAACTGCTTAGATCCACAGCTCAGCCAGTCTTGTGATGAACATTGTTTTAGGCTCATCCTCTTTCCAGATTTTGTATGCCCACAAGACTTTATTCTGCCAGATGTCCGCTGGTGTTCAGTGAGATTTTTGGATGTGTTGCAAATAGGCATTTTGAGCTGGCATTCAGAGAAACAAAAGGTGATTTTAAAGTGCGGTTTTTCCTTTGGCACACATTTCACTCATGGCACCCCGGCCCATCCTGCTCGCACTGGTGGGTGGCAAGTTAGGCAACCATTTTAGTGTGCACAACTGCGCGGTTTTCATAGATTCTGGCGCACATGTGGGCTTTTTCGGCCATCTTGGATTTCCTAAGCCCACAGCACCAAATGTTGTAGCCTAATAGTCCAAACGTGGGTCAGAACACCCAACAGTATCTTCTTCATCATCAGAACAACCAGAGTCATCACTATCTTCTATATTGATAGACATAAACTGTTTGATAGTGGCTTCCTGCATTATCAAGGTGTTAGTTCCATGTACAGGTGGATGAGGACCAGGCCTAAGCTTTATTAGAGATTTAGAACAACAAGTACCTAGCGCAGAACCTAAAATGGGCAGATATTGAATACCAGAACAGAAAAATAGATTACCTCAATGATAACAGCAAGTGCTGAGAAGAATTTCCAACCCCCGGGTTTTAGCAGATTCCAGGCCCATGTTCCTATGTCCCAATTCCCTTTGGGAATGTGAACTTCAGTACTAAGTATGTTTAGTCTTTTCATCGCTTGGAACACCATGGGGGGGAGTCAGGTATGTACACACAGCACACAGACCTGACCATTTTGCATACACAACCACGTTCAGCTAAAATAATAGCTAAGAACATTCTATTCTGAAGAGCCACTAGTCTAATTGCTTTTTCTCCAATGTCATGTTGAACAAGATGTCAGTAGTCTCATTACTAGTATTCTCTAATACTCTTGCCAATCTCCTAATATCTTGTGAATTAAGGACTTGGCCCCAAAAAGGAATCATGGCTTTTGCTATGTCACCCAATACCTGGAGGGGGGTGCCATCATCTATTCCCATCCTAGGCCTATGTTTCAGTATGTCCACAGTGGATGTGACATAAACCCCAGGCAGCAATATTCCCAGATAACAAGTCCCCAATCTTTAGGTAACCATGGATATGACTCTTTTCCACAAACAAAAGATATGGGTCCGCCAATGTATAAGGGCCTATTCTTGTTTACTAAAACAACAGTATTCACATATTTATCATATGTGCCCTTATACCGAGATCCTTCTTTTCTCAAGCAGAATGGTACTATATCTGGATCATGATTAATGGTGAAAGAGGGAGGGACTGCGTCCCGGTTCCCTACTGTTGTCATTTTAAATTAAATCATAGATTGATAGGGTCTAGAATATTTATGAGAGTTCCTAGTGGAGGAAATATTTGTTGTAATCTGATTTGCAAAGGCAGAGCATCCTAGGGGAAGCAATATCAAACAATCAAATGTATTGATGTTCATCCCATCAAAGTTACAAGTGACACTATTGTTCCACTTCCCAAAGAATAGGGCTCTAAAGGATGCATAACTTGAAGTTTATAGTGAAAGTGGATAGATGTACCATCCCAAACCTTTATCACTCTGTTGTGGTGGGTGAGAACATACCCAGCAGTTTGTTTTATTCAAGATTGCATGTGTGGCATTCATAATTTGTATGAGTGTGTTATTGTGGTAACCTTCTCGATGTTTCAAATCATGTGGTCGAAGAGTTTGAGAGTGCACATAAAGAGGAGACAAAGTGCGGTTAGCAGTAGGCAACAGCATACTAAGCATAGTATCATAGCACAGGTATTAAAATGATCATAACACAGGCTGCAAGTGTTCTTACAATTAATTTCTCCAGTGTTGACCATAGCCCACTAGATATGGGCTTTCCAGTAGCAATGTTCTTCCTGTCCTAATTTGCATGTGCCCCAAAGATAGGCATAGTTTTTAGTGTCTTTTAAGAGGCCTCACTAAAACAGGCTTTATAAGTTCATCCGACAGTGGCACCTGACCAGATGGCCTATTCTGCTTGTAGTCTTCTTCTGGTTCGATAAATGTTTCAGTCTTCTTTTTCCCAGCCCCGCTGTTGCTCTGAAACTAAATATTCTCGTGTCTTTGAAGTCATTGGAGGGAAAGCCGTTGGTTTCTTTTGGGTGCAGTGTACAAACTACACTTTCTTAGTCTAGCAGAAATGTCATTCCCGATCTAGTTCCATGGTCGAAAATTGTACCTTGTTACTCCAGGTACAGTGTGATCGGTGAATAAAGAAACAGATTCTGAAGAAAGTGAAGAATTCTCGAGTTGTTTGGGCTCAAATTTTAGCACCTGATCAGATTAGCCCTTGTCCATGGGCATATCTGTGCAGTAAGGATTATCAACAACTCCCTATTTAATCAATTTGTCACAGGGTATAGGAAAGGGTACTCCTTTGAGGTGTGCTGCATGAATCCAATGGCATTTTCTGTCAACTCGAACAGTCGTCTTAGTAGCCAGTAGCACCTGATATGGTCCTTTCCAATGATCTGCAAGACAAGACTTTCTTTTGAAGTCCTTCACCAAAACGAAGTCCCCAGGTTTAATGCGGTGACTATGTCCTTCGTATTTCTCAGACAAAACAGCTCAAACCTGTTGGTGAATCAAACGCAGGTTTTGAGTCAATTGGTCACAATAATCAGTTAATAGTGGATATTCTATTTTGTTCAATCTCTTAGGTGTAGGTTCCATATATTAGCAGGTCTCCCAATGACGATCTCATAAGGAGAAAGTCCTGTTTTGTGCTGCTGTTTTCATTGACAGTAAGGCTAAAGGTAAAGCATTGGGCCATTTCAGTTTACTGTGTGTACATATCTTTCCTAGTTTATTCATAAGGATACCGTTCAGACATTCCACTAAACCGGCACTCTGGGGATGCCGTGCTGAATGGAATCTCTTATCTATTTGTAGCGCCTCGCATACCTGTAACATGTTAGCCACTATAAACATTGGCCCATTATCGGACCAAATTACTCTAGGCAGCCCAAAACTAGGGAAGTACTCCTTCAGCATTATTTTGGCAATTGGCATGGCAGTGTTGTCCTTCAGAGGGAAGACTTCGAGCCATTTACTAAAAGCACATATCACCACCAACACATATTTGTAGTTTTGGCATCTCTCCATCTCAATGAAGTCAAAATGCATCACTTCAAATGGCATAGCGGGGGTCCAAAACTACCTCTGGTTGCCAGTGTACCCTTGCCAATATTATGTTGTAATCATCTCATACAGTTCTGAACTTGTTGTTCTGCAGCTTTGGAAATGTAATTGTTATACCAAACTGCATCCAAGTGTTTACAAATGCTCTGCATTAATGTGTGCTGGTCCATGTGCCATAGTAACTACTGCTGTTACATATGCGTTGGGCAGCATCCATCTCTGTTCTTCCCGATCTACCCAACATCCTTCCTTGTCCAATATCGCAGGTCCTGAAGCCCAACTTTCAATTTCTTCCGTCTGGGTCTCAGCCTGTATCTCTTTCACACTACTAATGCCCTCCTCCATCATCCCAGTATCAGCAAACAATTTAGTAGAATCTAACACATACATCTGTGAGTGAGGGTCAGTAGCAGTTTGTTTAACTATTTTGTCTGCAAAGCCATTTCCTTTTCCAATTGTATCATGAGATGTTAAACATCCCCTTTCAGCCCATAATCTACCAAATTTGTGAGTGACTCCAAAGGCATACTGATTGTCAGTGTATATGTTAACGCTGAGCCCTTGGGATAACTCACAAGCTGTAGTCAAGGCAACTATCTCCGCAGCCTGGGCGGAGTTGTGTGGAATTCTTTTGCTTTCAATAATGCTGTCTAAAGTGGTGATTCCATAGGCAGCAGTAGAAGTGCCATCAGGTAGTTTAAAACAAGAGCCATCACAAAACCGCCCTCCTTCTGGCAGTGTTAATGGTGTATCGCTCAGATCGATTCTGCCTTTTGTATCTTGCTCAGTAATGTACAGACAATCATGGGATGCACTATCAGTGCAATCCTCGTTTAAAGGAGGCAACAGTTGAGACAGATTCAAAGAACAGCATCTCTTAATTTTGATGTGGGGTGCAAATAAAATCAATTCATACCTCTTAAGTCTAGCAGATGTGATATGCTGAGTCTGAGTTCTATTTAATAGATCATCCACTCAGAGGGGTACCATTACGGTCAAGCAGTGACCCAAGACCATACCCTCACTTTGTTTGACTGAGGCAGCAGCAGCTGCAGCCCTTAGACATTTTTGAAAAGCGCAAGCAACAGGGTCTAACGAGGAGGAAAAATAACCACACAGTCTACTTCTTCCCCCATGTTCCCGTGTCAGAAAAGCCAAAGCACACCCACCCCTCTCATGCACGAATTAAACAATTTCCTTTCTATAATTTGGTGTGCTCCAAAACCGGCGCTGAACATAACGCAATTTTGAACAGATCAAAAGATTCCTGACAATCAGTATCCCAAGGTAACAGCATAGTTGCATCCTTTTCTAGTTAGTGCCAACATTGGTCTAATCAAAAGTGAAACATTCAGAATCCATTGCCTACAATATGAAGCCAAACATTCAGAATCCATTGCCTACAATATGAAGCCATGCCGATAAAAGCTCTGACTTCTTTCTGCGTATTTGGAACAGTCATACCAGAGATGCTTCGTATATGTTCAGGTGCAAGCCATCTACCCTCCTTTGACAGGAGATAGCCTAATTAGGCAACCTCATGTCGACAATATTGAAACTTTTTCAAAGAAGCTTTATGGCCATGTTTAGCTAGATGCTTTAATATTACAAAACAGTGACCTCCTTGCAAGCGTTCTTGGAATCTGCAGCTATAAGTAGGTCATCAATGAACTGTATGAATAAAGTGGAATGCAATTCAAGCATATCGAGTGGTTCTTTGAGTGCTCTACTGTAAATACTAGGACTCTCAGTGTATCCCTGTGGTATGCATGTGAAAGTAAAAGAGCGTCCTTCCAGCAAAAATTCAAACAAGTATCTGCTGTCTGGATGAATGGGTATGCTAAAAAATGCATTCTTCCAATCTATTACAGAAACATTTGTAGCCGTAGCAGTAATCATAGTTAGAATGGTGATGATGTAAGGGACAATGGGAAATTGTGGTGCTACTACCTTGTTAATCGCAAGCAAATCAATAACAAAACAGTAGGGTAAAGTATTATCACCTTTCTTATAGACATGCAGAACAAGACTATTACATGTACTACCAGAAATCTCTTCAATAACGCCTTGATGTATTAAATCCTAAAGAATACTTTTAAGCGCTTGTTCACCTTCTACCGATACTTTATACTGTCGAATACGTGGCAATGTTATACCGGATTTCAATACTATTCATGCAGGTTCAACATTTAGTATCCATACATCGTTATTGTGTACTGCACATAAATGTGTAGGCACTTGTTGTATTTCACTTGGTAAGGCTAAAGTCATAAATTGTGAAGTGAAATTTAGCTGGGGTGAAATGGTCAAATACACTCCATCTGGCGAACAGTAAATCACTGCATTCAATTTTTTCAACACAATTCATAGTCAACAAAAATGGACAGGAGTCAGTGAATGGACCCAAAGCTATCGGCACCCATCGAGAAACCGGATATACTACCGGAGTACCAGAGAACCCTATGGAAACATTATTCTGCCCTGACAGTGGAATATCTGGAACCTGCAGATGGTCAATGGAAGACTTCTGTGCCCCTGTGTCTACTAGAAAAACATGTTCCCTATTCCCAACTTTCATTTCAACGTAGGGTCCTTTCTGATAGGTTCCAGACTCTGCTTCCGGCTGTCCTAGCAAAACAAAACTTCATCAGATCTGAAATCTTCAGTAAAATAGGAGTGCAAATTTGTGTCAAAAGCGTTTGTATTACCAGTACTCTGTTGCTGACCTCCCTGATTATTTGCATTATTATCCTGTGGCTGATTCTGTTGATTCTGAGCAAACTGATTTCTATTCAGACAGGGCATGCCATTGCATGCTCTCAAACTTCTACTGATTGTCCCATTCGCTGCTCTTTGCTGGAGGGTCGGACACTGTGCCCTCCAGTGACCCTCTTGCCTACAATAGGCACATTGGTTCATTTGTACTGGCCTCGTTTGTGGCATGAACTGGTTTCTTAATTGTGTGTTTCCTTTATTTCCACCCTGTGCTCCTCTCGCAATCTGTTGCAGAAGTATCCTAGTTTATACATTTTCTTTCTTCTTCTCTATCTTCCCTTTCTCATTATTTACTCTATTTTTGTAGTACTGAGCCAAACTTCTGACTGAGATTTTGCTTGCCATGCACTTGCAGAAGCAGTGATCTGTGACTGAATGTCCAGCAGTAATCCTCTGACAAATTTGTCAACAAATAATATTTGTCCTGGCTCCGTACTCAAGTCTTGACCACTAAAATCTGAAAAAATGTGTTCAAACCTATTAAAGAACTTGATTGCTCCGTCTTACCTTGCATACATGCAGTTAACTTATCCCACATAATTTGGTGTGCAGTGATAAAATCGTGGCAATAATGTCGCCTGTACAAAAAATCACTGCAAAAATTCTGTGGTTTGACCTGTTAACGGTGTACCCCATTATACCATTTAAGGGGAGCTGGGCTGCAGGGTGTCCCCCGATCGACTTAAATGGTATAATGGGTCCGGAGGTTGCGGTGGCAAAACCACAGCCTTTTTGCCATGATATCTTGTGTCAAAGGCCTTTTTTGCCACGATTTTAACACATGGAACCAATAATTCTCTTCTCTGGCAGTAAAGTTTTAAGTTTAGTCACTACGTGGTTTGGTAACATTAATATGTTCTGCAGCGGTTTTTCTCCAGCTTTCCTAGATCTATCAGCTAATTGCAGGGCAACCCAAGTATCTCCCATGTCAGCTTGGTTGTCTATGGTTGTTATTTGCTTCCATAAGTCTGTTGGTAAAATTACAGGGAACAGTAGATCGATATCACCCAAAGTGAAAACTGACAAATTCAAAAATGAATCTATTTCTTTGTAAAATCCTGGAATTGATTGCTTAAGGGTGTTTACTTTCTGTCGTGAAAAGGGAACATGAACAAATTGAGAAATATAATCGGCTGGAATAGTCGTGGCCAGTACTCCCCCTACAGCAGGTATTTCTACCTTCGGGATAAGAGTTGGAGGAACCTCTCTCATAGCCAATTGCATCGTGGGAATGTTCAAACGTTTATTAAGGAGCAAAAGTCAAATCGAGTGACAGTGCAATGTCAGCAGAAAAACGCATGTTTATAAATTACCATAATGTCAGCAGGAAGCACAAGTTATGTTTGAAACATTCATCTTTTAAGTACTCTACCATAACTTGCAATAGCTTTCTCTGCATAGATGGAGAACATTGGTTAAATATATGATATTTTATTTATGTATGTTGCGCTCTTCCACCGGTGTTTCAGTGTGTTTCAATGTGTCGTGTACTTCAATAGGTGTGATAGAGGCATCTGAAGTCCATCTAAGTGTGTCTCTTGTACATATCCGCATTTCTTCGCTGACTATTTTTGAGGATGGAAAACATTTCTTCTGCACATACAATGGCAATTGTGTGCCTTTGTCTAACGCTATTTGATGCAGACGGTCTAATTCTTTTTTATAAAAAAATATTTTCGAAACATGATTGCGCACTTTCAGTGCGATATCTCTAGTATGAGACACAAAATTCAAATCCCGCAATTCTTGTGGTACTGTCGAATTAGTTAAATCACCCCAAACCTCGGCTAAATATAAGCCTACCTGTTCTATCAAAATGTTTTTTTCAGGAATACCCCATGGTCTGATAGAGAATGGGAAGTCGCTGCTTCGTCACCCCTTTCTATATATTTCTCTGCCCAATCCCATAATTCCTTCTTTCCGACAGCCGATATCGTGCTATGAGTTACAATCCTTGGATCATCAACAGTATTGTCATGTGTCAACAGTGGAGTGCTAGAAGCAGTTGGTAATGAGAGTAAGAGTAAGTCGTGTGCACTGGGAGGCAAAGGAAAACTATCAGAATGTGTAACTGGTATAGGCAATGCTGGTTACACTTGTGGTGCTTGTGGTGATATGTATGGAGGCGCAGTGGTAGGTGATGTTCTCCTCTCATTTAATAATGTATTTATTAATTCATCAGATGCATGCAAATCCTGTGACGATATATTTTCTGCACCTCTAATTCGAAACCCCTATCCATCTTCCTTGTGACCTCTTCCTCTTTTTGCTGGTCATGTGCTAAGGCTTTGCCAGCTTGTGTAATGTGTTTGTGTGCATGTTTCCCTATGCTTCTAAGACATTGGGTGGCTTCCTTCCACCAATCCCTAACATGTCAAATGCTGCCGGTCTTGCTTTCTTTTGCAACAGCATAGTTTCCAAATACCAAATCCTCGCTATTTTCTAACTCGCCAATTTCGGGCACTGATGTTCTGGTTCATGTCTGGTTTGACGATGCCAAATATTATTAAACACTACAGCCCCTATACCATATTTAATGAACATATCATATGCCAGCGACCCTGGTGGTGGCGCTGGTTGATTATGTTCCAAATCATTCAATTGTCTTCCCCTACAACAAAGTGTTGCCCAACAGGATGACAATTTACTAAATCCTGGCATGTCTAAACAAGCAGTTGTACCAGGCATATATTTGAACGCGTTCAAATCAAGTCAACATCAGGCAGAGGACTGTCTGTTCGAAACGGATCGACCTTATTTCAATCAAAAAGAGACATCTCCCATCATCAATTCAAACATTGTCGTGGCTGGCCCTCGTCCCGAAAATCTTGTAGTCTGGGTCTCTTGCCAGCAGCACCTTTAGGCGATGCATGGCGTCCGGAGATCACAAGCAGCAGTCTGCTGAGAAGTTGCGTCTTGCACAAATGTGCAGGGGCCCCTGATACTCTAATCTCACTCGTCCACTCCGTCCTCTCCAAGCGATGGGTCCTGGTCGTAAGAGCCCACATTCAGGGCACCATTCCGTTAGTCCAAAATATGAGGCTACTGTAAAACAATGAAGACACACCAGTCACAAGGAAAAAATATATAAACAACAGTTTATTCACTCTCGAGCACAGACCGACTTTTATAAATGCACGGCACACAAGCATAGGAAAAGTGAACAAAAATGTGTGAGCATAGGGGTGTTTTATGCAGTTTTACAATACCATGATGAATTCAGGCTAACTCCTCACGTGATAGATGCTTGTGACCTACAGACCTATGAACGTGGGCAATTCACCATAGCAACATGTGCTCAAACACTCCATGTCAACCTACAGACTATTTACTTTCTGGGATGCAAAGCGGAGAGGGTGTAGGAGAATATTGTGTTCTTCAGTACAAGGTAACATTCCTTGCGCTACTTTATCTATGTTTGTGCTAATCTTAAAGGTCAGTCTGCATGTCTACTGAGTAGTTTGTTTATCTTAGAAACAGAATATGCTGTATATTGTGCTTCGCTTTAATTGTCTGTATTGCACGTTCACAATTAGCTGCGGAAAACAAAACAGTCAAGGAAGACAGGATGGCACAGAATTTACAGATTAGCTATGTTCATGCCAGTGCTTTAAGGTTCTCTGTTGCAGAGTTCAGCGTGCTCAGTGATTTTAGCATTCCTGTGTTGGATTATGTTTTGAGGAAGCTTCCAAAGTAGTGACTTTGTGAGCTTTTACTGCATTCAGAATGAAAACTCGAAAATGAGAGCAAAGCCGCTAAGATGGCGTTTTATGGAAACCGCTATGGACGGTTCAATGTCTATGTGCTTAGGCCAATATTATAATGCAAAATATATCTACTTTTAAATGACAGTCACGGTCTACCGTTCTTCACATCGCCTTTCCATGGTGGCCATTTAGTTTTTTTACCCTTTTTCTATGAATGTCAATGGCTTCCATGGCCATGGCTTTACATGGTGGCCATTTTGTTTGTTTATTTCTTTCCATTCATTCCAATGACCTTCATAGAAAGGGAAGAGGGACTATGTGTAGTCCCTTCTGCCCGATCTCTGGTGGCCATTTGTTTTCCTTTTTTTTTCTTTAGTCGAGAAATGGTATCAACTTTGTTTCTCAGCTAGTACCCCAGTACGATGCACCAGGGTACTAATAGCAATAGTGCTGAGAAGGGGGGCAGTACTGGTTTGGTAACGCCCCAGTGGCTTTGTTAAAGCGCTCGCTTCCCTCGGGCTTGTAACTATCACCCCAAGGGCATTACCATACCGGTAATGTCCCCTTCCTCGGGTTACATTGCGTCAATATATCCAGCTGCTTCTTTCTTATGCCAAGTGCATATTCAAATGTCTAGAAATGCAACACAATGCCTCATTGTCCTAGCATGGTCAGTATATGTAAGGCAGAGACTCACATGTATAACTGCTGCCATCATATGTGTTGTGTAGCCTTAAGTGTCCAATAATGCCAGTGAATGCCTTTTATACATGGTATAAGGTACAAATGTGCCGTCTCAGGTGTATATCATTCCACTGTGTGCCAAACCCTTCCTAAAATTATCCTTAAACGCTACATAGTTCCTCACATGCATATTATCTTCACCATGGGTGATGTGCTGCCTCAAATATCACTGAAAATGACAATGAATGCCTCATGCAAATGGTGCACCACTACATGTAAAGTGCAGCCTCATGACCATTTGCTGCTGTCAAAAGGGCATGAGGCTGCACCTTGCCAAATCTTATAAGAGAAGAGCAGCCCTACCTCAAATTCAGATCTAACTATAAAAATTGGCTGAAGTCTTTGTTTACTTAGTTCCACAATAGTGTCGGGGGGGGATTCTGCCGGGGTCGGCCGGGCCGTCCGCAGACCTCCGGGCAGGGAGGCCCCAACTCCTCCCGTGTATATCTCGGATCGAGACAGAGTATGAGGCACACACAAGGAGCAAGGCAACTTCTGCCGTTTATTATGCAAACGGCAGGGATGGGTCAAGGAGCGTACGCGTTCGTCCTGACACACACACAATAGTGGGGCTCGCAGGCCCTTTTTACTACATTATGACGCGCTACTTGCGTCATTCCAAAAAGTTACCAAAAGAACCTATCGCCACTCTTGATTGGTTGCTCGAGTGGTGGGGTTAGTATAGTACGCATATAGAGAATGATATTAGTGGTTAAGATGTAGTCAGGTGGTATATCTGGGTTGTCCCTACAATTAGATACATAAGAATTGTTACATGAAGACCCCTGAGGATTGGCTAACGTTACTGACGTCTGAGATAAGAACCTCATGTTCTGATTGGTGCATCCGTGAGCTCCCCAGCCTGGGACCACCGTTGTTCCCAGCACACGGTGCACCTGTGGTTGCAACAGTGTTTCAATATGGGTACGTGCAGGCAATGTGAGGATTTATTCATAGGTGGGAGACTGACCGTTCCCACTGTAGCAGGTGTCCATTGAGCCTTTCAAGTGTGTCGGCCTGCGTCTCGTAGCGAGGTACCCAGACGCCTTTTCTCTCCTGGGTTTTGGCATCTCGTCAGGTTCGGCTTGGTCACGTGGGGAGGGACCGTGTTTGAGGCATAATTCTGCACAATTAATATTGTTTTTCCACTGTATGTCTGGTTTAATTTGCAGATATGATTTTAACATTGGTACGTGGAGTGCGAGGTTGCAACATCGTGCCTTTGAAGATTTGTTTCTTGACTGTGGGTTTGCAACATTACGACCTTGGCTGGTTGCTCCACTGGGTTCTTTCTGCAGGCTCAGCAACCTGACTTTTGCTTTGTTAATGTCCACGGGAACTCTTGCTTGAGGCCTACTTGGGCCTGGTGCACGAGTAATCCATTTAGTGCATGGATGCTTTAGGTTATAGTGGCATACAGTTTCATGGCCAGTATCGTGTTTCCATTATATCTCTCATGATGGTAACGGGTTTCAAGAGAAGCGTGAGCAAGCGTTATAAATGAGCTCATGGTGCGTCTTGCGTTTCTGCATTCTGAAAGCCTATGTAAAAATAATAAAGATGCACGTCCGTGAATAAGCCTGTCGCCTACGTCAGAGCACTGAGTATGTTCTTCGTGTAGATTGGTGTGGAAATGTTCAGCGTGTATAATAGTTCAGCGGTGCTTCCCGTTATCTAGGTCGTCATGGCATCTCTAACGATGTGTAGATTTCAGTCTAGTTGGTCCGTGCCGCAGGTGTCGGCATGGCCAGTGCGGGCTGTTGGGCAGGCAGATGGACACATCCGTATGTTTCTGTACCAGGGTATTTGGTCATCTGGTAAATGGGCAAACTCTTCTCGTGGCGGGTGTCTGGGCCGCGACCCTCTAGGCCAAGCGCGAGAGGTGAAGGACGGGAGTCTGGTTTTCCATTCTCCCACTTCAGTCCCCCCTCTGGTCGACTTGTCGACCACAAACATATCCTTCTCGTTATCTCCTCTTACTCTCCATATCTTGGTTATCCCTCCGAGATGTCCATAATGGTTTACGTGATCTTCAAATGACCAATACATGTATTCGCATGTTCCTCCAGGAGTACAGTACACCCATCTTCCTATGTAGCTCCTAGGGTTCCTTGGGTTCTCGATCTTCACTGATGGTGGGTCTAGATGATTGGCGATGATTTGGGTGCGCAACTTCTCCCTTTCGTGTATTATCACACCTGTGTGCTGGCCGTCATCCGCTGGCATCAAGGGGTGCATTCCCACCATTTCCAGCAACTCATCAGTTGAGCGCGCCTTCCGGGCTTTCCAAAATCTAATTATTATCAGTGCAGCTCCAGCCAAAATAGCACATCCCACTATTATTTTCAGTCCATCTGACAGCCAAGATGGCATCCATGACCATAATAGTGAAAACCAGCTTTTATCCTTGTTTACGCCGTTACTTTCGTCCATCATTTTGGAGTGCATCTGGGCCAATTGTGAAACTGCTTCTGTTAGTGTACCATTGTCGGCATCGTTGGCAGGTATGAACGTGCAGCATGATTGTCCTATCTTTGCACAAACTCCTCCTTCCATTGCTGTGAGAAGGTCCAATACATATCTGTTCTGTAGTGCTACCATCCTTACAGCTCGCAGCTCCTCTTTAATTGCGTTAAACCCATTTACTGTCGAATTTATGGTCATCATTAGTTCCCATCTGGTTATTTGCAGCCATTTTGCGTTTGCGTATGCCTGCAGTCCCGGATGTATTATTGAGGAGAAGAACATTGCTGCTCTGCTGAATAGTCTGTGTTCTGGCGGTATTGATGTTAGTTCCGTTTCCGACCTTCCCCACAGATAATTTCCTGTTAATGGCTCTCCTTGTCTTTTTCTCCTGTTTAGGACAGTATCATTGCTGTTGGTCCTGTTTTCTTGCTCCTTCTGGAGTGGTGCAGATCTCTTTCTTCTCCTGTCTCCTTCATCCATTTTCGGAAATTTCGCCACATCGACATGCTTCTTAGGTACCACTAGTGATGGTACATTGACGTGTACCATTGTGCACACACCACTCCACAGGGGAGGCAGTGTATGATATGCCTTTTCTCCACAGGCCCAATAATGGTCCATTATTACTGCTGTTCCCGCTCCCCCCTCAGGTAACTCCATCACACTTGCACAATTGGTGTTATATCCCACGTCCACCTCTCCTTTATGCTGGTAACATACTTTGGGCGCAGTCAATGGTAATATAGTTATCGGGTCTTCATCTTCTTCTACCCACGTGAGCATTGGTACATACTTGATCCATGTCGTCCAACATCGATGATTGTGTGTCTCGATGGTTGAGATAGTTTCTTTTGTTACCATGTTGCTGCCAACCACTCCTATCTCCCAGCTGGTACCCAGGAACACCTTTCCTGTTATCGTCAGTAATGGCCTCTCCCAGCATCCTTGTTTACCCGGAACTTCCGTGGCGTACCAATCACATGGTAGATACTGCAGTGTTACCTTCTTTGTTTCTCCTTTTTCAGGGCCACTTGTTATGTATCTGAATGCTTCAGCATGTAAACTGGTCTTGTGATAACTCAGATAGGTCTTGAGGAAGTTGTTTTCATATGGGTATGAGTCTCGTGTTTTCCATGTCATGTGCACTACTGTTCCTTGGAATCTTCCTTTCGTTTGGAACAGGGCCAAATATATTATGCACTGTGCTGTTTTTTCATCTATTTCTGTGGCAACAAATGTTCGTGAAGCGCTCATGGCGTATGGTATTAATGAGCAAACGTAACAGCTATCCTCAGTTGTCTGCTTACCAATGCGGGTCATGTGCTGGTACCATATGTTGTTTGTGACGTGTGCTGAATCTTGTACATAATTATCAATACCTTTATTGTCTGAGTATGTGCTGCGTTTAACTTTATTTCGCTTTTGTTCATTGTTACTGTTACCACCTGACGTAACACCTGTTGCAGCAGGGAGGTGGGGTACATTAGGTTTGGGTGCAGCAAAAAAACTCATAGCATAGCTGTACTGCCATACAGAGGCAGCCAAAACTCCGGTGATCATAAAAATCCCTATTATTTTTATTACATATGCTAACCTCACCGGCATTTTTGCTCTTACCTTGCTGCAGTCCTGGCAGCGTATTCTTGCGACGTTAAAGTTGCCCGCCTAAAAATTCTCAAAAAGTGCTTGTTATTAAATGTTAGTTTTGTTTCATTAAGCTCTCCCTATCAAATAGTCATTCAGTGCCCAGGTGAAGAGTTGCTCCCACGCTACTCTAAGTGATCGGTCTCTCAAGACCGGCAAGTATGGGCGGAGGTGGGGCATGTAATTTTCTATGGCCAGGAGGAAGGCCGTGTAGTATACACGTACCCTTTTCTTTTTTAAGTATGTTGGCCTTTTTATTTCGTATACAAATTGGTGTGACAATTCTTCTGGGTAACTATCGTCTGGCAGCACCATCTACGCCTGCACACTGAATTTGTTAGATAACTTTTCTTAACAATACAATATTACGCAGCTCCTGTATGTGCGAGAGAAAAAGAGAACATTCACGTGTTTACATGTGTATTGGTGCAAGCGAAGTCCTTAGTTTTTATTACAATTGTATTTAGTAGTCAATGGGGGGGGGGGGTTTGCTCAGATGGCGGGAGCAGTTTTACTCTTTGAACGTGTGACCATGGGGTGGGCAGTGTGGGGATCACCCCCTTCTTCGTCCGTTATTCTCTCCGAGGGAACAATTGGGTCGTTGTCTGTGGTTGTGTTTTCTTCCGCTGCCGGGGATGTTGTTGGCGTTTTTCCAATGGACCTGTCGTTGGCGCTGGGGCGGGTCTGCAGTTTGTAGATTTTTACATCATGCAGGTGGTTCCACGCACGCTTATCCTTTAGTTTTACTGCTCTTGTTGATACGTCCTCTACTAAATGGGGGCCAGTGAACCTCTGCTGGTTCCACTTTCTATTAAAATTTCGAAGTAGTACGTGGTCACCTTTGGCAAGTTGGCACAAGTTCTCCTTTCCCAATTCTGTATTTTCGTCTATTTCTTGGTTGCTGGTGGACCCGCCCCGTGTGCGCTCGAGCTGTTGAGACACAAACACAACGCTAGTAATCAAAGAAGACACATATTGATACATTTCATCACCTAACACATTCGCAGAACTTTCTTGGTCGGTGAATGCCCTTGACGTTGGTGTTAGGGGAAGGCGCATTTGGCGTCCAGTAACCACCTCGTGTGGGGTGAGGTGGTGGTCGGACCCTGGCCTGTTTCTAAGTTCGAACAGTGCTAACGGAAGGCAATACAACCAACTTTTCTTTGTTGTTTGCTGTATTTTAGCAATTGCCTCCTTCAATAGGCCATTCAGGCGTTCACATACACCATTAGCCTGTGGGTGGTACGCACATGCAAATTTGTGTTTAATGTTCAGTAGGGATGTGATATGCTGGAACATTTCATTTGCGAAATGGGGTCCGTTGTCTGATCTTAACACCTCGCACACTCCCCACCTGGGGAATACCTCCCTTACTATAAATTTGGCTGCTCTAAACGCATCAGGGTGTGAACAGGGCCCTGCTTCGATCCACCTAGAAAATGGGCATACTACTACTATCATGTATCTATTGCCTTGACAAATGTTGATCATATCAACATAGTCAATGTGGAGGTGCCGAAAAGGTCCTTCTGGTCGGGGTATGGTACCTCTTATCACCTTTAAAGTATGACCGGCCGTGAACTGTTGACATGTAAGGCAATTGCTGATAAAATTTGACACATGGGATGTTAACTCGGGACAGAACCAATCTTCTCTAATTCGTGCTGCTATTATTTCTTTGCCTGTATGGGCAGGGTGATGTAATTGGTTCAAGGCGGTATTTAACAATGCCAATGGTATTACAACTTTCCCAGTGCCACCCTGGCGCCATAGTGCGTCGGTTGGTGACATTGTGCATCCTCTTTTCACCCATACTTCTTTTTCGGCCATTGGTGCAGCCGCTTGTAACTCCATAATCTGGGTGGCTGGGAGATGGGTGTACCCTTCTTTTATTAACATCTCCCTCGCTATTCCCCTCCCTCTCCCTCTCTGTGAGTCTGTGGGGTTCCATATCTCACCAAAATATGCAGCATATTTTGCATGTGCGTCTGCTGCTGCATTTCCTTTTGATATATAGTCTTCTCCATTGGTGTGTGCGGTGCATTTTACTAGGGCTAGTTCTTGGGGATCGTTTATTACTTCAATTAGTTCAGCCAACAAGAGGGCATGTTGTACTGGAGTGCCGTCAGCTCTCCTAAACCCTCTTCTTCTCCACTTTGATAGCCCTGAGTGGACAGTGGATGTAACATATGCACTGTCGGAATATATAGTAACTTTTTTATCAAAACTTTCCTTTAGTGCCAATATGAGTGCAACCAGTTCCGCCGCTTGAGCAGAGTAATGCTGTGGTAATTGTACACACTTAATAGCCACACACACTGGCGCTTCCATCATTTGTACTACTGCTGCCCCAGTCCTCCTTATCCCGGTTGTATTAACGCTGCACCAGTTACTTGTGGCAGGTATTGTTTTATTTGTTGTTGTGGTAGGGAATAGTGTTGGTCACTCCCTTGTGGTGACATCTGCTGTGGTTGTATGCCCTGCTGTTCTTGTGATGTCCTATGTTGTGCTTGTTCGTTCCATGCTGGTGTTCCTGGCCTGACCCTGCATGTACGTGACATGTGTCCTAATAGTCCGCAGCTCCAACACACGGGTGGTTCCCTGTTTTGCCATGGGAAGTTCCCTGTGTTGTCCTGGTATACTGGTTGCCCTGTCTGGTAGTTATTTCTGAGTCCCCCAGCCTGTTGTTGGGTATTATATCCGTATCCTCTTCCCCTCATAAACCCTCCTCTCCCTCTATTATAATTATAATACCCAGCTCCTTGCATTGGGTACCCTCCTCCCATGTTCTGTGCGTGTGATTGCAGAGGCAGCACTTGCTCTATTACCTCTTGTGGAGGCGCTATTTGAGCTGGATTTTGTGCAGCCACTACTTGCGTTGGGCTTTGGGCCATTGGTGTTGGCGCAGTTATTAGTGCCCCTTCCATGGTATATTTAGTAAGTTTTTTCTGTACTAATTTGGCCTCTTCTGTTTTCCTGTCCTCTTCCTTTTGTTTCATTTTTCCTTGCCATGTTCTACAGTGATGTACTATAGTCAGTTGTATTTCCGGCCATGGTTTTGCTTCCATCCCCACTACTTTCTTTAATTGTCTCTGAACTCCTTCTGGGAGCCCTTGTACTAGTATATGATAAAATATGGCTGGTGTTTTGTCCCATTGTTCTCTAGTTTCCATGCGCCACTTCTCTTGAATATCCTGGATATAATCAACAGGATCCTCGTTCTCACCCATCTTACGGGAAGTAATGGCTCCTATGTCTGATGTGTCTGGGTACTGCACTCTTAGTGCCTGCCATAGCGCATGTCTGCAGTTTGCAAATGGTGCCCCATCATGCGATGTGTTTGTTATTGTTACCCCATGGAATCCCGCTCTTTTCCAAATGTCATCCGCTCTATCCCCTAATATTGATATTAACAGGCCCTTAACATCTCCCACTGCTAGTTTCTGTCCTGCGGTGTGTTTTTCCATTTCATATATCCATTTACCCGCACCTCCACTTAATGATGGGAGCCTACATTTTATGTTTTCCTTATCCGTATGTTTCCAAGGTACATACTGTGGTCTAACCCCTCCTCTCTCCAGCAGTGGCATTACATTCTGTCTTGTGTCATCCTTTATGCTCCATGATGTTAACTCTTCACACCCCTCCTCTTCCCCCATTCCTTTTACTACTTCAAATCCTTCCTTACTACCTCTTCTCCTACCTCCCTCTTCTTCCTTTCCCCTTTTTTCATCCTTTCCTGTGTTCAATATGGGCACGTCTGTTTGCCTGTCTTGCCTGCGACTAGGGAGGTCCCTAAGCCGACATGCATAAGGTGTAACTTCGTCCATGAAGGGTGCGAGCTTTATTCTGTGCAGAGAGCGTGCAGTTGTTGAACATGTGGGGTGTGGCGTTAGAGAGCGTGATGGTGATGTGGGTGGCGTGTGTTGGTTTGTGAGCGTCGGTGGCGTGTGTTCGTTAGTTTGTGTTTCTCCCATTCTTTTCACTTCCTCCTTACTTCTCTCCAGCTCCTCCCATCTTCTACTCACCCATGGCGAATCTATGTTTGTTCTAGTGAGGTATAGCTTATCTAAGCTTTCCCTTTCACTCTTCCTTCCATCCTCACTACAAAAATCATTCATAAATTGCGCCCCCCACTCTGCCTTTTTTCCTTTTATTGTTACAGTTTTTAAGTCTATTAGGTCTCCCTCTTCCTTTCCGTTGTTACCAACTGTTCCCCTTAGTGCTGACGTTGTTGCTACCTCTCTATTTTTATATACTTCTCCCCATCTTTCACTCTCCCTCTTACTCTCTTCTCTCTCCCCTTCACTCCTCTCCTCCATCTCCCTACTATTTTCCTCTCTTTTCCTTTTTAATTCCTCCATTACTTCGTTGCTCATCTGTTCCAATATCCTTTCATCCTCTCTCCTCCTTTCCCATTTCACCCTTTCTCTTTCTACTATACTCTCTATTACCTTCCCCTCTTCATATTTTTTAGCTGTCTCTGATATTATCCTCCTCCTCCATATTTCCATTTCTTTTTCATTTTCTTCTTCTTCCTTCTTCTTCTCCCTCATCACTACTCTTGATACCCTTTCTGCTGCTGCTTTTACCCTTACAGCTTCCCTCTTTCTCTCCTCACTTTGCTCCCTTAATTTTTCCAATTCGTCCTTACCTTCTTTCCTTTTCCTCACTCTCTCTCTTTCCTCCCCCTCAAGTTGTTTTATCAGTTCATTCTGCTCATCCCTTAGTTTAGCTAATCTTTCCTCCAAAATCTCTTCCTTCTGCCGTAGCAGCTCCTCTCCCCTCATTTCACTCTCTCTTTCACTATCCTCGTTTGTTCTCTTTACCGCCTCCCTTTCCTCTCCAGTTAGTGATCCTCGTAATTTCAACAATATCTGTGCAGCTACCCACTCATCGTTTCCTATCTCTACAGTCTGCTCTTCTCTCCTCCCGTCCCCCATTGGTATCTTTCCATGAGCCACATATGGTGGAGGGCTGTATGCCGGGTTTGAGTATCCTTCAGCCGCCCTTAACTGTCCTTTTATTTCTCCTAATTCTCTTAAAGGGTACAACCCTCCTCCCTCTGTTTTCACTCCCGGTGTTAAGGGTATCTCATTGCTCGGTTCCTGTTTTATGTCAGCTAATTTATCAACCTTTCCTCCACCCAGTTTTTCATTCCCCATATTCTTTGTTCCTTCACTCTCCTTTTCCCCATCCGTTCCTTCTTTCTTAATCTCCTTTTCTTCCGGTGTTTCCCCCATAGTGAACATTCCATTTGGTCCTGGTCTAGACCCCTGGAACATCCTCCATAAGTTAAACACCTCCACATGGTTTGCCAACTTCTTCCCCTTGTATGTATTGTGCAGATGGTTTAATAGTGAATGTTGGGCATATGGGTCAAAGCTACCATTAGGCGGCCATGGTGTCAACATTTTGTTGTCCGTCCCCTGGGTCCACTCTATGCTGTACTTAATTAACTTCTCCCTATGTGGTGGCAGTGTGGTGCATATATGTTGTAGTGGGGTAGTGAGGGTATTCCCCCACCCTCCCAACCCTCTCCCGTATGACATACTAGCGCACCCTTTCTTACCCTTCCCCTTGCTACCAGTTTGCAACATACAACCTTTTATTGCTTACCTTGCCCCGCAAGTGTGGGGACTTACGACAATCCTTTGACAAATTATGCAATGATAATAATCACAAAAAAAAAAAAATTATAAAACAAATATATTTATGATGTTATATTATATTCCTTCCCCTACGGCCCCCTGCGGCCGAAGCGCACGCAGCCCCCTGCAGCTGCGTACCCCTTACGACGATCTTACACAGTCGTCCTTTTTCCCCGTTCTCCTCCCACCTTTACACTTGCCGTGGCCGGCGTTCTCCGTGCGCAGCCACGCCCCCTTCCCCTTCTCCTCTTTGATCCACTCGTTTATCGTTTATCTCCGTGTCCGCTCCTTTATCATGTTTCTCTTCCCCACCAATGTCAAACCCAAAGCTTCTTGTGTTCACGATATCTTACTAAATCCCTACTGGTGACGTCACCTATTTCTTCGAACTACTGGTATATTCGTGTTATGTTCTTTAAATTCAAAATACACTTGCAATCTACCCCGCTAACCCTACAGCTGTCTTCCTGTCTCTCCTGGAACAAGGTAATCTCATCAATACTATAACCGGACTGCGCACGCTGCGTCGCCTCGCGTGTGATACGCCCCTCAACAGGAGGGCTTAACCAGCCAATTATCTTCCGTTTTGGGCAACTACGTAACTAGCCACCGCCCACAGGGAAACGTCATCTACCTATCGAGTTTCTTGCTCGAACAATAGGGAACCTCATCTACCTATCGAGTTTCTTGCTCGAACAATAGGGAACCTCATCTACTCATTGAATGATAAATGTCAAATCGTAGGAAACCACACACACCCACCCTCACACGTAGTCGCGATTTAGGCCAATCAGTGTCTTTCGAGCGGCTGCACGTGATGTTTTCGTGCCCCGCCCCCCTCTTTCGCGTAACGTTAGCTTTTTGTTGCGAGCGTCTGCACGTGTTGTTCTCGTGCCCTGCCCCCCTCTTTCGCGTAACGTTAGCCGCCTTCTCTCGCACTCAATTCACTACCATTCATTCCATTATCATCACTCAATTAAACCTTCACCCCACCTTTTTACAATACCTCCCTCCTCCCTTATTTACTTCCGCCCCCTCCCTCACAATTTCGCATTGCTTGTTGTGCGTGTCATGCTCACCAAGTTCCCTCGATGCAGGGCCGCTCGACTGCGTGCACCCCTCCAAGCGGCTCGCCACCTCCCCTCGTCTGGACCACGTCTGGACACTCGCCGACCGCGGGCGGGATACTTCTCAACCGGCTCCCGAGGGCCAATATCCGGATTGCGCTGTCCGGTCCTCTCGCAGCTCCGCGATGGTCCTGTAGTCCTCAGAAGGGGGCAACGGCAGAGGGGGCCGCGCCGCCGGGCCTCCCCGCAACGGGAGTGCCTGGAAAAATAAAAAATAAAAGTCGATCTTAAACAGATCTCAGCAGTGCCTCCAACTTGTCGGGGGGGGATTCTGCCGGGGTCGGCCGGGCCGTCCGCAGACCTCCGGGCAGGGAGGCCCCAACTCCTCCCGTGTATATCTCGGATCGAGACAGAGTATGAGGCACACACAAGGAGCAAGGCAACTTCTGCCGTTTATTATGCAAACGGCAGGGATGGGTCAAGGAGCGTACGCGTTCGTCCTGACACACACACAATAGTGGGGCTCGCAGGCCCTTTTTACTACATTATGACGCGCTACTTGCGTCATTCCAAAAAGTTACCAAAAGAACCTATCGCCACTCTTGATTGGTTGCTCGAGTGGTGGGGTTAGTATAGTACGCATATAGAGAATGATATTAGTGGTTAAGATGTAGTCAGGTGGTATATCTGGGTTGTCCCTACAATTAGATACATAAGAATTGTTACATGAAGACCCCTGAGGATTGGCTAACGTTACTGACGTCTGAGATAAGAACCTCATGTTCTGATTGGTGCATCCGTGAGCTCCCCAGCCTGGGACCACCGTTGTTCCCAGCACACGGTGCACCTGTGGTTGCAACAGTGTTTCAATATGGGTACGTGCAGGCAATGTGAGGATTTATTCATAGGTGGGAGACTGACCGTTCCCACTGTAGCAGGTGTCCATTGAGCCTTTCAAGTGTGTCGGCCTGCGTCTCGTAGCGAGGTACCCAGACGCCTTTTCTCTCCTGGGTTTTGGCATCTCGTCAGGTTCGGCTTGGTCACGTGGGGAGGGACCGTGTTTGAGGCATAATTCTGCACAATTAATATTGTTTTTCCACTGTATGTCTGGTTTAATTTGCAGATATGATTTTAACATTGGTACGTGGAGTGCGAGGTTGCAACATCGTGCCTTTGAAGATTTGTTTCTTGACTGTGGGTTTGCAACATTACGACCTTGGCTGGTTGCTCCACTGGGTTCTTTCTGCAGGCTCAGCAACCTGACTTTTGCTTTGTTAATGTCCACGGGAACTCTTGCTTGAGGCCTACTTGGGCCTGGTGCACGAGTAATCCATTTAGTGCATGGATGCTTTAGGTTATAGTGGCATACAGTTTCATGGCCAGTATCGTGTTTCCATTATATCTCTCATGATGGTAACGGGTTTCAAGAGAAGCGTGAGCAAGCGTTATAAATGAGCTCATGGTGCGTCTTGCGTTTCTGCATTCTGAAAGCCTATGTAAAAATAATAAAGATGCACGTCCGTGAATAAGCCTGTCGCCTACGTCAGAGCACTGAGTATGTTCTTCGTGTAGATTGGTGTGGAAATGTTCAGCGTGTATAATAGTTCAGCGGTGCTTCCCGTTATCTAGGTCGTCATGGCATCTCTAACGATGTGTAGATTTCAGTCTAGTTGGTCCGTGCCGCAGGTGTCGGCATGGCCAGTGCGGGCTGTTGGGCAGGCAGATGGACACATCCGTATGTTTCTGTACCAGGGTATTTGGTCATCTGGTAAATGGGCAAACTCTTCTCGTGGCGGGTGTCTGGGCCGCGACCCTCTAGGCCAAGCGCGAGAGGTGAAGGACGGGAGTCTGGTTTTCCATTCTCCCACTTCAATAGTGTACACAAGACAACCTGTTGCACCTTGCTTGTATATACACATGTGGATGGAACAGATGAAGTGGATGGAACGGATGAAGCGGATGGAACAGATCTGCCAGGGGGATGGAACAGATGAAGTGGATGGAACGGATGAAGCAGATGGAACGGATGAAGCGGATGGAATGGATCTGCCTTTACTTACTAGTGGATCGAAAGTGGAATGGATGAAATGGATGGAACAGGTGAAGAGGATGGAACGGACACAGTAGATAAAATGGTTGGAACGGATGAAACACGTAGAGTGGATGGAACAAATGGAGTAGATGGAAGAGATAGAGTGGATAAAACGGATGGAGTGGATGGAACGCATGGAGTGGGTGGAAGGGATGGAACGGGTGGAGTGGATGAACTGGTGGAGTGGATGGAACGGATGAAGTGGATAGAACGCATGGAATCGATGGAACGGATGGAGTGGATGGAACGGATGGAGTGGAGGGGACGGACGGAGTGAACGGATGTAACTAAGGGAACGGACGTAACAAAGGGAACATATGTAATGGACTGGAACGGATGCAACGGGGATGGAACAGATGAAACTGGGACAGAACGGGTGTAACGGAGACAGAACGGATGGAACACAGAAAGAACGGATGTAACGGAGATGGAACAGATGTAACAGGGATAGAACGGATAGGGTGAGGATGGAACAGATGGGGCAGGGATGAAACGGATGGGATGGAGAGGGAACGGATGGGATGGGGATGGATTGGATGGGGTGGAGACGGATCGGATGGGGTGGAGTTGGAACGGATGAGTGGGGATGGAACAGATAGACTGGGGATGGAACGGACAGAGTGGAAAGAACAGGTGGACTAGATCGAACAGTAGGAGTGGATTGAACAGATGGACTAGATAGAACAGATGGAGTGGATGGAATGGATGAAATGGACGGAACGGATGGAACAGACCAGCTAGATCGAACAGATCGATTGTTTATGGAACGGATGGAGTGTATGAAAAGGATGGAGTGTATGGAATTGATGAGTGTATGGAACTGATGGAGTGTATCAAATTGATACAACCAACGGAGTGGATGGAACAGACGGTGTGGATGGAACCAACAGAGTGGATAGAACCGATGGAGTGGATGAACCAACAGAATGGATGAGTGGATGGAACAGATGGAATGGATAGAACAGATGAGTGATAGAACGCACAGACTAGATAGAACAGATGGAGTGGAAGGAGTGGATGGAGTGGAAGGAACGGATGGAGTGAATGGAACGGATGGAGTGGATGGAACAGACAAAGTGGACGACTAGATAGAACAAATTGCCTAGATGGAATAGATGGATTGGAAGGAGTGGATGGAGTGGAAGTAACGGATGGAGTGGATGTAACCGACAGAGTGGACGGAACACAGAGTAAATGGTAGGGATGGAACGGATTGAACGGATGAGTAGATCAAATGGATGAGACGAACAAGCAGATTCTACAAATGGAAGGGATGAGTAGACTGAATGAATAGAACAGAGGAAAAGGATGGACTAGATGGAATGAATCAAGTGGATGGAACAGATGCAGTGGATGAAACGGATACAGTAGACAGGACGGAACTGATAGGGTTGAGAAAACAAGTGGAATGTTTGAAACAAATGTAGTGGATGGAGCAGATGGAGTGGATGGAAGAGATGGAGTGGATAGAAGAGATGGACTGGATGGAACAGATGGACTGGATGGAACAGATGACGTGGATTGTACAGATGAAGCGGATGGAACAGATGGAGCAAAGGAACAGATAGAGTGGCTTTAACACATCGAGTCGATGGAACAGATAGAGCCGATGGAACAGATAGAGCGGATGGAACAGATAGAGCGGATGGAATGGGTTGACTAGATAAACAGGGAGAGTTGGATCGAACACATGGAGCAGATCGAATGAATAGGAAGGATGGAATGAATAGAACACATTAATCGGATGAGAAGGATGAAATGGATCTATGGAATAGATGAGGTAGATCATGTGGTGAAGGGTTGAGTGGATGGAATGGATAGAATGACTATTAGATTAAATAGATGTAACAGACGAAATGGATGAACAGACGAAGTGGAATGAATAGACAGAGTAAACAAAACGGATAGAATAGATGGCACAGATGGAATACTTGATTACTCAAGCACTTTACTGATAACCACCATATCACACTACCAGGCTTACTCTCTCCCACACACCACCACTGAAATGGAACACAGCGATACTTCGACACATTCGGTATAGCTGTTCTCATACGAACATCCACCACATACTCCTCATCATCCTAATTAAACACAGCTAACACACACCACTAGCTTATGCGTCTCCTCAGGCCTAACACAGCCAGAAATCAATCTGGGTGTCCATCCTCCAGAATTGAACACATACAACTGACCGCCCCGCCACCACACCTACCGCTAACTAGGAGCTATCATGCAACTGCCACACCGACTGCACACATATCCGGTGCACCCACGCACCATATGTCTCCCTCTCTACTGACTTGAACTATGGTTCCTGAGGATGCTAAACCTACCAGCGCTTTGAGATCATACTAATGATAGATAAGGCGCTATATAAATGCCAAATAACTTAACATAACATGACATCTATCCATTTGCCTATCATGTACGCTTTCTCTTATGTATGTATTTATTTGACCTACTATTGCCATGTATACACACCTCTACTTTTCATACTGTGTTACCTTGTAACGTAAGCCTTGCATATTCTGTACTGTTGCACCCTGATACCTTCGGGTCCGGCGCACTTTATTAAAGAATAAACAAACAAACAAACAAACATATGTCAAATGCAGCCTCATATGGCAACACAACACCACTTGACACCAAGAGGCTGCAGATCATCCCGTATTTTCAAATGCTTGTCAAAGGCACTGACTGAGATTAGATTCTATGAGATTCTCTGCTCTGTGAATAATATCCCACACACACCATGCCATAATAAGACTATATAGAGTTTAAGCAAGGCTGCTTCAGTAGCGATGACTCGTCATGTGCCCTAGAGCTGATATCATCCCAGTCCGACTGAAAAATGAAACCTAATAACAATTTGACCTTGAATCATTCCCTAAAGGTCAATTATTCGCCTATTCAATGCTGCTCTCCAGTCAGTCAAAAGTGAATCTTCTAGCAAACAAAACAGACTATTGTCTGTTGGGACTTGACTGTGTATTCGCCATCATACAAACTGGTATTGGATCTGATTAACAACAAGGATGTGCTTAGTTTTTCAATTCATCCCACACATTGTATTGTTCAGGCCTTCACCTCATATTCTCTAAAGAGTTATATTTGATATTTAATTAGATGTTGCCTCTTCCTTGCACTGGTGGCTATTAAATGTGCTTTAGTTAAAATCCTATCCCACACATTAAGGTTCAAAGACAGTGAAACAAACCAGAGCCACACAATCTAGGGTTGCAATAAGAAAAGCAGAGAAGCGTATCATCCAGTATGACCAGTGGTCGAAGTGGGCAGGAGCAGTTGCGAATGGTGGTGTTTTTTTTTAATTAGGTTATAACATTCCTATATTTTTGTTTTAAATAGAAACATTTCCTGAATGGGTTCGTTTTAAAATACACATTTAGGAAGAAGTTGAAAATTGGTACTATGATGTTTCATTAAAACATAAATAATCGTGTTTGTTTTTGGCATTCCCCTCACTGGGATTTTGAACCAAAGACTAGCTGGATCAGCACCAACCTCACATCATGGTGAGCTATTCTAGAACTGCTGGGTAGCTGCTAGTTCTTAAGTGGCCTGCTTGGGGCAAAGCCCATTCCCAAGCTCCATCATACCGCTGCTTCCCGCAGTGATCAGAATTTGTCCTTCGCATTTAGGCAACTTAAAATACTGCAGTCAGAGCAGTCTGTGCATCTAATGGGCAGGTCGTAGGAGTGGCTTTAATATTCACAAGGTCCCTTAAGAGGTGCGGATGGTGGATGTGATTAGAATGTGGGAGAGTGAGTAAAGCTGCATGCTGTGGGGTACAATGAATAAAGGTAATGGGTGATTGTTTGAATGCATTTAGCATTTTCTTTCACTGTGTTTTTCTTTCAGCCTTTACAAAGTGGTGGGGTGGAATGGAAGAAATGTGGGACCAAGGTATGGGCCTTTTATTGTGTGTGGGAGGGGACATGGCAATGAAGTCTCTGGGAAGTGGGCCGGGCCAGCAGGCTACATAGTTCTACGACTTCTTTTCGAACACTTCGACCACAGAGTATGATGTTAGTACTCATCTTGAAAATGTAAAACCTTTTATTGCCTTCCACATGCAGATAATCAGTGACCATTATCACAAGGCTCTGAGAATAAATCTAAGATTTAAGGAAACATTATGTTATAGTTTTAATATAATATAAAGAAAACACATCTTCTAATTAAAGGGAATTACTGGTTGTGATGGCTTGTCATCTGCGAGCGTATGAAAGTACTCGTTTTTTCTGTCGATATGTGGTAATACAGAATGAAGCAACTATGTTTCTGAAAGGGAGACCGGCTTTTCAAAATGTTCTATGCCAGAATGATAGCGCACACAGGTGTATTGCTCTAACCAGTCTTCTTACATGACAGCACCAGCTCTACTCGGGCACAGAGCAGGTTCAAAGGACATCTGTGCATTCCTGAAAGCTGCTGGCAGAGATAGCAAATTAACAACTGCACCTCCGGTCCAAATTTTAATAATCGTCTTCCTTTATGAGTTTGATGTCAGGTAAATCTCTACTTATAATCCATGCTAGGTTGCAACATGGTGGATAATACGAGCACACAATTATGAAGCCACATTAGTCTGTTATCATACCAGTGTCAAATCTGCAAGCATGGCTCAGATGTGATGTGTATTGATGCCTAGACTGAATGTCTCCATAGCTGCCCTGTGGAACAATAGCCAGTATGCTGCCTCCTTTGATTCTCAGTAAGGAGGGGCACAGAGTCCCACAGGTAATAGAAAGAACCCTTAGATGGTCTCCTGGAATGCTGCTTCAGAGGCAGAACTGACATAACAAGGCAGGCCTCACACCAGGCTGCTGACCACTGCAATGCTTTTGAAGCTGATAGGCATATGGAAAGGGCAGAGTTTGAATAGCCAGAGTGGGATTGTAGGCCTGTAGAGATGTTCCACCATCTTGCCTTATGTTAGGCATTTCTTTATTTTCCTTTCCCCGACATTTCATGCAAGCAAGGTACTCTGGTTGTAATGTCATAAAGCAAAGGGGACCTGTTACAACAACGGGGTGTGACTACAGCAAAACTGATTTGGACTAAAACCCTGTAACATTTTCCCTATAAAAGGAGAGGGGCAACCCCTCATTGTTTCATTCAATTCTGAGTTCTAAGAGCAACAAGAAAAATACACCCTTGAACCTCTGTTGGGTGTGAAGTCCTTTCCAAATTCCACTACCAGGTTAATGAAGACATACAGCATCTTAAGCAGAGGAAATATATGCCATTTTACCATTCCCTGGTATCAGCTGTTTTACCTAGGCAATACTGTGCGAGGATCCCTCCACCTAGGCAACCTGTAAGGGAAACGTTAAGGTGTACTTTATCTTGTATATTACAGCCCAGTCCAACTATGTTCGATGATGCTCTGCTTCTTTATCTAGAGGACCCACTATCCCAAGTACCTGGGAAGCCACAGAAGAACAGTACCCAAGATGAATCTGGGATCCCTGAATAATTCCTTTGGATGGAAGATTCTCTTCCTTGTCACAGTACCTCGGGTGCCTTGGCAGGTGAAGTGGTGCAGTTTCTTTGCCTTACTCAATGAGACCCCTCGAGGATGGACCCCCTTTGGAAGAAGGAGTTGCTAGAATGTCGATGGTGAGGAGAAGAAGGAACAAAGCAGTTTTGGAAAGCAAGCTCTTTCAGTCTTCACAGTGGTCTCCGTTGGTGGGTTTTTACTCTGGCTGCACATGTCCCACAAAGGTGAAACTCGCTGTGTTTCCCGACAAGGCCAGGCTGAAGAAGATAAGATCCTTGGCGGCCTTGTATGGCTTTCAGTGGTGACGGGTGAAGTGGCAGAATTAGGTATCCATTTCCGGATTTCGCAGTTTACCAACTTTCGGTTCTTTGGTGCTGCAGCCACAGCACAGATCTCAGGATGGCTTCTGGCAACCTGGACACAACCACTGGACTACACTGCAAACCCTCACTAAGTCTGGTTACTCAGGACGTCTTTTATGGATTTTGCTAGCACGAAACCCACCAGCGGACACTCCACTGCAGGCAGCGTGGACAAGTGGACAGATCTTGTGACAGGGATGCCCCTTGCAGGATTCTTCAATGGTTTGGACATTTTCCAGCTCCAGGTGTCAAGCATCACTATGCAAGGGTACCTCCTTCTTCCATGCAATACTCAGCAAACTGGCTTCCAGCAGTCACGGACACCCCTCCAGACCCGGGGCATCACAGATATAATTCTTGGCTTCAGGAGGTTCCGGCACTCCTATCCTGGGGCAACAAAGATCCCTTCCAGGAAACCTTGGGTGGAGACCAGCAGTTGCACAATGTTTTCTCGTAGTTTGGGAAGAAGTTGAATATCCAGATCCTCTCTTGTTCAGCCCTTGAGTCAGCAAAGCAGCTTTTGGATTGCTTGAAGATTTTTAGCTGCAGTGCAGACTTCTTCCTCCAGCTGGACTCCAGGATGCAAGCTTAAGATGACTGCAGATTCAGCTTCAGGTTTCTTGTTACAGCTTCTGACAAGTAGTTGAGTGTGAGGCACTATGTTACTTTGTTATAATAAACATTCCCCATTCACCGAGGCTAAGATAGGCTCAGCCAGCCAATACTGAAAACGTGTATTCATGCAGGCAGGCAGCACCCAATCAGGCTAACTGGCATTCAGGCTATTCACCAGAAACCATTCACCCACAACACATAATATGAATAGGGGTCTAGTGCCCAGACTTTCAGTCCACCAAACAGCATTCATTCCATTTCAGTCAGTGCTGTCTCAGGCAATGTGCTACACAACCAAAACCAGACACTCACAATACAACATACATATTAACTACTCACTCCATTCAGGTAGGCTTCACCCCAAGGTTGTACCGACAACAGGCAGTCCCTGCAAAGGCTCCAGCCAATCGTGCATGAGGAAACCCCAGAGCCTAATATGGTCCTCTGAACCGACAACCATTCAGGAACAGGGAATAGATCCAGGGCTTCTCAGGATTTTGAGAAACAGGGGGGTAAGGCAAAGGAAACCAAGAGGCCACCAGTGGCCATCTTGCCTTTGTGTAGGAAAAATTGAGGATACCCAGAGCCACGCTGACATCAGCATGTAACTGCCACCAGCCGATACACTGCTCTGTGAGCAACACACACGTGACCAAATACATACACTAGGGCTACAGGGTTGTACCCCTACCCAATGGGTGACCTAAGGGTATCCCAAAGGTCTTTGTCTACCAAAAACAAAATAAAGAGCTGCACTGCTGGGTGTCCAAACTGGACTCCTGTGCAAAAATAAGCAGAACACACAGAAAAGGGAGGTATAGGACAGGCCTTCATCCCTTCAATGCATTTCCAGCATCACAGAAGGGTTAGTGTTTCCAGTGGTGACACCCAAGGGAAGCCTATGCACCATAGCCACAAGGACATATTCCAACTGTATGAGGAGGAAAGGATTTGACTTGATGGTTCAAAGTACTGGAACTAGCTTTCAACCTCCAGGGGATTGAAGAGGAATTGAGGGGAGCAGCCCTTATCAGCAACCTACTGATGGGTGGAACTGATGTAATGATTCAGATAGCTCCTGAAGAATGTCCACTAATGCAAACATTAATTTTTCCATCCTTAAGAAGATTTGAAATACCCAAGAACAATGGCTAAAGAGCTTTAGATATCTCATCTCACTAAATCAAATGTTTGAGGAGCGAACACATCTGGCCCTGAGGTAAATGAATGGGTGGGTCACTAGTATCAAAGTTGTCATGTTTGAGGTATTGTACAAATTGTTTGCATACAAACATGCCCTTAACAATTATGAATCAGACCTACACCACCATCTAAGTGACAAGGCATCACAGACCTTATGGGGCTTGCAAGAACTGATGATAGATGCGTGAATAGTGATTCAAAAGAAGGCTCAGGCGTGCACACCCAAAGCAGAATCAGGGGCATCTGGTAATAGCAAATGTAGGGAGGGTCAGGACAGAGGTTCTGACCCCTCTTCAAAGAAAGTCCTCCAAAAACATGAAGAAAATCCAAGGCATATGATTTGTCCACCACCACAATAAAGAAGAGCCAAGGTCCCTCTAACACTGACGCACCCACACCCTCAAAACATAAAAGATGCTTTCTGTCTCAGGTCTTGACACTTTTGAAGGGAGATCGTGCTTGTTAGGGTAAACCCAATCTAGTCACTATGGCTGCTGGTTTTATGGAAGAGGCCATAGTCTATGTGGTCATCTGAGCAGATGAGGAAGCACTAGACCAGGGAGTGGCTAATTGTTCCCTAGACTCTCTGAAAGGAAATGTTAAAAGGTCTCCAGGGCATGCCCAAGTTCCCCCCAGTACTCAGATATTTTTGGAACACATCTTCTTAAAATAGGAAACATCTCCTGCCCTACTGCTACTGCACACAGCAGCCAGGCAACAGTAGCTAAAGGAAAGGCTGTTTATCCCAGGCCCAAACCAACAGCAAGGCAGATTAGGTGTCTTAGTTACTGTCTCTTGGCAGTGAGAAAGATTAGTTGCAGGGGTAAACCCTCCATGGGTGTCTGTTATGTAATGACTTATCTGACTTAGACATTACACAGCTGTAACTAGAGTGAGGGCTTTACAAGCAGCAAGGGGAGAAGCACTTGAGGTTCTGGATCCCAATGTGCTTCCCGCTAGAGAGTGCAAGAAATTAATCTAGCCAGTGGCTCCCAAGACAGTCCTGAAGTCCACACAGGCATCTACTCCTACAGGGATGGTCCCAGCTGCTACCAGGGTGCCTAAAGATATAGGATGGAATTAAGGGATCCCATGGTTCCTACGTGCATAGACAAGAAACCTAAGGTGGTGGAATGAACTGCCAGAACTGAAGGAGTTTTCCTCATGTGTAGGCCCAGGGCATATCAACTTTGACCAGGGACAAAGGGACTATCCTTCTCTGTTGGGTCTGTGAAAGCACCCAGTGAAATCCCAGGTCTATTCAAAAACAGGATGCAGGTGTAATGCAAATGTACTGACCTGTTCCAAGACATTGATTGCAAGAATTCTGAGGCAGGGTGCAGCAAGGTGTTGGTTATTCTCTCAGGACACTGTTTCCCCCTGGACTTGTACTTGGTTGCTTAGAGATGACCAGAACACCAGACAACCTTTCATATCATTTGTACAGGTCCTATGTGGATTGTAAAATTAAAGAATCAGTGGGCTCCTTCCAGTCTTGACCAGGTTTTGGTAAGACATGGGAGATAGCCCAGACCTCATTTAATCCACTAGGTGTGGTTGGATGGCCCTTTGAGAGAAAAGGAAACTTCTATCAGTTGCTATTCCCCAGGAAGCAATATCTGACAGGGGTCCCTATTAAAACTTTCCCTATGAGGTCCGATGGGAACAGTGCTTGAAAGGCAGCACCGATATAACAAAACCAGCTTCACATTAGGGTGCTGATCATGGGAATGCCTATGAAGCCAGAAGGCATGGGAAGGGGCGAAGTTAGAGTAGTCAGAGAAGGATTGTAGCCCTAGAGAGGTGTTCCACCATATGGCTTTCTGTTATGCTTTCTGTTATGGCTTCCTTTTCCTGTCCCTTCCATTTCCTGAAAACATCACCAGAATAAGCATGGATAACTACAACAAAACAGTAATTAATGCAGCATTATTAATCAATAATGGAAATCGTAAAAAAGTGACTTTTATCCTAGTGAATATCTAACACACTTCTGAGTAGTAGTATAGGAAGTTCTCAAGACATATACAATGTATGTTCTTCAATGGCATAATATTGACTTTGTGCTGTAAGTATTAGAACACATATATTGTCTTATCTTGATTTACAATTTCTTATTTGACATTACCTGCTCAACATTACAGGCTGGGATCCCTCTACCCCCTTGTGTTCTATAATAGATACCCTATGCCGGAAGGGGTAGAGTACACATGTTTAGATAGATGAACATTGTGGCCTAATTTTCCCTCAGTATACCTATAAACATAAATTCATAACACCTCTTTTTACTCCTATCTTTAGAAAAATGATTCAAATTACTTTCAGTCTAGGTACCGGATGAAGAAGAGTCCATAGAGAACCCCAGAAACCTGGAATGAAAAGGAAAGTGATGGAAATCCAGGAAGGAGCACCCTTCCATACCCCAGGAACCCGGAAAAGGAGATGGAAACCAGGTCATCCACTCCCAAATGCAAAATGGCGGACGGGACGTTCTCAATCAAAGGAAAGACCTTGTGACTGATTAGCAAAAAATACAAGCCCCACTGTCCCCTGCCCTTTCACAGTAGTTCAAATGTGAGAAGAAGAGCAGTGAGGAGCCTTGCTGAGTATTTTCAGCCCCAGGATACAGGTGAAATGCATCAGGCGAAGAGACTGGCCAAAGGTGCAGATATATGGAAAACTAACTTTTGGCTGTCAGACAAAAGGCCAGCAGAGAGGCCTGCATTTACCACTAAACTGCCTAATATCCAAACATTGTTTTCAGGAAAAAAAATGAAAACACTCACTGTCCCCTGTGTTCATGTGTCAGGCCTACTTCAAACACTGTGTGTCTAATGGACGGAAGTGCAGGTTTGCCAACAAAATGACCTGCTATGGAGAATACTGTGCATTCTGCAGTTTTGATTGAACAAGGAACATTTCAAAAATGAAACCCCATTGCCACAGTAATTAAAAGAAACTCTGTATTGAAGGATTGGACTCGGTTAGCATGTTGAAAATGAATTGAAATCAGCAGCAAGAATGAAGGTGAAATGTAAAATATTTAGATGTAAAGTAGGCCTAATTTAAAAAGTGCAGCATTTAAAAGCATAATTTTCCTGTTCATAAGAACTGACACAGAGCTGTGTCTAGAAAAAGGAAACCTTCCCCGTCAAACACTCTTGAAAAAAGAATGACTAAACCGAAAAGGACACTGACAAGCTCCCAGAACCGACTGAGAAGCACTGACAGCACCTGGACGGGTGACGTTGGGTAGAATGGAACAGAGGCGACACCTAGAGAGATGGAGTTAACAACCCCAGCCAATCCCATCCAACATCTTCACTCGCCCTTAGTTGCTAATAGGTACCACAGGGTTTTGGAATTCTCGTGTTATTGCCAATCACCACACTAACTGAGTTATGGACACTGGCAGGTGCACTGTCCATTTAAGTGGGTAGGGAGGACAGGTGGCATTGTGAGCGAGGCTGGTCAAGGTGGGAATGAGATCCGAAAGGGACATTGAATGCCGAACGGGCCCAGATAAGGACGAAGGCGCAGGGTGCCCCGTCCCATCTGGAGAGATTATGCTAGCCCAACACGCCAATCCAGGATAGAGATGCCAACTAACCAACTCCACTAACAATTTCCTCCTCTGCATACACCTCTCAAACTCCAAACCAAACACAAACACAAACCTACAGCACAACAAACCACACAAACTTCACTACACTGCAACAGCAAAACAACAAAACACACATGATTAGCACAACACAACACAACGACTACCAGCCGCAAACATCACAGGCCCAGTCAACGGACCCACCGGGCTGAGGCCGCCAACAGCACATCACTGCTATCTTGCACTTTACCAGCCTCCTCCCACTAACTCACCCTCCCTTCCTCTTTCAGAGCCGCCAGAGCGCCAGGGGACCACTCTGGTGGTGATAATGCACGTTACAAATGTCCTTTAACATTAACATTAACGTAGCTCTTCAACACCTCATTACACTGGCCCAATCCATTTTGTCAATCACTTTGTAGTTTAGCAGAGCCAGAACAGAGGCGGAGCTTGGGGCTGGGAGAAATGGTTAGGGGGTGGAATGGTGCCCACTTAGTAAACAAAATACAACCCAGGGATACTGACCTTTGTAAAATCCCCAAAATAGAATTAGGTTTTGTGGAGGGTCCGGGCCTAAACCCAGTTCGACATGCAACAGGAGGCAACATGATTCCAAGGGGCGGAGTTGTACCCTCTCTGTCCAAAGAGATAAGGGAATACATGGTCAGTCATTAGTCCAGAAGAAGGGAGAAGTTTGTTTTACTGCAGGCTATGTCAACGGAAGAGAGAAAACCAGTTCTTGCAGGCATGGCTACAGGGCTTGAGAACAGAAATAGTTTATTAATCGAAAAGGTAGGCATGTAATAAGAGGATACAATGGGTCTCTATGGGAAATCAAATGGAGTCCCTAAACTTGGGAACTGTGACAGATACATAGATGGTTTATACCTTTCTGAAAATCACACTAGGGCACCACCTGCTGACAGGGCTCCTCTAACAATTTGAGCCTGGGAATGAGAGTTATGAGACAAAATATGAGTGCAGCCTCCCAGAATCGGTTACGAATTGGAGAGCCTGGTATCTGGTAGTTTATTGAATCAAATACTTGTCTGTACAATATTATAAACCTAACTTTAATCCTGTCCATAGAAATCACAACATTCTGTCATTTGTGCAGGCAATCAACTGCCAACAACAGAGAAATGTCATTGCAATCAGCATGATCAGATATTTTAGAAATACATGGGTTGTGATCCTTTTTTGAAAATTGGAAGAATGTGCCATGTTGAAGATTTTTAACTTCATATTTGAGTTTGTTCAGAAATGCAGTTTTAGATGGGTCGAGTAAGAACTCCCAGAAGTGGGACCTGGGGGATCAATGAACAATCTTTGGGAAGAGGTTAGTCCTTTTTCTGGGAGAATAACAATATATATCCAATCAGCATAATTAGCATATGAGCCGGTATATCCTAATTTAGATACTTTGGGGTGGGGCTAGGAGGTTTTAAAATTGGACGCACAGTGCTCCAGCAGGAGGTCAAGAGGAAAAAGAAGAAAACAGAAGGGAACATTTAAATTCGAAGACGCAAAAGAGGGAGGGGAATAAAGACCAGAAAAGGAGACCTGTATATGTGGTTGTGTTTTACATGTTATGTGATCATTATGCAATGTGTCTGTAGTGAGAAGCATTGTTAGTAACCAAAAGCTTTGTGCCACAGAGTGACGTGGCATGCCTCTTAATAATCATTGTGTGACTAAGGTGTTGTCTATTATTTAAAAATAACTAACTTATATTATTTCTGCCGATCATCCTGGTTCTTGGATTACATATTGCAGAAGGGATAAGGATTACAGTGGTGTTATAGGCGTCAAAGAAAGAGATAGTCAATAATCCGATTAAATTATCAATTGGTGTGGTGCTCTTGATGGGGGGACGAAACTCCACTTTTGTCACTCCATAAATATATTCCACAGCTTCCTACCTTGTATAATGGGTTTTCCCCTTCAAATCTGATTTCAGAGATATGGATATTCTTAGTGTATTATAGAGTGTTATATTGTAAGGGGTAGATGAGGTGTATATTTGGCACACTTCTTTATTTCCATCATTGCTTTGCCTTCTCTCTTTTGTTCGACTGCCCTTTTCTCCTCTCCTCATCCTTGTCCCAGCACTCTGAAGCAACCTTTTTTTGTCCTACATGAGTTTGCTAGCGACTAATAAACACATAAATAAGTGCAAACACGACGCTTTTCAATGTAATCTCTTTTTCAACCTCGTGGCATTTCATTTTTGCAAGCGGTGGGAAAATGCAGGAGACAGTAGCGTAGTTCGGATGCAGTATCTCGTGCCTATGCATCCAGTGGATCATGTTTTAGGCGGTGGTCGGTCAAAAAACTGAAAACAAAATATCGAATCACAAAAATATCGAATCCAAAATCTCGAAAAAAAAAAAATCTCGAATTATTTATTTATTTATTTATATGTATTTGTGGGTTCAGGTAAGTATAAAAAAAGGGTAAAATAAAAAAAATAAAATAAAAAAGGGGGGTTGGGGGGGAACCCCCCCATTTCGAAATAAAAACGTATTAAAAAAAAAATTCGAGATTTTTGTTTTCGATATTTTGGATTCGAGATTTTTGTTTTCGATATTTTGTAATTCGGTTTTTTCACTATAAACCGTTTTAGGCATGTGGTGTGCATATGGTCATAGTCAGATGTGATGCCTATGATCGCCCTTCTGTTGTTGCTTCTTTAGTTCCTGTAGGTTTTGATATTGAGGAGATTTAAGTAATGAAGATGGTATGAGTGCCTTTAGTTTAGAAAGTTTAATGTGCTGTCCAATTAAAAACCAGAAGGGCTGGACATATCTCAAAGGGATCTAGATATTCATTGTTGCTTCGGCTAAAATGATATGCAACTTGCTACACTGTGAAATTGACCACACTGTTATCATGTCACTCATACATGCAATATTATTGATTTAGCATCTAAACTGAACAAATAGAGTTATTTGTGTCGATCTTTGTCTGTTTTAAATGCCAGCGTTTTATAATAAAATAAAAAATAAAAACGTTATAGTGTATTGTTGAAAACACAATCACGGCATTTTGCAGAGATCTGTACTCCTTGCATTGCTCTAAGAACTATTGCCAGAACACACCGTACATTTCACTTTAAGATTCGTTGAGGCGAATCAGGTTAATTTTCTTGAGGCTGTCATCATTAGACAACATATGCCATCTGCGTCCATTGTCATGCTAATATGCCATTAAAAGTAGTCCATCCTAAATGTACAGACGGGGCTCTTAGAAATGGCTCAGTTAATTGGTTGGGATGATAAGACGATAAAGGCAGTGTACCATGCTTTGCATAATCCTTCAGACTGTGACAGCACATGTTATCAATAAGGCTAATAAAAGATCATACCCATAGATAAAGCTATGGGTTGCTGCATCACTGGCTAACTCTATCACGGGGTAAACTGTGCATAATGTCTTCCACTTTGTATTATTACATTGAAATTACAGTTGAGCATCTTTGAAAGCAAATCAGTTTTCTGCCACCATTTTGCAGCAGCTCTGACTAACCTTGGAGATTTAGCATGGATCACCACAATATCTCAAAGCTATTTTCATTTACTGGCATTATTTATAGGCCACTGCAAGTAATTAAACGTGAATTAATTGCACTCTGATGTGAATAATGTAAAGAGCCATTACACTGAATCATCCATTGATTCGAATCACATCCTGGCCTAATGTGCATTTAATGCAAACCGTGCAACTTTTCTTGTGTAACAGTTGCTCAAAGGACTTAGTTACCTTGACGACGTGTTTGCATCTGCTGATATTCTGCATGCGAACATGCTGATTGTGCATGATAGTATACAATATGTTTAACAGATGGGACATAACGTATATGT